>NW_022060081.1:0-334028 GCF_007399415.2 Gopherus evgoodei | reverse complement strand
GACACCTGACGGTTGTGGCCGTTGGAGCGCGGTGCGCGCCAGGGTTTGGGGGAGGAGACTCGTGACGGTTGTGGCGGTTAGAGCCGTTGGCGCGCGGCGGGGGCGGGGGAGGAGACTCGTGACGGTTGTGGCGGTTAGAGCAGTTGGAGCGCGGCGGGGGCGGGGGGAGGAGACTCGTGACGGTTGTGGCGGTTAGAGCCGTTGGCGCGCGGCGGGGGAGGGGGAGGAGACTCGTGACGGTTGTGGCGGTTAGAGCCGTTGGCGCGTGGCGGGGGCGGGGGCGGGGGCGGGGGAGGAGACTCGTGACGGTTGTGGCGGTTAGAGCCGTTGGCGCGCGGCGGGGCGGGGAGGAGACTCATGACAGTTGTGGCGGTTAGAGCAGTTGGAGCGCGGCGGGGGCGGGGGGAGGAGACTCGTGACAGTTGTGGCGGTTAGAGCAGTTGGAGCGCGGCGGGGGCGGGGGGAGGAGACTCGTGACGGTTGTGGCGGTTAGAGCCGTTGGCGCGCGGCGGGGGCAGGGGAGGAGACTCGTGACAGTTGTGGCGGTTAGAGCCGTTGGCGCGCGGCGGGGGCGGGGAGAGGAGACTCGTGACAGTTGTGGCGGTTAGAGCAGTTGGAGCGCGGCGGGGGCGGGGGGAGGAGACTCGTGACGGTTGTGGCGGTTAGAGCCGTTGGCGCGCGGCAGGGGCGGGGGAAGAGACTCGTGACGGTTGTGGCGGTTAGAGCCGTTGGCGCGCGGCGGGGGCGGGGGAAGAGACTCGTGACGGTTGTGGCGGTTAGAGCCGTTGGCGCGCGGCGGGGGCGGGGGGAGGAGACTCATGACAGTTGTGGCGGTTAGAGCAGTTGGAGCGCGGCGGGGGCGGGGGAGGAGACTCGTGACGGTTGTGGCGGTTAGAGCCGTTGGCGCGCGGCGGGGGAGGGAGAGGAGACACGTGACGGTTGTGGCGGTTAGAGCCGTTGGCGCGCGGCGGGGGCGGGGGAGGAGACTCGTGACGGTTGTGGCGGTTAGAGCCGTTGGCGCGCGGCGGGGCGGGGAGGAGACTCATGACAGTTGTGGCGGTTAGAGCCGTTGGAGCGCGGCGGGGGCGGGGGGAGGAGACTCGTGACAGTTGTGGCGGTTAGAGCAGTTGGAGCGCGGCGGGGGCGGGGGGAGGAGACTCGTGACGGTTGTGGCGGTTAGAGCCGTTGGCGCGCGGCGGGGGCGGGGGAGGAGACTGGTGACGGTTGTGGCGGTTAGAGCCGTTGGCGCGCGGCGGGGGCGGGGGAGGAGACTGGTGACAGTTGTGGCGGTTAGAGCCGTTGGGACGCAGCTGGCGGGGCGGGGGAGGAGACTCGTGACGGTTGTGGCGGTTTGAGCCGTTGGCGCGCGGCGGGGGCGGGGGAGGAGACTGGTGACGGTTGTGGCGGTTAGAGCCGTTGGCGCGCGGCGGGGGCAGGGGAGGAGGCTCGTGACAGTTGTGGCGGTTAGAGCCGTTGGAACGCAGTGCGTGGGGGCGGGGGAGAGGAGACTCGTCACGGTTGTGGCGGTTAAAGCCGTTGGCGCGCGGCGGTTGCGGGGGAGGAGACTCGTGTCGGTTGTGGCGGTTAGAGCCGTTGGAACGCAGCGCACGGAGGCGCTGTTAGGCGGGGCTACTCCTCGTTGGGGGCGGGGTTCTCCACAACCCCGCCCCTTATCCCCCTAACCGTGCTCCGGGCCCGCCCCGCTCCGGCCTCGGGTAGCGCAGGCCCCCACACCCGGCTGGAGAGTGTCCGCCCCAGGCGTGTCCTGCCTCTCCCCGTCCCGCGGGGCCTCCGCTGGGGGCGGGGCCCGTCATTAGCCCCGCTCTGCCGGGGGGAGGGGCAGCCCTGTGCTGGACCCTGCAGGCAGCGAGCTCAGAACCCCCAGGCGGGGGGTGACGGGACCGAAGGGGGAAATGGGGAGAGATGGGACCGGGGGGGCGAAATGGGGGGAAGACATGACCGGGGGCGGGAGACATGACCAAGGGGGGGAAGAGGGAGATGGGAGGAGACGGGACCAAAGGCGGGAGACAGGACTGAGGGGGAGACGGGACGGGGGGAAGGGGGAGATGGAGGGAGACTGGACCGGGTAGGGAGACAGGACCGAGGGGGGGGGAAGGGGAAAATGGGGGGAGACGGGACCCGGGGGGAAGGGGAAAATGGGGGGAGACGGGACTGGGGGGACGGAGGAGATGGGGGGAGACGAGACAAGGGGCGGGAGACAGGAGCGAGGGGGGGTAAAGGGGAGCTTTAAAGAGACAGGACTGGGGGGTTGAAGGGGGAGACGGGACCGGGGGGAAGGGTGAGATGGGGGGAGATGGGACCGGGGGAAGGGTGAGATGGGGGCATATGGGGGGAGACGGGACCGGGGGGTGAAGGGGGAGATAGTGGGGGGGATTCCCAGACCTGAGACCTGCCCAGACCCACTGGCTGCAGCCTCTCTGGGCAGATCGTCCCGTCCCAGGGAACAAGGAGCAGAAGGAGGCAAAGCCGGATTCATCAGACAGGGCCCAGCCGCAGGGGTTCCTCACCGTGTAGACGTGCCCTGACATTATATCTACACTGCGATTAAACCCCTCAGGGCACCTGTCTCCAGGCCCGGGGCAGCTGGCTCAGGCGTGTGGGGCTGGGGCTGCAGGGCTGTACAATGGCAGTGCAGCCATAAAGGCCTGAGCCCAGCCGCTGAGCCCCATGACGGGGGAAAGTTTTCCGAACCCAGTGAGAACACAAGTATCTGCACCATAGCTTTAGCTCCAGGAGCCCAAGTCCGATGATCCAGGCCAACATTGCTGCGATCTACATTGCATTGTACGTCTACATTGCAATGTCAGCCCACGTGTGCGCAAAGCACCCCCTAGCCACCACTGTCATGACGATATGGTTTGTACAAAGTCTGCCTGGTGAGGTATCAGTTCAAGAGCCGTGATCTGTTGAACATTAATATTTTGTTGGATGCTGTGTGTTCGCCGTGTTTGGGATGTGATGAAGTTTTGCTCTGCGTCCATTACTGAACTATGTTTTGAGGTTGGAAAATGCCCACAACCGGTCTTTCCTGTGCCACAGTGGAGGAGCCAGACTCGCTGCTGGCCCATTCATGGTATCCACACTCCCAAGGACTATCCCAGGAGCCGTGTACAATGCAGACTCTCCGAGATAGCCTGGAGACAATGGACACTGCTTGATTCACATCCTAGCAAAGCAGCTTCCCAGCAAGTTGAAAGAAACTCTGAAAGTGGGGAAGAGACATCATGACCTGGCCTCTCTCCCCCACAACTCAATACCTGGAAACACACTTGGAGCACAAAGACTGAACTGAAATAAATCAGAAATCAGAAGAGAATAATAATAGTATATTCAAATCAAAGTCCCCAAACAGACTAATATTGGTTTTTCAGCAGAACATTTTCTGTTTGGGGGATTTTCTTTTCCCAGTCAGACCTTGCCAAGAGAAGCAGGGAGAAAATGTTTTAGTTGCCTCCTTCAGAACAGCTTGGCCTAGAATCTCTCGCTGTGCGTCACTGTCATGGCCTTGCTGAGGACGAGGGCATTTTAATAATTTGTGGCGGTCCCAGGGTGTTTGTGGGAGATGATGAGGATGTTACCTTTTCAGATAAAAACTAAGAAATCCAGGGCTAGCAAATTCTATTAGAAATCTGGTATTTAGACATTGTATTTTAAGCAGTGGGGTTCTCAGTTCCTGAGATGGTTTTTGTTTGCAGGAAGCAACATGGTTTGGTCTGTGATTGTACCAAAGGGGAAAGAGGGTTGTTTGTAATGGAAGAGAGAAGACTGAAGGTCTCCGATGCGGATAGGATTTGAACCCACGCATGCGGACCACAATGGATTAGCAGCATCACCTTAACCACTCAGCCACCTCATCTGAGCTGTCAGGGAAGGGACAAGAGGAGAAATCCAAGGCCAGCAGAGGTAGGGCCAATATGGAGTTTTTAAATACTAAGCAGAAGCAGGGTTTGAATGAGCTCCCCCCTCACATCTAGTGAGGAGCTGGAGGAAAGACTTCAGGAACAGACCGTGTTTGTGCAGACCCGTCTACTCCACCTAGCTACGCAGCATGATGGGGCGGCTGTGCCAAAAGGATCAGTTTTGGCTGGTGCTGGGTTACAAATCACATGAGTGCAATGAGATGATGTTATCCTTCCTGGATGAGTCAAGGGTCAGAGAACATGCCTAGTCCGTTCTGCTTGAGGGGTGAGGAATACCTTTTACTGAACTGCATAGAAGTGATGGGGGGGCCCCGGCAAGGAGGTTCTGAGGGAGCTCGGCCCAGGCAGGCTCCTCTGCTCCCACTCTGATCCCCCACCGACCCCAGCTGTGACGCTGGCTCAGCCCAGGCAAGGCATATAGCCCCCACCCAGCAGGCTGGTGACCGTGGCTGGGGGGCAGGCAGGGTGGGGAGAGTGGGTCTCAGGGTGGTGCTGGGCAGTGGGGGTCTCTGTGGGGCACTCCTGTGCCCCAGGGTGAATGAAAACAGCCCAGGTCCCCCTCCTGCAGCATTATTTGCTTCCCTGCAGAAAGTGAAGGAGAAACAGGGGTGTGTGATTGGTGGAGGGGTGGGGACCACATAGGGTGCAAGGTCACATGCTCACTTCCCCCCCTGTGAGTGCAGAGGTGCTGTGCAGCCCCACTGAAAAAAGGAGGTGCTGCTCAGCTCCCTGGACTTTGCAGCTGGCCACGACTTCCTGGATCCTAGTGCTGGTTGAGCTCCCTTCTGTGTGCTGGGAGCCATCCTTCATTTTGTACAACAGTGAGTTGTGGGGCAGGGCTAGGGTGACCAGATCAGGTCCCGATTTTATAGGAGAGTCCTGGTTTTTGGGTCTTTTTCTTATATAGGCTCCTATTACCTCCCACCCCCGTTCCGATTTTTCACACTTGCTGTCTGGTCACCCTAGCCAGGGTGGAGCAGGTTGAAAGACGCAATGGGGAAAGAAGAGGGTGGGAGATGGAGGGGTGGGGAAGGGGCGTGAGATGGAGAAGAGAGGGGGGGTTCAATGGGTCATAGGGGTTGAGGGGGGCCCTGTCGGGGGTGCGGGAGTGTGGAGTGGGGTTGCGGCAGTCAGGGAACCAGGGCGATTGGATGGGTCAGAGGTTCGGGGGGAGGGCTGTCTGGGCAGGGATGTGGAGAGGGATTGGGGCAGGCAGGGAGTAGGGGGAGTGGGATGGGTCGGGAGCTCTGGGGGTCTTGGCGGGGAGCGGTTGCATAGGTGTGGGAGTCCCAGGGGTCTCTCTCGGGACGGGGGTCTGGATAAGGGTTGGGGCAGTCAGGAGACAAGTAGGGGGTAGGATCCTGGGGGGGGCAGTTAGGGTGGGGGGATCTCCAGAAGGGGCAGTCGGGGGAGAAGGACCAAGGAGGCTTAGATGAGGTGGGGTCCTGGGGGCCAGTTAGGGACAGAGTCCCAGGAGGGGACAATCGGGACAAGGAGCAGAGGGGGTTGGGGATTCTGAGGGGGGCAGTCAGGGAGTGGGGAAGTGGGAGGGAGTGGATCGGGCGGGGCTCCCTGGTTGCACACCCTAATGAAATGTGCTGTGCATGCCTGTCTGAACCGTGGTAATCAGGGGAGTGCTGTGTAGGGTCCCTGGGGACACAGAGGAGCTGAAATCCCTCAGCGTTAGGGGAACTAGGCAATGCGAAGTGACGGGGTTCACACCCTGCACAGATGGAGGTGAGGGAATCAGCATCTACTGGGGGCTGAGGGCTGGGATGGGGCTGCATGGGCAGTAGAACGGGAGGCAGGTTGGAACCGGGGAACATTTCAATCCTGAACAACGCAAAACAGAGAAATGCTCCCGAATCTCTCCCAGCCAATTAACATTTCTGTGCAGAAAGCTAAAGGTTGTAACAGAAAGGAGTGAAACCAAATGGCCAGATGATGGCGCCAGCAGCCTAGGAACGAAAAGCCCCAGGATTTGTATGTGTACCTGGGCTCTGGAAAGGGATTTGGTTCCAGTCATTGCATTGCTGTGGCCGGTAACATCCCAGGAATGAGCCAGGTCAATGACCATGACACCAGGTGTGAGGAGGCTTTAATCTGATTCCAACGGAATAATGATTTCACACCTGAGTTATTAGCGGCAGCTTCCCAAGGGCAGTTCCAACTGGTTCCTCCCAGAGATGGGTGGTCGGGGAAAGGGGATCTCTCTGGCTCCCACGGTCAGTTCTCCAGGCGTTCTCTTTCCCTCCCCCACCACACTATCACATGCCCCCATTAGTAATGAACTAATGAATATAAACTGGCCATCAACAAGCTTAACCTTGAAATTAGGTGAAGGTTTCTAACCCCCAGAGGAGTGAAGTTCTGGAACAGCCTCCCAAGGGGAGCAGTGGGGGCAAAAACCCGAACTGGCTTCAAGACTGAGCTTGATACGTTTAGGATGGGGGTGGTATGATGGGATTGCCTGTAACGGCATGTGGCCGATCTGTGATTGCTAGTAACAAATATCTCCAACAGCCGGAGATGGGACAATAGGTGGGGAGGGCTTGAAGTTACTGCAGAGAATTTTTTCCCAGGTGTCTCGGTGCCTCTTCTCCACATGCTCAGGGTCTAGCTGATCACTATATTTGCATTTGGGAAGGAGTTTTCTCCAAGGGTAGATTGGCCGAGACCCTGGGGGGTTTTCGCCTTCCTCTGCAGCATGGGGCAGAGGTCACTTGCAGGTTTAAATCAGTATAGTGGCAGATTCTCTGTAACTTGACAGCTTTAATCCATGATTTCAGGATGTCAGTAACTCAAGCAGAGGTTAGGAGTCTATTACAGGAGAGGGTGGGTGGGGTCCTTTGGCCTGCAAGCTGCATGAGATCGGACCAGATGATCACGATGGTCCCTTCTGCCCTTAAAAGCTCTGAGTCCAAAATGGAGAGAGAGGTAAAGGAAACATTTAAAAAAATAAACCAAACATTGTAATGCCAGGAAGACTCCAACAGCTCACTGTATAGTCCCGCCTCTTTCTTCCTCCACTGGGTGTTGAATGACCTGCTGGGATGTGGGACATTATTTCTCCCATTCCATTGATAAACAGATACAACGGGACTGAAATTAAACCAATTCCTGGCCAAGAAAAGGGCACATCCCTGCATTGGCCAGGAATTGAACCCAGGTCAGCTGCTTGGAAGGCAGCTATGCACACCCCTATACCACCAATGCATCTGGCAGGAGGGTTTCTCCCAGGTGCCACTTATGCCAAAGGACTCACCCCAACAGAGCTCAGCAGCTGGCCAGCCAGGCTGGAGGCAGCCTGTGAGCAGAGACAAGTTCCTAGAGTAACTGATAGATGGGGACATGCAGGGCCGGCTCCAGGCACCAGCAAAGGAAGCAGCTGCTTGGGGCGGCCAATGGAAATGGGTGGCACGGCCGGGTCTTCGGTGGCAGGTGTCTCAGTCCCTCTCTTCCGCTCTGAGTTGCCGCTGAAGTGGAAGAGAGGGACCGAAGGACTCGCCACCAAATTACCGCTGAAGAATGAATCAGCACGTTTTAGCTGCTACCAAAGTGCCGCCAATTGGCTTTATTTTTTTCCCTCCAGTTCGCTGCTTGTGGCGGCAAAAAAGCTGGAGCTGGCCGTGGGGACATGAGCTCGACATCCCAGCCTGTGTTAGCTCCAACCCCATATCTGCCCTCGGAGAAGGGAAATGAAAATCGCTGACCAAAATGACAATTTTCACCCTGTTGTCAGATGCCACTGGTGTGGAGCTCTGCTCGTTTGATGTTAACAGTCGGCTGCATGTGTGCTGACCCGGCTCTGCAGATCGCTGGCACAGCAGACCCAGAGAGAACCCCCAATGACCACAGACACTGATGAGGGATGAAGGCACCCGGCCAGGTTTATTGTCTAATGAAGCACGGTAATAGTTCCCCGTAGACTCTACAGGACATACTACAAGTATGTGCCCCCGACAATGGACCAGTTCAGTCAGTGGCGGGACTCTCCACTGCCCCCTAGGCCAGACAAAGACGTCCACTCGGGTGCATTCGTATACACGGTACGAACAAGTTTCGCATCATTGAGTGCACTGAGGTACAGCCCCTCTATGCATTAGGGTGTTGCCTTTCTCCTGGTGCTGATTGGTTCGACCAAATAAGTCTATCCATCATACTGTATTCATTGTATTGTCCTTTCATATTGCCTATTTATCATCTATCCATTGTATTGTCCTTTCATATTACCTATCCATCATATTGTCCTTTCGTACTGTCCTTAGGCTGGGTCTGCCTGTTCCTTGTTCTCTGTGTGGGTACCGTCCTGGCATACGTTCATCTTATTAGTGCTTACATGCTCTTGCCAACTTCTGTGAGCAAGGCCTGCCCCTGCTCACAGCCTCCTTTGCTTTATATTAGCAATGTCTTGATCATTACTTCAGTTCAGGCCTCTTACCAGGCCTCTGATACTGATGGTTTATGTCTCAGGGCCTCATCCTGCTACACATCAACGGTGGTGCTGACCACAGTGAAACGCCACTTTGGGGCCAAGGAAACAAGCACCGAGTGGTGGGATCACATCGTGATGCACGTCTGGGATGATGAGTGTTATCAGAGGTGTGTTGTTAGAAGCACTACCAGTATGGTGCTCTGCTCTGCTCTCTCCAATGTTGGTATCACTCGGCTGCTTGCGTGAGCTCACCCTGTGTGCTGCCCCAGCTCTGCAGATAGCTGATGCAGCAGACCCGACGAGAAGCCCCAATGACCACAGACTCTAGTAAGGTGCAAAGTCACGTCTGCTAGGTTTATTGCGATCTTGGACACAATGGCAGTTCCCTGTAGGTTTCTTAGTCTAACTCAGGGCATACTACGAGAAAGTGCCTCTTGGCAATGGACCCGGCTCAGTCAGTGGCGAGACTTTCCACTGCCCCCTAGGCCGGACAAAGACACCGCCCCAAGGATGCATTCTTATACACAGGTACAAACAAGTTACACATCACTCCTGACGTATTGAGGTACAACCCTTCTACATAGCAAGGTACAACCCCTCTACGTAGTAAGGTGCCGCCTCTCACCTTGTACATGTTGGTTTGAACAAAACAACTCTATCCATCATATTACCCTTTTGCCCCTGTCATTGGGATGGGTCAGCCTGTTCCTTGTTATCTGTGTGGAATGTGCAAGTATGTGAATGTTCTGATCTCTGCTGTTCAGCACCTTTTAGGTACGTATCTTCTTGCAGCATCAGCCCTTTCCTTGCCAGCTTCTGTGAGCAGGGCCTGCCTCTGGCTGAGAGCTTCACTTTGCTTTATGTTAGCAAAGTCTTGGCCATTATTTTAGTTCAGGCCTCATACTGGGCCTTTATCAGGGCCTTCACTTACTACAATAAGCAGTGGCTGCAGAGCTTTTGGATGTGGAAAGCCACTGTCATGGGACTGTGTGATGAGCTCGCCCCAGCCCTGCAGTGCAAGGTCACGAGAATGAGAGCTGCCACACCATTGGAGAAGCAGGTGGCAATTGCACTGTGGAAGCTGGCTACTCCAGACTCCTACCAATCGGTCGTTAACCAGTTCGGAGTGGGAAAGTCGACTGTTGGATACGTTTACAAGTGTGCAGAGCCATTTATTGCATCCTGCTCTGAAACACTGAGCCTCTGGGAAATGTGCATGACAGTGTGGATGGCTTTGCACAAATGGGCTTCCCTAACTGCGGAGGGGGATAGATGGCATGCATATTCCAATCCCGGCACCTGATTACCTAGCCACCAAGTACATTTTTCTAGGGTTTTCCAGGCACTTGTGGATGACCGTGGGCATTTCATGGACATTAACACAGACTGATCCGGAAAGGGGCATGACATACACATCTTTCAGAACACTGGTCTATTCAGGATGCTGAAAGCAGGGACTTTCTTCCTGGACCAGAAGATCACTGTAGGGGAAGCCAAAATGCCCATTGTGATCCTGGAAAACCCCGCCTACCCCTTAATGCCATGGATTATGAAGCCATACACAGGACATCTTGACAGCAGCAAGGAGCGGTTCAGCAACAGGCTGAGCAAGTGCAGAATGACTGTTGTGTGCTTTTGGCCATTTAAAGGCACGCCGGCGCTGCCTATGTGGAAGGCTGGACCTGGCCCGTGACAATATTCCTATGCTAACAGCCATGTGCTGCACACCCCATAATATTTGTGAAGGGAACAGTGAAAGCTTCTCTCAGGGTTGGATGGCTGAGGCTGAGCACCTGGAGGCTGAATTTGAACATCCAGAGATCAGGGCTATTAGAGGGGCAGAGTGTGGGGCCATAAGGATCAGGGATGGCTCGAGGCAGCAATTTGAAGCTAAAAGCCACTAATAGTTGTTGCTATGCACAGGAGTGCAGTGCTTGTAAAGCTAGGAGATGATTGTGATTGGTGCAGACGATGCACTATAAAGGTTTAAGAGAATTGCATGTTTCTTTGCAAAGCTGTGTTTGCTTTCAACCCAAAACTATTATTTTATTAAAAGCGACCACCGGAGGAGAGGAAAAAAAACACCACAGCAGCACTGTGGGTGATGGGGGAAGGGAGGGTCCCATGAGGAGGTGGGGTCCCGGGATGGTTAAAGGTTTGTGTATGTCTAGGTACCATATGCAACCTTAGACTCTGGAGTACAGTGCAGCAGGTACTGTACTTCAGCTCGAATAAACTACGGAGGGACGGGTGTCGATTGCACTGGGTACTGGGCGTTCGCAGGGCTGGACTGTGATGGGGCGGGAGTGGAATGCAGCGGGTGCAGACTGGATCCAGGAGGTTGATAAGTGTGTGTTGGCCATGTCTGGGAGGTGAATAGGAAAGAGTTTTGCGACAGTGGCTGCAGGGGAGGGCGGTTGCGGAGCTGCTTGGTTTCCAGTGCTAGTAGTGCCTGCAGCATCTCCGCTTGATGCTCCACAAAGTCTAAAAGCCGCTCCATGGCTTCGTTCCAGCGCACCGAGTTCTCCTTTCGGCCCCTCTTCTCGCTGTCCGGCCACTCCTTCAGTTCTTGTTTTTAAGCCGCAGAGTGCATCATGACCTCATGCAGAAAGTTCTCTTTAGTTCTTTATGTCCGCTTTCTAATTCTGCGCAGCCGTTCAGCCAGTGATAACTAAGAGGGAGGCTGGGATCCCAAGATCATCTCTGTGCAGCCAAAATGGGGCATTTTACAGCAGTAGTATTGTTTGCAGCACACAGACCACTGATGCAGTGATTTAAAGACAACCACTATTCACATACCTCTCACTCACTAGCTAAACCCAGGCAAGCACACGTGAGCCACAAGACCCCCAAAATGGTAACAACAGGGGCAGGGGAAATCACTGTTCCAGGACCGTACTATGCACTCAGCACGTGGCTCTTGGGGAGAAACAGCACTGTGTGTGGGGGGGCTTATAACCATTCCTGTGCCCACGTTTTCCACAGGCTGTGTTTATTATGGAAGATCTCACTGCTGAGAGTGAGCTGGGAATCAAGGGACTGCAAGACTGCAGCTTCCCCGCTGGCTGTTATGTGGGTCGTCTGTGTGCAGCAATGGTCCCCACCGCCCTTCCCGTGATGGCAGAGTCGTGCAGGAAAGTTACTGTTAGTGGGGCAAGAAACACACAACTCTGCCAAAGAGCCTGTGGCAGCGGATTGCCCTGTATCCCCCCAAGAGTTTCATCGACATCTCTGGCGCAGATTCCCCTGAAGCGAGGGAGTCAGTCATCACCCTGTTCTGCTGCCCAGCATGGCCGGCTTTAGGCCTATTCCACCAATTCCCCTGAATCGGGCCCCGCACCCAGTGAGAATCCCTTCCCTGGCTAGAGGCGCCTTTTTAATTTTTACGCATCTGGCGGTGCTCCGGGTCTTCAGCGGCACTACAGCAGCGAGTCCTTCGCTTGCTCTGGGTCTTCAGTGGCACTTTGGTGGCGGGTTCTTCAGTGCCGCTGAAGACCTGGAATGAGTGAATGACCCGCCGCCGAAGTGCCACCGAAGACTCGGAACACCGCCCAGTGAGTACAAACACCACGTGTTTGTTTGTTTTTAGTCATCCCTGCCGGGGCCCCATTGAAACTGTTCGAATTGGGCCCCGCACTTCCTAAAGCCAGCCCTGCTGCCCAGACTGGGCATGTGGTGGTACACACATCAGACAGACACAAGCCTGCTTTCTGCAACCCTCCTGCCCCCACAAACTCACTTCAGTGATTCTCAAAATCAAAGTCACTTACCAGGGGCCTCCTCTCCTCTTTATGCTTCGCCAAGCTCAGTTACCTGTGACTGGTTAGCCTTCTCCGGGGAGAGAAGAACTCCTGGCTGCATGCATCTCTGACCTCTGACACCTCCTCTGCCTCTGGGTCCCCCTCTGGCGGCCTCTGCCTCCACATCCTCATCCAAGATTCCCTCCTCTTGGCTCAGTCCACTCTCGACTGGCACAGGAGCCACCAAAGTATCCACAGTGGCCTTTGTACTGGAGGTGGGGTCACCACCGAGTAGCGCATCCAGCTCTTTGTAGAACAGGGAGCTTATGGGTGCAGCACTGGAGCGGTGGTTTGCCTCCCGTGCCATGGAGTAGGCGTTCCACAGCTCCTTCACTTTGACCCTGCTTTGCAGCGTGTCCCGGTCATGGCTCCTTTCTGTCATGCATCCTGAAATCTGTCCATACGTATCATAATTTCTGAGGCTGGAGCACAGCTGGGACTGGACAGTGTAGCCTGATTTGGGGTGTGTTACTAGTGTTGATTTAATTTATTGACTTAATTCAGTTTTATGTAATTTAATTGATAATAATTATTATTATTATGTATATTAATTAGTATGGGTTTAGGCTTGCCAATGTGTTTGATTAGAAGCTAAAGTCTGTTTTGAATTAGGCTTTACAGAGTTTATAAAAGGACCTTTGGGGGTATGACAGGAAGCTTACACTCAGATAGGTATAGCTAAAGACTTTTTAATAAAATCAATGAAATAATAAGTAAATGGCAAAAGTTAGAATTACAAAATTATAATTGTATCACAGTTATTCGAGATTATATTGGTAATACACGATTATGTGCTGCAAAGTTTTAGTTAATACTCACACCCTATTTTGATGATCTGGTGTTGAAAGATCTAGGATCACACCTTTGGTGGTGCCTCTGGCAGAGGAAACTAATGTCACACCTCTGACAAGGAAGCTAATGCAAAAGCTCTTAAAGTTGTTTACTTTCTAACTATGCAAATAAGCATATTAATCCTTAGACATCAACAGCATCCTCTCCCCAAATGCTGGTGAGGTCCAGCAGCTCAACATTGCTCCAAGCGGGGGATCACTTAGTACATTAAAAAACCAAACCAAACCGAAAAACCAACCCAGAAAAGCTCCCATCACACATCCATCATCGTTGGAGATTTTGACAACTCCTGCCTGATGTGACGTCTTTGCTTTGCGAACAAGTGACTTGGAGAACTCTGTGCCTGTTACCCTCTAACTGGGTAAAAGTTTCCAAATCTTGTCTCAAGTAATTTTCCTCTTAACAGAAGATATAAAATTTATCAAACTAAATTCCATTAGAAATAGAAATAATTACAGTCCATACTGGGTCTCTGTCCTCACACATGCTATTTCTCTCACATATTCCCCCACTCTAATTCCTTTGGAGTGAGGGTTTAATTTCAGGATTAGCCTCCATTTCCTATGTAGTAGGAGGGGGCAGGGAGAGAACTAGAAGAAAACCTGAATTATATTGTAACTCTGAAAGTTATCACGTAATCAGCCTCTTGCGTGATACTAATTGACTTCATGTTTAATTTCATTGTCACTGGAACCAACTTATTCAACAATTAGAACATATAAACCCATAGGGCAGTTTTCTCTTGATTCCCATTTCCACCCAGTCAGCTTTGTGTGAAGACACATTCTACAATAACCTAGGAGCCTTCCATTTCTGTGAGTTCATTTCTCCCTGGGGCTTCTCCCATGAGTGTGCGCAGGGCCGGCTTTAGGAAACGCCGGGGCCTGATTCGAACAGTTTTGACGGGGCCCCGGCAGGGATGACTAAAAAAAAAAGCACGTAAAAACACGTGGGGCTTGTACTCACTGGGCAGCGCTCCTAGTCTTTGGCGGCGGGTCCTTCACTCGCTCTGAGTTTTCGGTGGCACTGAAAGACCTGCCGCCGAAGTGCTGCTGAAGTCCCGGAGCAAGTGAAGGACCCACCAGCGAAGACCAAGAGCGCTGCCAGGTGAGTAAAAATTGAAAAGGAACCTCTAGCCAGGGAACGGAGTCTCAACAACTTGCCCCTCCCCACAGCGGCTCTGCCACTGGGCGCGGGGCCCGATCTGGAGGAATTGGCCTAATGACGGCCCTAAGTTTGGTTGGAAGGCATCTCACACTAAATGGCTGCATCATGAGAGAGACCACCTGTGCTCTATTTTCATACTTTCTAATCCTCCAAAGTAGCAGCAGGAGGAGAAGCGATACATATGCATTAGACGCTAGAGCAAGACTAAGACACCAAACCACAGATTCAGGACTCCGCATTCATGTATCCTGCAGTCTGAACTTGGAATCTGATTGTCACTGAGTGTGGGGAGTCTGGCTCTGCACCCCTCTTCCTGGGACCCACAGTGACTCTCAGCCAGCCAGTAAAACAGAAGGTTTATTGGACAACCGGAACACGAGTTACAGCAGAGCTTGCAGGCACAGTCAGGACCCCTCCACCGAGTCCTTCTGGGCTTTCAGGGTGCTTGGATCCTAGCTAGGATCCCCTGAATTCCGCCCACACAGCCCCAAGCCCAAACTCAAAACTGCTTCCCTCCTGCTACTCCCTTCCTTTGTCCCCTTCCCGGGCAAAGGTGTTGACCTTTCCCCTCCCTTACCTAGCTCAGGTTACAGGCCCTGGCATCGTCCATCCCCTAAAGTCCTCCCCTGCTCTCCCACTCCCCACACAGACAGTCCCTACTGCATCCCACTGATACATTCCCTCATTGGCTACCATCATTTCCCAGCACAGAAGTGCTTCTTGTCCAACAAGGCAGCCAGATTGGGGCCCATAGGCATGGAATGGCTCTGAAGGAATCAGCTGTTTCTCTGTGTGCTTCATGAAACTTTGGATCCAAATGGTAACAGACAGTTGTGCCCAATTTAATCATGGCACCTTCAGGAGTCTGACCAATGCCACTTAACTAGGGAGAAGGTTCTAAAAATAGTTGACCTGGGCCACAGGTCACCATAGCTTCCATCTCGGGGGTGAAAATCAACCACCAGTACCTGCATTTTCTACCTGAGTTCTTGTCAAACCTTTGACATTTCTTCGAGTAATTTGATACTTCTCTGGCATAGAATTCTTCACCAACCGCACAACAGATCAGTATAACTCTGCCAACTATGATCTTTTATGTCTTTAATCTGGTGCCACAAATTTAAATTAGGGACTAAATTCAAGTGTGGCTTAGAATCCTCGTAAAACACCAAATGTCAGGTCTCTATTAAAAATAGGGATCTTTCTGCAGCTATACCATGTTCAACCAGGGCCGCCCAGAAGATTCAAGGGGCCTGGGGTAAAGCAATTTCGGGGGCCCCTTCCATAAAAAAATTGCAATATTATATTCTCGTGGGGGCCCCTGCAGGGCGCAGCACAAATTGCCTGTCATAACATTTCTTCCCAGATCTGGACCTTAGCATCCAAAATATGGGTGTTAGCATGAAAACCTCCAAGAGTAGTTACCAGCTTGCACCTGGTATCGCTGCCACCAGCCAGGAATTATACAGTGCCTAGCTCACTGTGGTCTCCCCAAAACCTTCCCTGGGGGACCCCAAGACTCAGATGCCCTGAGTCTCACTACAAAGGGAAATAACCTACTTCCCTTCCCCCTTACCTCCTCCCAGATTCTCCCGCCCTGGGCACTCTAGGGTATTCCCTGCTTAAAGTCCTTGAAACACCAGTACCGAGAGATCTAATCTCTCTCCCCCATCACCCAGAGGGTATGCAAAGTCAGGCTTAGTAAATCTAACACAAAGAGATTTTTCCCCCTGACTTCTTCCTCCCACCAATCCCCTGTGAGCTGCAGACTCAATTCCCTGGAGTCCCCACTAAAGAAAAACTCCAACAGGTCTTAAAAAGAAAGCTTTATATAAAAAAAAGAAGGAAAAAGACATTAAAAATAGTCTCTGTATTAAGGTGACAATATACAGGGTCAATTGCTTAAAAGAAAAAATGAATAAACAGCCTTATCCAAAAAGAATACAATTTAACACATTCCAGCAACTACACACATGTAAATACAAAAAAAACAATATAAACCTATTGTCTTACTATCCTTGTACTTACAACTTGGAAACAGAAGATTAGAAAGCCTGGAGATAGAAAGATCACTCTCAGAGCCGAGAGGGTCACCGAACCAAGACAAAGAACTCACACCCAAAACTTCCCTCCACCCAAATTTGAAAAAGTCTTGTTTCCTGATTGGTCCTCTGGTCAGGTGTTGTTTGTTACCCCTTTCCAGGTGAAAGAGACATTAACCCTTGGCTATCTGTTTATGACAGGCTCCTTCCATAAAAAAATTGCAATACCATATTTTCGTGGGGGCCCCTGCAGGGCTCAGCACAAATTGCCCCACTTGCTCCCCCCTACCATAGGCAGCCCTGGGAAAAATAAACCTTCTGCATCTCGGCACAAACTCGGTTTTGAGAAAATTTCTTTACAAGGTATCACTGGTTCTCAGCCTTAGCTAGTGCTAAAAGGCACTAAAGCTCATTAAAAGGATTGGACAAACATTTTCCGTCGAAACTTTTTTTTGGATCTAAAACTAGGGGTTTTTAAAAAGCAGAAAAAAATCACAGACAACGTCTGCTTTCCTTCAAAATGTGTTGTGTTTTTTTTAATTGAAAAGCTGAAATTAATCTGCCAAAACCTGAATATGGTTTGGGGTTTCAGAAGCGTGTGGCGATCTATTTGCTGCTTGCTGTGTTTGACGGTTTAAAGAAACAATAAAAAAATTCTGCTTAAAAAAAAAAATCCTAACCTTCTGAACCACCTCAGCTTGTGACCAAATGCCTGAGCCAATCCACTCAGAGATTTTTCCAGGTTTCTGATATTCTGTTGGCTTCCTTGACTCGTATCTGTCTCCATAACTTTGGGTTCATTTAGGTTAGAACATAAGAATGGCCATACTGGGTCAAACCAAAGGTCCATACAGCCCAGTATCTGTCTACCGACAGTGGCCAATGCCAAGTGCCCCAGAGGGAGTGAACCTAACAGGCAATGATCAAATGATCTCTCTCCTGCCATCCACCTCCACCCTCTGACAAACAGAGGCTAGGGACACCATTCCTTACCCCTCCTGGCCAATAGTCATTAATGGACTTAACTTCCATGCATTTATCTGTTTCCTAGAAACTGGCTTGACGAGGTCCCTCACAAACTGGAGACGGTTACTGTGGGTTTGTCTTTAGTATAGACTATGTACATACTCCACAAACTGGGCATTTGAGCGTGTTCCAGAATCTGGGATGAGCCTATGTTGTGAAAACTACAATGCTCAAAATAGCACATGCATGTGAATGGACACAGGGTGCTAAAATTAAATTAACCCAGGGGTTCTCAAACTGGGGGTCAGGACCCCTCAAGGGGTCATGAGGTTATTACTGGAGGTCGCAAGCTGTCAGCCTCCACCTCAGACCCCGCTCTGCCTCCAGCATTTATAATAGTGTTAAATATATAAAATAGTGTTTTCAATTTATAAGGGGGGAAGAGATCGCATTCAGAGGTTTGCTACATGAAAAGGGTCACCAGAACAAAAGTTTGAGAACCACTGAATTAACCCCTCTGGAGCCTCAGAAAATGCAGGGGAGGGGTGTCTCCCTTGGTAGGGTTGGGAAGGAGCTAGGTGATGTAGGATATTGCTCTTCTCATCTGATCCCTCCCCCAGTGGCTAATTTTAAATGAAACTATTCTCCCCTAACATGAATCTCCCTGTGGCACTGACATTAAACATGGATTATAGTTTGGCATTTGAGAAGTGAAAGGGATGGGAGCTCTAATGGAAAACCTAACAGCTTGGCTCTTCTGCAAGCCTCAAACTGCTGAATGAGCTTCAGAGTAGGGAAGGCCGTGCCTCTCAGACAGCCTGGCCCTGCCCCCTATCCGACCCCCACCCATTTCTGTCCCTCACCTGCCCACCCCCCTCAGAATCCCTGACTCATCCTGCTCCTTGCCTCCTCACCGTCCCTCAGAGACCCCACCAATTGGGACCCCACACCTGCTTCCTGGGACCCTGTCCCGACCCCTATCCAGCCCCCCGCTGAGTCCTGACAGACCCCTGGAACGCCCACGATCCAACCCCCCCGTTCCCTGTCCCAACTGCCTCCCACAACCTCTGCCACTTCCCTGTTCCTGAGACTCATAGACTCATAGGTCAGAAGGGACCAATCTGATCATCTAGTCTGAGCTCCTGCACAAGGCAGGCCACAGAACCCCACCCATCCAATTTTATAACAACCCCTATCCCAGGACCGAGTTATTGAAATCCTCAAAATTGGTTTGAAGACCTCAAGCTGCAGAGAAACCACCAGCAAGCGACCCGTGCCCCACGCTGCAGGGGAAGGCGAAAAACCTCCAGGGCCCCTGCCAATCCGCCCTGGAGGAAAATTCCTTCCTGACCCCAAATATGGTGATCAGCTAAACCCTGAGCATGTGGACAAGAGTCACCAGCCAGCACCCTGCCCCTTAGCCAACCCCCCCGAGGCCTGGCCCCTTACCCCCGGCTCTCCCCTCATCCGGAGCCTCAGCGCATCCAGGAGCTTCACTCAACAGTGGCAGCGAGTCTGGCGGGGTCTAAGCTCCGCTCCGCTCAGAGCCGCGTGGTCAGAGGGCGGGGCTGTGAGCTCCATGCCAAGTGGAGGAAGCTCAGGCCCCGCTGGAGCTCGCAGCCCCGCCCCCTGACCACGCAGCTCTGAGCAGGGCGGAGCTCAGAGGCCCCACTGGACCCACGCTGCAGCAGCGCTGTTCAGAGACGTTGCTGCATGGGCTGAGGCTCCGGAAGCGGGGCGGAAGCTGAGTTGGAGCGGGCTGGGGCTGGAGCGAGAGCCTCAGCCGTTCTCTTGGGGGCCCCTGAGGAGCTCAGGGCCCCTGAGGAGCTCATGGCCTGGGGCAAATTGCCCTACTTGCCCCTCCCCGGGCGACCCTGCATTCAACATGGATTTCATTTTCTACATATTTGCAGCATCTCCCAGGGGGGAGCTGAAGAGAAATGTCACTTCCATTTTCCCATCCCTATCTAGATAGGGATTGTGTTTCCCAAATAATAGGCTACATGTACCTGATTAGGAAGGAGATATCTTCAGGAGCGACCTCCTACAGGGCCTGGGCCACAACTGCTTTGGGAGCCCAATGCATAGGTATTTTGCTTAGTTCCAAGTCATTTACCAGAGAATCCTCTTCCCAGCCCTTTAGAAAAAATACTGACCTAACCAATTGAACAATGGGGATTGGGACGGTGATGGGGAATAAGGGAATCCCTCTGACTTACCCTATCTTCCTCTGTTGTTACAGAGGGTGACATGACATTTTTCTCTATTCCTGCCCTGTTCCTGCTCTTTGTTATAGTTCAATATATTTTAAGTGAGGAAAATGGTAGCAAAAATATCTGCTCTCCAGCACAACCTGAAGCAACAGCAGAGCAACTGGGAATGAAACAATTGGTTTCCAAAGAGGGAACTTGATGACTAACAATTGCTTTGAAATGGGGCAAACAGTATAACCGTGAAGTTCAGGGTTTGTTAAGGTCAGGTCATGGGGAAAGCTAATGCCAACCACTGCACCTGGGCAGCATCTGCACTACAACTATAATTCTCTTTTTACACCAAGATCACTAACTTGAGAAGCCAACGCCACATGTAGCCCTAGTGGATGTCAGGCACAGGGAGTTTTTGCCTCAGTGTAGCTTGTTGGGAATCAAACCTCTCTCCCCTACCTGGAGCTGATGAACATTCCTGGCTGGAGGGACACACGCTCCTACGACTCAAAAGGAAAGCAGCTGATAGAAAAGATCATAGGACTGACCCCAAAGAAGGTGAGATGCAAAAGGCAGAAGCAGGCAATTTATCTGGTGGAGCTGAAAGATCACAGTGAAGATGGTGCACAGATCACTATGTGAGAATTAGCCAATGTGATTTAAAAAAAAAAAAATCTTTTCCCAGCCCTAATCAAGGCATTTGTAACAGTTCTCCAATGTGGATTTTGCGATGTCTAATAAGGTGTGAGCTCTTTTTGAATCTTTTCCCGCACTCAGAACATCAATACGTTTTCTCACCCATGTGGATTCTTCTATGTGCGCTCAGGGAAGAGCTGCGATTAAAGCTTTTCCCGCACTCAGAGCATGTGTAGGGCGTCTCTCCTGCGTGGAGTCTCTGATGTGAGATAAGGTCTGAACGCCAACTGAAGCTTTTCCCGCACTCAGAGCATCCATAAGGTTTCTCACCTGTGTGGATTCTCCTGTGTGCGCTCAGGGGAGAGCTCTGATTAAAACGTTTCCCGCACTCAGAGCATCCATATGGTTTCTCACCCGTGTGTATTCTCCTGTGTGCGCTCAGGGTATAGCTGTGATTAAAGCGTTTCCCGCACTCAGAGCATCCATAAGGTTTCTCACCCGTGTGGATTCTTCTATGTGCACTCAGGGAAGAGCTGCGATTAAAGCTTTTCCCGCACTCAGCGCATCCATAAGGTTTCTCACCCGTGTGGATTCTCCTGTGTGCACTCAGGGCAAAGCTGTGACTAAAACTTTTCCGGCACTCAGAGCACATGTAGGGCTTCTCTCCCGTGTGGAGTCTCTGATGTGAGATAAGCTCTGAACGCTGACTAAAGCTTTTCCCACACTCAGAGCATCCATAAGGTTTCTCACCCGTGTGGATTCTCTTGTGTTTGCTCAGAGCAGAGTTGCTATGAAAGCTTTTCCCGCACTCAGCGCATCCATAAGGTTTCTCACCCGTGTGGATTCTCCTGTGTGCGCTCAGGGTAGAGCTCTGATTAAAGCTTTTCCCACACTCAGCGCATCCATAAGGTTTCTCACCCGTGTGGATTCTCCCATGTTTGCTCAGGGCAGAGCTCTGACTAAAGCTTTTCCCGCACTCGGAGCACATGTAGGGCTTCTCTCCTGTGTGGAGTCTCTGATGTCTGATAAGGTGTGAGCTGCAACTGAAGCTTTTCTGGCAATCATGGCACATATAGCGTCTCCCTTCCAAGTCGATTCTATCACGAGTTATAAGGTCTGAGTGGCTACTGAAGTTTTCTTCTGGCCTCTGCTGAGTCTCACAGGCTTTTGCTTTTTCTGGGAGTCCACAACTCCCGGAAACATTCCCTTTCGATCTTCCTGATAACGTTCCATGTGGTTCCACTTGCTCATCGTCTTCCTGCTGGGGTTTCTCCTCATTCTCACTCACCATCCCGTCACCTGATCGGAGACAGAGAGAACCCAGACAGAGGTCACTCCCAGTGCCAGAGATAAAGGAACTCTCGGAGAGAGGAATGGAAAAAGGGATGAACAAACCAAATACGTGCGGGAGAGATCAAATCTATCAGGTGCTGATTCTCCCCAAACCCTTCCTCAGAGGAGAGAGGAAGGGATCAATTTTGGTCTGCATCTCAGCACCACACTCAGTGGAAAGTGAGACAGGGGAGGGACCTGCTGCCAGTTGTCAGTCAGGGTGGAAGAGAAGCCATGAATGACATCTGCCATAATGATTCCACATCTGCAGGGAACAATCTTGAACTCGGAGAGCTCACAAGGTCTTTGTAGGGCATCCCAAATGTTTCCTGCATTCCTAAACAGTTGTTGAGTTGGTTTAACCAATTCCTCACCTGTGCAGGCAGCTCTCGGGAGCACTTCTTTCTCAGAGCCCTGGAGGTCTGGGACCCACGGCTCTTCCCCTCGTTCCAGCTGCAAGATCACATCAGGTTTGGAAATTGGAAACCCTACTCCAGGCAAAGAAAACAAGGGAGGTCAGTGGAATTTGCGGGATACTTGTCACAAAGAATATTCCATGGTTGTAATCCCTGCTTTTTAAGCAGTAAAATACCAAGGCCATCTTCCTTGGCTCAAAGTGGCAGAAGAGTTAGTATTATTATTATAAATCATCCTCTCTGGCAATCTGAAATCCCTTATCAATGGTTGTGTTTGTGAAACCTTCCTTTCTGTATTGTTTTATCTTTATGGTCACCACTTTTACCTTGTGAATCAGTCTAGTCCTCTAATTGTTTCTATCTGCTGTAAAATTCATGTCGCTAGGTATGAGTAAATTACGTAGTGGGATATAATTGGTTAGAGAATTGTTACAATATGTTAGAATTGTCAAGTATCAGGGGGTAGCCATGTTAGTCTGTGTTGTGACAAAGTTCCTGCTCAAACTTGGTGGGTCCTGCGCTTATTGGCGGATTTGCTCACCTCAGTGATCTTCCCCTCTGGTGGAACCCACAGTCTGGGTCAATTCCTCCTGTGTCTGATCAGGAGTTGCGAGGTTTGGGGGAACCCAGGCCCGCCCTCTACTCCTGGTTCCAGCCCAGAGCCCTGTGGATTGCAGCTGTCTATAGTGCCTACTGTAACAGCTGCGTGACAGCTACAACTCCCTGGGCTACTTCCCCAAGGCCTCCTCCAAACACTTTCTTTATCCTCACCACAGGATCTTCCTCCTGGTGCCTCATAATTCCTCCAGTCTCAGCTCCTTGCACCTGTTGCTCCCAGCTCCTCACACGCGCTTCCTCTCCTTTGGCTCCTCCCTGCCTGACTGGAGTGAGCTCCTTTTTAAACCCAGGTGCCCTGATTAGCCTGTCCTGATAGGTACTTTGATTAGAACACCTGCAGCCAATCTCCACTGCCTTCTAGAAAGATCTTAATTGGCCCCAGGTGCCTTGATTAACCTGGAGCAACTGCCATATGGTTACCACGGTACTAGGGATTTGTTTAGACTTGGGCTAACATACCTGTTTCTCAGTACTTTACTGTAGCCATCTGGCCTTGCCCCATCACATACCACCCCCCTACTCAACACCATAGGGTTGGGCAACGTGGGACGCCAGGCAGTGTGCTCGTGAAAGACCATCAGCGTTGCCGTGGTGGCATCCAGCCCTGTGCCGTATGCGGAACTGGAATGGTTGGAGGGATAAGAACCACCTGGTGACCCTTGCATTCTTTTCCTTACTTCTCTGCGTCCACTGCAGGGGTGCATGGTCCATCACAAGAGTAAATCTCCGGCCTAAGGAGTAATAATGCAGTGTCTCCACAGCCCGTTTGAAAGCAAGGCATTCTTTCTCGACTACTGCATACGTCTGTTCTCTTGGGAACGGCTTTCTCCTTAGGTAGAGGATCAAGTGTTGTTCTTCTCCAATCATTTGTGACAGAACCGCCCCCAACCCCACCTCAGAAGCATCTGTCTGTAAAATAAATTCCTTGGGTAAGTCCGGGGCTGTGAGTATGGGTTCATTACAGAGATCCGTCCGAAGGTCTAAAAATGCCCCTTCTGCTGCGTCGGTCCACTTCACCATGTCTGGACCTCGGGCCTTCACCAGGTCCATTAGAGGACTTGCCCTACTGGCGAAGTGGGGAATAAAACGTCGGTAGTAGCCTACCATGCCTAGGAACACATGTACCTGTTTCTTTTGGGTCGGCCTGGGCCACTTTTGAATCGCCTCTAGCTTATTAGTTTGGGGCTTCACTATACCCCTTCCTACAATATATCCCAGGTACCTAGCCTCTGCTAGTCCTATGGCGCATTTAGCGGGATTTGCGGTGAGGCCAGCCCGCCTTAAGATGTGTAGTACTGCCTCAACTTTCTCCAAGTGGGTTCCCCAGTCTGGCGTATGGATGACGACATCATCTAGGTATGCGGCTGCATAACTAGTATGGGGGTGCAGCAGCTTATCCATGAGGCACTGGAATGTGGCTGGGGCCACATGTAACCCAAAAGGGAGGACTGTGTACTGGAATAGCCCGTCTGGGGTGGAGAACGCTGTCTTGTCTTTAGCTTCTTTGAGTCAGGGGAATCTGCCAATACTCTTTTGTCAGATCTAGTGTAGTCAAGAATCGGGCACTACTCAGTCGGTCAACCAGTTCGTCGATGCGTGGTATGGTGTATGCATCAAATTGGGATACTTCATTCAGTCGGCGAAAGTCATTACAGAATCTCGTGGTACCATCAGGTTTGGGCACTAGAACGATTGGACTGCACCACTGACTGGAGGATTCTTCAATATTGCCTAATTCTAACATTTTCTTTACTTCGGCCTTGATTTCTTCTCTTTTGGCTGCTGGGATTCGGTAGGGTCTCAGTGTTACTTTGGCTCCGGGGATCGTGCGGATATGGTGATAGGTCTCAGTCATCTGCCCCAGTTTTGTAGAGAACACATCTTGGTTGCGATTAATTAGGGTCTCCTCGGTGACTAAGCATGCATCTCGATCATGCCAAGGTTTTAGAAGATTGATGTGGTAAATTTGCTCCAGTTCCCTGTGGCCAGGCTGCTGCACCTTATAGTTTACCTCTCCCATGGCTTCAATCACTTCGTAGGGTCCCTGCCACTGGGCCAACAGTTTGGTTTCTGCTGTTGGCACCAGGACCATTACTTGATGCCCTGGTTGGAACCGTCAGAGCTTTGCTTGGTGGTTATAATGGGTCCGTTGGGTCTCCTCTGCTTTCTCCAAGTGTTCCCGTATAATGGGTGTAACTTGGGCTATCCCATCCCTCATCTGTAGCACATGCTCGACTATGTTCCTTCCGGGATTTGGCTCCTCTTCCCAGGCTTCTCTGGCTATATCCAATATGCCTTGGGGGTGGCACCTATATAGTAGTTCGAATGGAGAGAAACATGTGGAGGCTTGTGGAATTTCCTGGATGGTGAACATGAGGTAAGGCAATAGGGTATCCCAGTCTTTCCCATCCCGGTTCACCACTTTCCTGATCATGGCCTTGAGGGTCCTATTGAATCTTTCTGCAAGACCGTCTGTTTGTGAATGGTATACAGAGGTCCGTAGGGCTTGTACATGGAGCAATGAACAGAGATCCCTCATCAACTTGGATATGAAAGTTGCCCCTTGATCAGTCAGTATCTCCTTGGGTAGCCCAACCCGGGAAAAGATCTGTACTAACTCCTTACCTATTGCCTTGGAAGCTGTGTTACATAGGGGGACGGCTTCCGGGTATCAGGTTGCATAGTCTAGTACAACCAGCACATGTTGGTGGCCCCGAGCTGTCTTCTCTAGAGGCCCAATCAGATCCATGGCTATGCGTTCAAATGGTACCTCTATTATTGGAAGAGGTATCAAAGGGGCCCCTAAGTGTGGGCGAGGGCTATGTAGCTGACATGCTGAACAAGAGGTGCAGTATCGCCTGACATCTTCATGTAGTCCTGGCAAAAAGAACCTCCGCAGGATCCTGACCTGGGTTCTCTCTACCCCTAAGTGTCCTCCAAACAGGTGACTGTGGGCGAGACTCAATATGGCTTTTTGATGTTTTCATGGCACCAAAAGTTGATGTATCTCCTGCTCCTGCATTTGCACCATACGGTACAGGAGATCTTTCTTCACTATAAAGTAGGGTCCTGGACCTTGGATCTTCCCCTCCACTGGTATCCCATCAATCTCAGCCACCTCTTTCCTGACGTTATCATATCTAGAGTCCTCTGCCTGGTCTCATCCGAAAGTCTTTCTCCCAAGACTAACCTGCCTGAGCTCCCAGGGGCCGGCTTCTGCTTCTTCCAACGGCTCATCGCCATCACGACTGGGGGCAGCCTCCGGCTCACCTTCCGTGTTGATAGTTTCTCTGATGGCTGCTCGTGTCCCTCTACCTAATAGCACGGTCTTCTGACCCTGGGTCTCTGTTTGCAACCACTTTCGTGCGAGATGGATGAGGTCACACAATTGGGACAGCGGGGTTTTGTCTTCCTGGTACCTCCACTCATGATACCGCTGGGCCCGCACTGCGGTCGTTACTCCAGATCTGGCCAGTATCTCTGCCTTCAGCTGGGAGTAGTCTGCTGCAGCCTCTTCAGGCAGATCATGGTAGGCCTTCTGGGCTTCCACACACAGGAATGGGGCAAGGATGCCAGACCACTGATCTCGAGGCCAGGCCTCCCGTAGGGCTGTCCTCTCAAAGGCCAGAAGGTATGCCTCTACATCATCCTCTCATGTCATTTTCTGCAGCCAATGGCTGGCCCGTATGAACTGCGTCCTATCACGGTCACGGTTCAGCTCTGTAAGGATCTTTACCAGTTTACCAGTACTGGTTTACCAGTTCCCGCAACATAGCTCGGTCTTGAGCAGCTTGGTCCATCAGCAGGCGATTAGTCTCTTGCTGCAGCCGCACTGCTTCTTGCTGGGCAGCTGCCTGGACATGAGTAGCCTCCTGCTGGGATGCTGTGGCTTGTATCAGTGCCTGCACGAGGTCATCCATTGTGGTGACAAAAAAAAAATTAATCCTCTCTCTCTCATTTTTTTTTAAATCGCCCTCCTTCTTCCGCCGCGCTGTGCACACCAAAAATCCCACTCCTGACACCAGTTGTGACAAAGTTCCTCCTCAGCCTTGGTGGGTCCTGCGCTTATTGGCGGATTTGCTCACCTCAGTGACCTTCCCCTCTGATGGAACCCACAGTCTGGGTCAATTCCTCCTGTGTCTGATCAGGAGTTGCGAGGTTTGGGGGAAACCGGGACCGCCCTCTACTCCGGGTTCCAGCCCAGGGCCCTGTGGACTGCACCTGTCTAGAGTGCCTCCTGTAACAGCTGCATGACAGCTACAACTCCCTGGGCTACTTCCCCATCGCCTCCTCCAAACACCTTCTTTATCCTCACCACAGGACCTTCCTCCTGGTGCCTGATAATTCCTCAGTCCTCAAGTAGCACACCCTCTCAGTCTCAGCTTCTTGCACCTCTTGCCCCAGCTCCTCACACACGCTTCCTCTCCCCTGGCTCCTCCCTGCCTGACTGGAGTGAGCTCCTTTTTAAACCCAGGTGCCCTGATTAGCCTGCCTTGATCGGCTGCAGGTGTTCTAATCAAAGTACCTATCTCCACTGCCTTCTTGAAAGATCTTAATTGGCCTCAGGTGCCTTGATTAACCTGGAGTAACTGCCATATGGTTACCATGGTACTAGGGATTTGTTTAGCCTGGGGCTAACATACCTGTTCCTCAGTACTTTACTGTAGCCATCTGGCCTTGCCCCATCACAGTATTTACAAAATCAACAAGGAGTCTGGTGGCACCTTAAAGACTAACAGATTTATTTGGGTATAAGCTTTTGTTGGTAAAAAAGACCTCACTTCTTCAGGTGCATGGAGTGAAAGTTGCAGATGCAGGCATTATATACTGACACATGAAGAGAAGGGAGTTACCTCACAAGTGGAGAACCAGTGTTGACAGGGCCAATTCAATCAGGGTGGATGTAGTCCACTCCCAATAATAGATGAGGAGGTGTCAATTCCAAGAGAGGCGAAGCTGCTTCTGTAATGAGCCAGCCACTCCTAGTCCCTAGTCAAGACCAGATTAATGGTGTCAAATTTGAAAATGAATTTTAGTTCTGCTGATTCTCTTCAATGTCCATTTCTGAAGTTTTTCTGTTCAAGAATAGTGATTTTTAAATCTGTTATAGAATGACCAGGGAGATCGAAGTGTTCAATTACTGGCTTTTGTATGTTACCATTCCTGATGTCCAATTCATGTCCATTTATTCTTTTACGTAGGGACTGTCCGGTTTGGGCAATGTACAGGGCAGAGGGGCATTGCTGGGCACATGATGGCATATATCACATTAGTAGACGTGCAGGTGAATGAGCCCTTGATGGTGTGGCTGATGTGCTTGGGTCCTCTGATGGTGTCGCTAGAGTAGATAGGGGACAGAGTAGGCAACGAGGTTTGCTACAGGGCTTGGTTCCTGGGTTGGTGTTTCTGTGGTGTGGTGTGTAGTTGCTGGTGAGTATTTGCTTCAGGTTCGGGGGATGCCTGTGAGCACGGACTGGCATGCCTCCCAAGGTCTGTGAGAGTGAGAGATCGTTTTCCAGGATAGCTTGTAGATCATTGATAATGCACTGGAGAGGGGCTGTATGTGATAGCCAGTGGTGTTGTATTAGGTGGAGGCTTTGTGGGAGGTGTGAGATTTACCTGAATAGGCCTAGGGGGACAATCCCAGGTCAGACATTTCGCACCCTCATTTTGAGAGGCTAACGAGGAACCACAAGCGGGTGGAATACGCCACAGGATTCTGAAAGAAGGAAGTCTGCGGCAGACTCTAGCAATTAGGTTGCTATGCAGTATCTCAGCAGTTGGATGCATTCATATATTCAAATTATTAATAATACATGATGTAAATCATGAGTATTAAGGCATGATGCTTAATTATGGACTTCCCAAAGGCCAGGTATGGTTTGGGGCAGCTATTGACATTATTGTAATCAGAGCAAAGGAGCAGATATGGTATATCGCCATCCTATTACCATAAGAAACCAGAGAAAATACCTCTCCTAGTTACCAGTTTTTCATTTTGTCAGGTCCCCGAGACAGTGTAAACTGAAGCAGGGCCTCCCTTCTGATGGGCTCCCTTGCGCCTCGATCTTTGTTTCCAATGGTGTCCAGAGCTTGTAAGTACGCACAGTGCAAGACCCTCTTTACTATACTTATCTTACTCTAATCGTTATGTGTATTGATCCTTGCCTATGATTTCAATTATAAATCAAGTTTCTGTGTGTTTCACTAAATTTCATCTCCTCCATTAACTTTGAGTAGCCATGTACAAGGGCGAGCTGTACCGCAATATGTAATCTTGTAGGTGTAAAAATTGTACAGCTACACTACCAGCCTGTGACATCAACAACAAAGTGCCCATTTGTGCCTGGGTAGGGGCCCTGCTCTGGGAGGGAGGAACGCAGCAAGTACTCAGAATCGGTGGCCAGGGTCGCTGTGCATAGAGATGCGGAGGTTATATGGGGAGGGGGCTAATAAGTGAGAGAGAGAGAGGTCAAGAGTTAAAATAATATTTGTGAGGGAGGAGAAATGTATAATGAAGTGAAACTGAACAGAAATAAAACTGGAGTGGAGGCTCTAAAGCAATAAGGCTTGGGTAGGGATTCGGG
The DNA here is from genome assembly GCF_007399415.2 of Gopherus evgoodei. Lineage (NCBI taxonomy): Eukaryota > Metazoa > Chordata > Testudines > Testudinidae > Gopherus > Gopherus evgoodei. The sequence goes on along the minus strand of NW_022060081.1, from coordinate 305,032 downwards.
GTTAAAGGTCTGGGATCCCCCACAGCTCTAGATCCTCAAACCTCTCCTCCCTTCCACTGACCCACTCAGCCCACTTCTTGGGTGCCCTTCCTCCACACTCCTCTCCTCTCCCCTTCGTCCCATTACTCTCAGCCGGCACCACCTCCCGGCACCTTGGGAGATTCTTGTGTTCCCTCCTCGTCTCTCACAACCTCCTCCCTCCCTGCTGCTGCTTAGTTCTAACCCTGCACACACCCTCCCCATGTCCTGGCACCCCAGAATTATCTACTCCTCCCTTCTCCTCTCCTCCCAAAGCTCTGTTCTCCCTTCACCCATGGGGTCCTGAATGCCAACATTATACATTCTCCTATCAAAAGAGGAGCTCATCTGACTGTCACACAAGCCATGCATGAATCACACACTTATTTATCACATGACACATTTATATAATCACGACATGCATCTGAGGAAGTGGGTATTCACCCACGAAGGCTCATGCTCCAAAACGTCTGTTAGTCTATAAGGTGCCACAGGATTCTTTGCTGCTTTTACAGATCCAGACTAACACGGCTACTCTCTGATACTTGACACTTATTTACTCCATTTAGAATTCTACAGGCGGCATATTTTCCTCTTACAATGAGGAAAAGGCATGAAAGCTACAGTTATTAATGTAGTTATGAATGTATCCAATAAGGATACATTCAATTCAATTTTCAAATGACTGATGGCACCAAAAAGGCACACGTCCAAAAATTATACTAGTGGGTGGGAGATGAGGCAAAAAAAGGGGGACAAGGAAACTTGTCAAAACTTATACGATGAATAAAAGTATAAAGTTATTACTACTCAGGTTCTTTAGAGACCCCATAGCTTCTAATAACCCAGGGGAGAGGACTCCTTACCCAGCAAGACCACCGTCTCGTAGTTCTCCTGCATGACATCCCTGTAGAGGGCTCTCTGAGCAGGGTCCAGCAGAGCCCCCTCTTCCCTGGTGAAATACACAGCCACCTCCTCGAAAGTCACCCGCCCCTGAAAGAGCAAGAGTCCAACTCTCAGTACCTGCTGCCCCACTCACAACCCCACTATTCAGGAAACAGCTGCACCAGGGAAATGGAAGCTCGGGGAGGCACATGTTAACAGAGTCCCACCCCACCTTGCCTAGAGCAGCCAGGAGCCATCAGAGGGTAGAAAGAGAAAACCTTTGTGTCTCCCAGCTGACAGACGGAGGCAGGGTCATCACATTTATCACATACCCACTAGCCAGAGCTTGATACAGGAGATGGGACTGTCTCTGGACCCTGCTGGTGGCTCCCTGGTAGGAGTCCCAACACTCTCCAAATAAAATATGTGGAAGAAAGGGGAAGTCAATAGTAAAGACTATAAGTTAGAAGATCAGAAATGTAGAAAATTGGTAGGGAAGCTATCATAAATCAATGATCAATCAATGAAAATAAGAAGGAAGTTTTTAAAAAGTATATTAAGTACAAAATTCATCCCTAACAATGGTAGTGGTAAATTACTAGATGGAAAAGGCAGAATTATCAACAATCATGCAGAAGAGATAAAAGTGATCAATAAATATTTCTCTCCTGGATTTGAAGAAAAACAGATGATGTAAATCATATGATAAGATGTTCATGACAACAGTCTTTCCATTCCAACAATAACTCACGAGGACATTAAACAGCAGGTATTACAGTTAGACACGTTTAAATAAGTAGGTTCTGATAACTTGTATGTAAGAGCTCTGAAAGACCTGGTGGAGGAGTGTGGAGGACTGTTATTAAGAACGGCCGTACCGGATCAGACCAAAGGTCCGTCTAGCCCAGTATCTGTCTACCGACAGTGGCCAATGCCAGGTGCCCCAGAGGGAGTGAACCTAACAGGCAATGATCAAGTGATCTCTCTCCTGCCATCCATCTCCATCCTCTGACAAACAGAGGCTAGGGACACCATTCCTTACCCAGCCTGGCTAATAGCCATTTATGGACTTAACCTCCATGAATTTATCCAGTTCTCTTTTAAACACTGTTACAGTCCCAGCCTTCACAACCTCCTCAGGTAAGGAGTTCCACAGGTTAACTGTGCGCTGTGTGAAGAAGAACTTCCTTTTATTTGTTTTAAACCTGCTGCCTATTAGTTTCATTTGGTGAACCCTAGTTCTTATATTTTAATTAGGACTTGGAACACCAGGGAAATTCCAGAAAACGGGAATAAAGCTAATACTCTGCCAATATTTAAAAAGTGTAAAAGAGGTGACCCAGCTAATTACAGGAGTGTTAGTCTGACATCGATACTGGGCAAGAGAATGGAGCAGTGAATATGGATTTAATTAATAAAGAATTAAATGAGGATAATATAATTAGTGCCTATTAAAAAAGGTTCAGAGATAATAGAGCCTATCAAACTAACTGGATATCCTTATTGGATGAGATCAAAAGTTTGGCTGCAACTAATAGCATTGATGTAACATACCTAGACTTCTGTAAGGCATATGACTTGGTTCGGCACAACATTTTGACTAGAAAACTAGAAAGATACAAAATACAAACGGCATACATTAAATAGATTAAAAACTGTGATAGTAAATGGAAAGCCGTGATCGAGTGGATTTCTTTCCAGGAGGTTCCCACAAGGATTGGTTCTTGGCCCTGTGCGATTTAACATTCTTATTAATGACCTAGAAGAAAATATAAAGTCATCACTGATAAAGTTTGCAGTTGCCACAAAGATTGGGGGTGGTAGTAACTAATGAAGTGTCAGTAGATTCTGGCTCCAGCATTGGGAGCCTGGGAAGTTTTCCCAGCCCTGGCTGGGGGGTTATTGCCTCTTCCACAAAGAGGGGAAGTTCTGTTCCCAACCCCTGTGGCTTGAAATTAGGCCCCATCTGACACTACACCCCACATTCAGCATAGTGGTAGGATTACAATATCATTAGGACATAATGATGAGGCATTTTGTGCAAGATGTGTCATGTGCGATGTCACCGGAAAAGTTATGATTTGCTGACTATGATTATCCTACCTGTGTGCATGGATCATGTTTGTATCTGAAGTTATGGATATTGACTCTGTATCTGTATTTCACATGTGCTTACTCTGGGTAACACCCACAACAAGCCTTTCAGGCACAACAGTGAAGAAGCCAGACAGTGCTGAAGGCTCATCAACCAAGATAACGGACCGTGGAAGAGCTTAGCCCCCGTGTGAATTTGACAGCCAGCCTACGAGTCATGGCTACTATGACTCAGCAGGGCATGTGACCAGACCACATGACAATGAACTTCATTTTGGTACCTGTATTTTTCCACTAACTGAACTGGGGACTGAGTTTGGAACAAAGGGTTCCCACCATATGGAAAAGCTACGTAAGGTGGGGTGCGACATCATCTCTTGGCCTCATTCCCCACACAAGGGAACTCCTGGAAGCACCTGAGGAACAAAGACTGAAGTGGGGGAAGTGTTGGTCCCAGGCTAAAGGGATTTCTAGCTTGTGTATGGAAACTTGGGGGACTGCTTCTATCGTCAATCAGGTGAGAAACTGCTAATTCAAATTCTATCCATTTTGTATGTTAGGCTTATTGGAGTTTTTGGTTATTGGCTAAGTAATCTGTTTTGATCTGTTTGCTATCACTTATAACGACTTAAAATCTTTCTGTATCTAATAAACTTGTTTTATGCTTTATCATAATCAGTGTATTTTCAGTGAAGTGTCTGGGGAAAATCTGAGCTTGGTTAGCACAAGCTTGTTGTGCGTATCTTCCCCATATCGAGGGAAAGGCAAACTATATTTATGAGCTTACATTATAGAGATTCCTGTGTAGTATAAGATAGTATCGTTTTGGATTTATATTACAGCAAGAGTGCAAGGTTGGGGAGCTGGGAAATTGGCTGATGTCTTCTCTCTGTCCTTGAGTGGTTTAGGTAATGCACTCAGGTAGCTTAGCTGGGTGTACGGCACCCACCTGCTGTCGTGCTGGGTGATAACAGGGCCTGGAGAGGCTGGCTGAATCTCCGGCAAAGCAGTGTGAGAAGAGCCAGCCCAGCTTGAGGGTTAGAGGGCACAAGGGTTCCCAGAAGCCCCCAAGACTGCACCCTAGGGTGACAACCCATCACACCCTAGAGTACACAAGCCTCAGCAGGTTTGTCACATCCTGTCCCCTCCCCTTCCCCTACCCTAGATAGTTCCTGCCTCCCACTACCTTGAGCAGCTCCCACCTTCCTATGCATCCACTGCTCCTCTCCCTCCAAGCAGAACCCACCACCAGCTCCCTGACAATCCCTTACCTGAGCCAGCTCCACTGCAGCCATTTCCTTCCCCCTGGGAGGATGGGATGATCTGGAGTGAAACCTGGACGTTATTCTGTAGCCTGCCAGGACGAGAAGGGCAATGTGAAAGCATTCAGATGGGGTATTTGTTCATTCCACAAGCCGATTCCCCCCAGGATTTTCCCTGCTAATGGACATTCTAGGTTCTACCAAACTGTGAAGCACAGAGTGACCTTATTCCAGTACAGGTCTAGCCCCCTCCCACCAGCGTGTAACTCTCTGAGACAAGGTGAAACCCTCCCAGTAGCAGAGTCTCTCTGCTACACTTATCAAGTTTGCGGACGATACCAAGCTGGGAGGGGTTGCAAGGGCTTTGGAGGAAAGAATTAAAATTCAAAATGATCTGGACAAACTGGAGAAATGGTCTGAAGTAAATAGGATGAAATTCAATAAGGACGAATCCAAAGTACTTCACTTAATAAGGAACAATCAGTTGCACACATACAAAATGGGAAATGACTGCCTAGGAAGGAGGATCTGCAGCGGAAAGGGATCAGGGGGTCATAGTGAATCACTGTGGATTTTTTAGAGCAGGTTGTACAAACACCTCTCAGGGATGGTCTAGATAATACTTCGTCCTGCCTTGAGTGCAGGGGACAGGACTAGATGACCTCTCGAGGTCCCTTCCGGTTCTGTGATTCTATCAAGCAAATGCCAGAGAAGAGCAGAATCAAAGGATCCCCTTTGGGGGTTTCTCCCTGTCATTGCCCCAAGGCAGCTCTCTCAGGTTTACCAAGTTGTTGGATGCTCCAACCTTTATACAGTCTCTCCTGGCAGTGCCCCCTTTCATGGGCTGTGTCTAGTTTTAGCTTTTGGCAAGCATGACCCCGGAGGTTCTGAGACTGGGCCTCCTTGTCTCAGCACAGCCTGTGTCTTTATATGGCTTCCCAGCGAGTCCAAGTGAGTAGATACTCCTGATAGAGACTGTGAACATAAGAATGGCCCACTGCATCAGACCAACGGTCCGTCTAGTTCAGTGGTTCTCAAACTGGGGGTCAGCACCCCTTAGGGGATCATGAGGTTATTACACGGGGGGCTGCAAGATGTCAAGATCCACCCCAAACCGTAGGTTGCATCCAGCATTTATAATAGTGTTAAATATATTAAAATGTGGTTTGTTTTTAATAAGGGAGGGGTCGCACTCTGAGTCTTGCTATTTGAAAGAGGTCACCAGCACAGATGTTTGAGAACCACTGGTTTAGACTATCCCTGAGAGGTGTTTGTCCAGCCTGCTCTTAAAAATCCCCAATGATGGAGTGATCTAGCTCAGCGGCCAAAGCCAGGTGCTCCAGAGGGAATGAACAGAACAGGGAATCATCAAGTGATCCATCCCCTGTCACCCATTCCCAGCTTCTGGCAAACAGAGGCTAGAGACACCATCCCTGCCCATCCTGCCTGTGACACTGGTAGATGAGGTGTCAGCTCTTGCAAAATCTCCCAAGTCTTAACTGAACATGGACAAACGCACGGCTGGAATCAGTCTGGCTCCCCTGTGTTAGTATTGTTAAAACAGGTATTAGAATTATAACAATGTGTTTAATGTTTAGACTTTATTGAACGCTTGTGAGTTGCTGCCAGGGTTAATATCTGACTAGTTGCATTGTGAGGCTCTGTGACTATGTAAGTCACCAGACAAGAGAGAGACTTTACCTAGGTGAAGTGCTGATTGGCAACCGAATGCATTACCCCCTGCCTGGCAGGAAAGGTCCATCAACACCAGAGAGACTATTATGGGATGTTAAAGAAGACACAAGACTGTTGTTGTGCTCTTCACTTCCCATTAGCTGAGTTTGCAGCTCAGAGCACATGGCAGGAAGGGGGTAAAAACCCCCATACAGAAGGAACTGATTATCTGTATGCTGCTTGGACTCTGGGCGGGCAAAGTTTCTAGGCATAAGCAAGAGATCCCCAGTTGCTTAGCGTGCATTAGTCCTAAAGAATATGTAGAGCTTGCTTATTATAGAACTTCTATTACCTTTTGAAATTTAAGACTGTAACTCGTCTGCATCTGCTTTAACCTACTTTAACTTTGTAAACAACTCTCGTTTCCTTTTAAATACATCTTAATACAGGTTATTACAAGACTGGCTACAAGTGTTGTCTTTCTTGTGAGTTCTAAGATTCAGCTGACCTAAGGAAGTGACTGGTCCTTTGGTACTGGCAGTAACCTGAACATCACTGTGATTTGTGGGGTAAGGCAGCGGTTCTCAACCAGGGGTCTGGGCCCCCTGGAGGGCCACGAGCAGTTATCAGGTGGGCTGCCAAGCACGGCCAGCATTAGACTTGCCGAGGCCCAGGGCAGAAAGCTCAAGTCCCAGCGCATGGGGCTGAAATCTAGGCTCCTGAGCCCCACCACCTGAGGCTGAAGCCAAAGCCTAAGCAATGTAGCTTTGTGGGGACCCCTATGGCATGGGGTCCCAGGCAGTTGCCCTGCTTGCTGCCCCCTAACACCAGCCCTGGCTTTTATATGCAGAAAACAAGTTACTGAGGCCCACATGGGCCGTAGAGTTTTTATAGCATGTTGGGGGGAGGGAGGGGCAGCTCAGAAAGAAAAAGGTTGAGAACCCCTGGAGTAAGGGACCATCTGTCACAAAGGTTGGCTCACCTGCGTGGTGAGATATATGAGATCACTCGGGGCACTGTCTGTGATTCCATGTTAATGCTGTTACACAGCCTGAAGTGTTTACACTGGATACTTGGTTGATGAAATCTCCGTACAGACCTCACACCCAATTTGGGTTTGTTCCCTGCTTCTTACCAGTCTGCCTGAGGCTGGTGCTTGTGCTCTCGAGTCGCTGGGGACAGCGTTACAGAGACTTATGGGCACAACGGCAGCAACTGGCAGCAATGCAGAGCAGGCTTTACAGGGACACAGTGTGGGCCAAATGGTCCCTGGATTCAGTCAAGCCCCAGTTCTCCTCCAGCGCATGTCAGCATCCCGGCAACCTTCAAGGGGGTTCAAGGCTGCCACCCCTTCAGTGATGGATCTGCAGCAGATCATCTCCCGCGCCCCATGACTCACCTTGTCTCCTCAGACAGAGGTGAGTGATGGAGGGGGCAGAACGGATCCAGGAGGTAGGGAAAGGGATAACAAAACACACTTTCTGGGGTCACCCCTCAGGAAGTGAAGGTGACAGACACTGTGGTGGCAGTAAAGGGGGAGGGGAAGGAGTGGGAGCAGCACCCTGAAGGGCAATGCTGCCAGTGGGTCTCCCCACCACATCAGGCATGGGGCTGATAGGGGGCCATTCCCTGGGCCTGGGTGCCTGTGAAGGGCTATTTAAACCCCACGCTGGTACAGAAGGAGTTAAACTGCTGCTTTAGTCTGGACTGGCCCAGCCCCTCCACACCTGCAAACCATGTCAGGACTGGAGCAGGAGTTAACAGGAGAGACCTACTCTACTCTGGGGGGTGGGAAGGGAACAGTCTGTGGAGCATCTCCAGCCCCAAGGAGAGGGCTGGCAGCATTCGCGGCTCTGGCCTTCACTGAGGGAGGATGGGGATCCCTGGAGCTCAAAGGGGGAGCAGGCTGAAACTTGCGCTGGGGACCCACTAAACTCTGAAGGGGACTGAGACGCTCCCAAGGCTCTGAGAAGTAAGAGGGGTCCATATCCTGATGGGAGCTGTTCACAGTTCTTTCCCCATTTCTTTCTTTCATTCCTTTATTTACCCTTGTTTGCCGACAGTCAGCTCTTTTGCTGTTTCACCTGGTGCCCCGAGAGAGGAAGAAAGTACCCCGAGGCCTCAGCCAGGGGGTTGAGCCTGACACACTAGAAGGATGTGCCCGTAGCACCCCAGGGGCAGGGGCCAATGGGACTCACAGAGCTGCACCCCAGAAGGCCTAAGGCCCAGCGGTTTGGCACCAGTTTGATGGGCTGGATGGCCTCTCCCTGGGGGCTGCCAGCAGCCTGGCACATGGAGTTGATACGGGTGGCTTGGGGAGCAGGAAGCAGGGCAGTGTCCCAGACAGCACAGCGAGAAGGGTAATAGAGAGGGGACGAGGGGCACTGCAGTGAACTCAGCACCTGTCCTGAAGGCCATTTGCAGAAATTCGTCCTCTCCCTGGCCTATGGGGATTAGGCAGTGACACAAACGGTCACTTGGTCTTTGCCAGCAGCTCTCACCTGAGACCTGACAAACCCATCACACCAAACACATCGCTTGCAGGATGGTCCTGTGAGGTGTCTACAGAAAGCTCATCACTGGCCAAGACTCAGTGACTGAGAGATCAGCGTATGGGTCATATCTACGGAACAAAACATTGACATTGAAAATCTACTTTATGGACTCAACTAACCAGCCTTGCTCCCTCCCAGTGAAAAAAACCATTAGGACATCACGAAACAACTGAAACTGGAGTGTGGGGGAGCTGAAGGTAACAAATTTAATCATCCCAGATCCAACCTAGGAATAGTTTCAAGGCACACGTTACACGTGTATGGGGTGCAGGGGCAGGCCAGAGTGTATGGGGAGGGGGCCTGTTTGGAGGAGCGGCAGAGCTATGGCAAGGCTGGACCAGGAGCAGAAGGACCAGCTGGGGCACAAACCATGTCAGAGATTTCTCTCGCTGGCTGTGTTACCCACTGCCCATGTCAAACACTTGAAAGAAGACTTCAAAGAGAAAGTGCTGAACTTCAGTTCATCTGCAAATTTGATACCATCAGCTCAGGATTAAACAAAGACTGTGAATGGCTTGCCAACTACAGAACCAGTTTCTCCTCCCTTGGTTTTCACACCTCAACTGCTAGAACAGGGCCTCATCCTCCCTGATTGAACTGACCTCATTATCTCTAGCTTGCCTGCATATATATACCTGCCCGTGGAAATTTCCACTACATGCATCTGACGAAGTGGATATTCACCCACGAAAGCTCATACTCCAAAACGTCCGTTAGTCTATAAGGTACTACAGGAGACTTTGCTGTTTTTACACATCCAGACTAACACAGCTACCCCTCTGATACTTGAAAGAAGGGGAGGCCGAGCTGAAAATGGTGTCAGGAGAAGGAGGAGGAGGAGAAGGAGAGAGACACTTGAAAGCATGACCATTATTCCCATTCCACCGTAACAAAAAGTACAGGAGAGGGGAGCAAAACTTCAGAATCACCCAGCACCTCGGTGGAGAGAGCACTGGACCCAGCCTATTCCTGGCTCTGCCACGGGCCTGCTGGGTGACATTGGGTAAATCACTGCACTTCTCTGTGCCTCCGATTGCAAACTTGTGTGAGACCCACAACTGCCTATAGCGCTGCCAACACTGCTCTGTGCAAAAAGCTAGGAAATTCACGTATTAAAACTTTATGAACGCAGGATTTAAAGTTGCCTGAAGCTGTCTGGTGCCCCTCCAGAAGAGAGATCAGCAAATCTCAAACTTGTAATAATCAGGAAAGGCAGAGATAAGGTACACGCCAACATAATACTAATTCTGCAATTCACAATGGCAGCAAAGCCCTGGGAAAGGCAACTTTCCGAAGCAAAGAGAAGGGGATAGAGCTTACCTTTGCTAAGACAGAATGTGGTTTTAGGTGAGCTGCGCTGTACTGGAGCTACTGACACCTGTTTTACACTCAGATACTGGGCCCGCTCCCCAGAAACAGCTGCACACTTGGTCAATTGAACACCTCTTCACCCCTTTTCACAACTCTTTCATCCTTACTCACAGAAGTTCCAGCTAACGTTCTACATTCACTCACCCATCGTGAAGCACACAGACTGCTCTCAGATCCCATCTCACTGCTGACCATTCCCATGGCAAACAGTCCCGTTTCCTCCTGACAACATGCACACCTCAGTGCAGAAACGAGACAGACTGGAAGCGAACGGTACACATGGACTTCTCTCCTTTCATCGCACACATGGGGGACTCAGACCCAGATCTTCTCATATCACAATCACACCTCCACCAAATTGCATTAACTGACACCTCTACCAATCAGTGCAGTCCTTGCCCCAAACAGAGCACAATCCAAGCAGACAATGGGCAGGAGGAAAACACAGAAGGGCTGTGACTTCCCCCAGGTCACCAAGCAGGTAAGTGACAGAACCAGGAACAGATCCCAGTAACTCCAGAGCCCCGTCACTCACAGCTTGGAAAGGTCCCCAGACCCCACTGTATTAGGCTGCAGGAAGAGATGGTTTGTCCATGGATGCACAGGCTGTCTTGGCAGGGAAGCTCAGCTGCAGTCCCTGCACACAGCCGGGGGTGTAGGGGTGGGGGTGTCCTGGGATAGAAGTCAGTGTCCTTGTCCCCCCTGCAAGCCTTCAAACTGGGACATGGTGCCCCCGTGCCAATCAGAGGGCACTAGTGTAAATGGTGCCCCCGTGCCAATCAGAGGGCACTAGTGTAAATGGTGCCCCCGTGCCAATCAGAGGGCACTAGTGTAAATTCTGTCCATACGAAGGGTTTGCACCAGTACCTGAAACACCAGGGTGGCAGAGACCTTCAGTGCCCAGAACACCCCTAGAACTGGGCTCTCTTTCTAGCTCTGTCAGGGGCAGCCGGGGAGCCCTTGGACACGTCAATGTTTCTCCTCCCAACTTCAGTCTCTTTACCCAGCTGCCCACTGCCTGGGGTCTCCTCTCCCCAGAGCTGCTCCCCACTCAGATCTGGGTGGGGGTCCCCAGAGCTCAGGCCGTTCAGCTCGGGAACAGTCTGTCGAGGGGGCTGGCAGGTAGGACAAACCTCGGTCAGAGATAATCTACATATACTGGGTCCTGCCTGGGCAGGGAGAGCCGGGCAGGGAAAGGACAGCTGCAGGCCCTGTCCAGCCCACATGTCTAGGATGCTGTGCAATACAAACGCATGAAAACAACCTCCAGGAGGGTCCCCAGCACAACATAACCTCTGGCAATTCAGGACAAAGCCAGCCCCGCCCGAAGAGCTGCGCTCCGCAGCCCCTGTCCGGGGTGGGTCGGAGCGCGTTTCCCACCGGGATGTGGCAGACGGAGAGAGAGGAAAGAGGCAGCATGTGCAGGCGCTGGAGGAGCGGAGAAAAGGGTCCGTCTGAGCTGCGGTTCAGAGACAGGGCCCCGCGCCCGGGGCCGCTTCAGGCAGCAGCAGCCAAGGCAGAGAAGGGGGCGGGGGGGGGAGTTTATATCCGTGTCTGAGAGTTGTGGGGAAAACGGGGAGACAAACCCCCAGGGCGGGGGGGGGCGGTTCCTGTGGCTGTGAAATGGGGGGAGGGGCGGTGTTAAGGGTGGGGGGTTCCTGTGGCTGTGAAATGGGGGAGGGGCGGTGCGAAGGGCGGGGGGGGGTTCCTGTGGCTGTGAAATGGGGGAGGGGCGGTGTTAAGGGGGCCGGGGGGGGCAGGTGCGAGACACGGACACACACTCACCTCCCCCCCGGGGGGTTTCCCGGCCCCCCACTGACCCCCCCATCGCTACGGAGGCCGCACCGGGACCCCCCGCCCCGCTTCCAGCCCGGCCCGGGGGGGGGTCTCGGGCCCAGGTGTCTCCTCCCCACCGCCCTGCTCGGCTCTTACCGGCTCCGCCGCGCGCCCGTCCTGCAGCGGCCGGAAGTGACGCGACCCGCGGGGCCGGGGCAAGAGGCACGTGACAGTTGCGGCCGTTGCAGCGCGGCGCGCGGGCGGCGGGGGGAAGGTGTCACGTGACGGGTCCGGCCGTTAGGGCCGTTGGCATGTGGCGCGCGCCGGGGGGGGGGCGCTGTGAGGTCCAGCTGCCCCCCGTTGGGGGCGGGGTTCTCCACAGCCCCATATCCCGCCCCCCTTTCCCCGGGCAGGGGGCGAATGGGGCCCGGCCCCTCCCCCTCCCGCGGGGCCTGGGCTGGGGGCGGGGCCCGTCATTAGTCCCCCCCCCGCACCGAGCTCCCCATACCTGCCCCTCCCCCGCCCTGTACAGACTGGGGGGGCCCAATGTCCTGATTTTATAGGGACTGGCCCGATATTCGGGGGGGGGATGTGTGGGACCCCCCCCATCGCCCTGTCCCGGTCTCTGGTCTCCCTCGGGAACCCCCCCCCAAAGCACAGACTCTGGGGGGGGGCGTGTGTGCGACCCCCCCACGGCAGCCCCACCGTCCGCGCCTGCCTCCTTCCCGTCCAGCTTCACCGGGCGGTGGGAACGGTCCGGTCAGCGCGGGGACGCTGTCACGGGGGGGCCCCCAGCTCCTGGAGCCGCCCCGCTCTGAGCCTCAGCCCCCCAGGGAGTCCCCTCGCTCTGGGCCCCTGCGGCCTGCACCCCCCCCCCGGAAGGGGTCGATGTAACCCCGGTCTCTACCTGGAGCCACTCTCCCCAGCGTGACACGGGAGGGGTTACTGAGAGCTGAACCCAGCACAGGAAACTCTCAGGCCTGGCCTGGCCTCCCCCAGCCCAGCACATCCCAGTCCCCCTGCAGCCAGGGGGGCTCTGCCTGCTCCCCCTCCAGCCCAGAGCCCCCCGCTTCCCAGCTGGGCCTCCCATATCCCCGGCCCCGAGCCCCCTCTGTCCATTGGCTTCTCTCCAGGGAAACAGGGTCGCCTGGGTCTCCTCTCCTCTCAGCCCCCTTCTGGCCTCTCTGGCTGGAGCCGGCTGGTCAGGTCACCGGGGTCCTCTCCCCACAGCCCATTGTCCCCCACTGGCCAGAAACCAGCTGCGACTCGCTAAACCAGTCACACCCGGGGACACTGAGTCCCCCTCCCTCTGCATGCAACCCATTGGAAAACACAGAAAACCCCCCACTTCGTCACAGAGATGGTAGAAAACCCCAGCACAGGGAGGGGTAGAAAGAGTAACAGTTACCCCGAGGGGCTGAGCCACCTGCTGGGGTTGCAAAAATAGGATTGGGGGTTTTTTAATTTCCTTTCTCACAGGACTGTACTGCTCAGCACAGGCTTTCCCCGGGGCTGGGTTCTCAAACTGGCACAGAACATCCCAGGGCCTAGAAACTGCAGCTCCTTGCTCTTGGCTGGATTTTACAGACACCCCCCCCCAACTGATGGCACACATTTCGAGTGTTTAAAAAAATCCCTTCTCCGCCTATCTGACTGCATCACGTCTCCTAGCAGTTCACAAGTGTCTTAAGTGCTGCTGGGATTCCCGGATTTGAAAAGTAAAACTATTCTCCCATGTTTATTTTTCTTCCCTACTGTTCCTCACACCCTCTTGTCAACTGCTGGAAATAGGCCATTTTGATTACCACTACAAAAAGGTTTTTTTTCTCTCCTGCTGGTAATAGCTCACCTTAACTGATCACTCTCGTTAGCATGTGTAGGGTAACACCCATGTTTCATGTGCTCTGTGTATATTTATACATATCTTCCTACTGTATTTTCCACTGCGTGCCATCTGATGAAGTGGGCTGTAGCCCATGAAAGCTTATGCTCAAATAAATTTGTTGGTCTCTAAGGTGCCACAAGTTCATCTGTTTTTTGTACTCTCTTCCTTGTAATCCATTTTAAACATCGTTTTTCTCCTTTGAAAATTTTATTTTTTTATTACTCCTACCACTTCATTGTCATTGTGCAGATGCAGGTCACTGTGCTATTTAATTTATATTTTAATAGCAAATGCTCATCAGAAATATTGATATGTAAATACACCGCTACCTTGATATAACGACACCCGATATAACGCAGTAAAGCAGCGTTCGGGGGGGGGAGGGGCTGTGCACTCCAGTGGATCAAAGCAAGTTCAGTATAACATGGTTTCACCCATAACCTAATTGAGGTGTTCACAGATACGGGATTGGAATCAAGTCACCATTTTAGTCAAATCAGCAGATGAATACAGCAGAACGCCAGCCCTTATAAATCCCAAAACAGGAACCAAGGAGGTGGCGGTCCATTCGGCTATAAACCCCAGTTAGAGAATTTCACCCAATCCACCTGAAGCCAGTTGAATATTTCCATACTGAAACCAAATGATTAAGATACAGCCTCCAACCCAACTGATGCTTCCTTGGTAGATTTCACTTTTTCACGCCTACCCCTTGATACAGACCTAACTGAGACTTGAGTAAGCTGAAGGCGGATAGTGCTCACTGACATTGTGTCATGACTAACCATCCCGCAGCAGCTATCTCACAATGCCCTATTCCCGCTCTGGTCACAATTGTGAACCTCTCTGCCCCAGGGTCATGGAGACTGGAAGCCACCACTCCCTCGACACACCTTCCCCCTGCCTACTTTCGAATGCCTTTTCCTGGTTGCCCAAGCACACTTAGCAATGGCCCCTTTGCGGTGTGCAACTCCCCAACCAACCATCCTTGCTATACGCTCTGGCTGCGCTCCTGCTTGAAGGGGGAGTAGATGCAATGGGAGAATGAAACGCTGCCACCAGCCAGGCCCTGTCTGAGACTCAGCCAGAGAGGTATCCTCTTTGAGAAGCGTTTTCTGACCAGGGCATTTCCCACAGTGCATGTAAAGGAGAAGAAAGAGTTAGTGCTTCAGAAAACGTTGTGGGTGTGGGGGGAAATTCTACAGATCACGCCACTCAATTTCCTTTTCTTCGGCATTTCTGGAACTCCGTTTAGAAAAGACTGAAGCTGGGACCAAAATTCCTGCCTCGTTGGAGGATCCAACACCCGATCTTTAGATAATTGGGCAGCCAACTACGCTAAGATGATGCAGCAAGGGGGTGCAGCTGGATTGGGGAGGCAGCCTGGCCGGTGCTTGGTAGTGGCAGGTAATATTGACCCCCACAGAGCTGTCCTGGCCTGCTTCTTAGCAGCAAACAAATCAATTCCCGCCCACCCCTGTGAGAGGAACCTGGAACTAAGGGCAGCAGCAGGATTTTCTCCTTTCACCCCTGCTGGGGCGGGCAGAGGTCTCGGGGGTGTTTTTAGAAGAACTGAATTTGGGAAAACAGCTTTTAATAACAAGCAGCTCAGGTTTAGTTTAAATATTTTATTTTTTTAAATGGGAGTGGATGACAGGGGATGGATCACTTCATGATTGCCTGCTCTGTTCATTCGCTGTGACCCAGCTGGCCTCGGCCACTGTCGGAAGACAGGTGTCATAAACAGATAGTTAAGGGTTAATGTCTCTTTTACCTGTAAAGGGTTACAAGCAGTGAACCTGGACCACCTGACCAGAGGTCCAATCAGAAAACAAGATACTTTCAAATCTCGGTGGAGGGAAGTCTTTGTTTGTTTGTCTGTTGTTCTCTCTGGGTTCTGAGAGTGACCAGATGTACCTACAGGCTCTCTAATTTTCTGTTCAAATAGTGAGTACCAGCAGAAGGCAGTTTAGTCTTTTTGACTGTTTTCTTTATTTGCAAATGTGTATTTTGCTGGAAGGATTTTAATTTGTATTTGTGCTGGGGGGAAGGCTTCTCTCTAGTGTCTATAAGCTGAAAGACCCTGTAACCTTTATCATCTTAATTACAGAGACAACTTTTACTTTTTTCTTTCTTTTATTAAAAGCTTTTCTTTTTTAAGACCTGATTGATTTTTCCCCCTTGTTGAGGCTCAAGGGAATTGAGTCTGTACTCACCAGGGAACTGGTGGGAGACAGGGAGAGAGAAGGGACGGGGGAAGGTGGAATTCCTCTGTTTTAGATTCACAGAGCTTGAATCTGTATTACCTTTTGGGGAGGGGGCAGGGTGCATTCCTCTCTGTTTTTAGATTCAAGGAGTTTGAATCACAGTGATCTGCCAGGGTAACCCAGGGAGGGAAAGCTTGGGAGAGGCAATGATGAGGGAAAGGGTTTACTTTCCTTGTGTAAGATCCAGGGGGTCTGGGTCTTGGGGTCCTCTGAGAAGGTTTTGGGGGGACCGGAGTGTACCAGGCACTGCAAGTCCTGGTTGGTGGCAGCACTACAAGATCTAAGCTGGTAATTAAGCTTAGGGGAATTCATGCTGGTACCCCATCTTTTGGACGCTAAGGTTCAGAGTGGGGGTTATACCATGACAACAGGATACTGGGCTAGACAGACCTTTGGTCTGACCCAGTCTGGTCGCTCTTATAAATTTAGTTGTTGCACTTATCAACGTTTCTTTATCCTATATTTTACCTGCCATAGAAAGAAAGGTCTTTTTAATGATAAGGGAGTCTAGTTCAATCGCTATTCAGAATCAGTGTGTGCACAGAAGCGTGTTGTTTTATTCCTTAGGTTCTGGTGCCTTCATTGGCCATTTCCTTTCATGTCTTTCTGTTAAAAAATAAAATATCCTGGGAGCGACACGGCTACTGTCATGTGCCGTGTGGGTGTAGCCATGTCGGCACCCAGATATTAGAGAGAAAAGGTGAGGGAGGTGATATCTTTTATTAACCAACTTGTGTTGGTGAGAGACGTGAGCTTTTCTACCTGGTATTTGCTGTGACATTCTACGTTAAATTTCCCAGGCCTGAAGCAAAACTCTGTGTAAGCTCAAAAGCTTATCTGACATCAAATAAACTTTTCTGGGTAGCCACCACTTTCTATATGACTAACAGAACTGAAAGTCGCAGTGCTTCAATGTAATTCAGGTGATCAGGCTTGAACCGGTGATTAACTTCATGTTTAATTTCATTGCTAACAAGAACACAGTCAAAGATTATAGCATCTATTCATACACGTTAGTTTGCTTTTAAGCAAGCACTGTGTCAATGTGCTTTACGCCAGCGTAGGAGCCTCCCGTATCTGAGAGTTCATTTCTGTCTGTTCATTTCTGACATAAGTGTGGGTGGAAGGGGTCTCGGGCTACGCGGGAAGGTTTGCATCCTGAGGAAAAGGACCTCAGCTCTATTTTAGCACTTTCTACTCTTTCAAAGAAGCAGGGAGGTGGAGGCGAAGAGGGACAAATGCATAAGACACGAGAACAAAACTACGAGACAAAAGAGTAGAATCAGGACTCAACACATGTATACCCAGCAGTCTGGAATTGGAGCCTGATGCATTCACTCATAGAATCACAGGAGTGGAAGGGACCTCGTGAGGTTGTCTAGTCCAGTCCCCTGCACTCATGGCAGGACTAAGTATTATCTAGACCATCTCTGACAGGTGTTTGTCCAACCTGCTCTTAAAAATCCCCAGTGATGGAAATTCCAAAACCTCCCTAGGCAATCTATTCCAGTGTTTAACCACCCTGACAGTTAGGAACTTTTTCCTAATGTCCAAACTAAACCTCCCTTGCTGCAATTTAAGCCCATAGCTTCTTGTCCTGTCCTCAGAGGTTAAGAAGAACAATTTTTCTTCCTCCTCCTTGTAACAACCTTTTACGTACTTGAAAATTGTGATCATGTCCCTTCTCAGGCTTCTCTTCTCCAGACTAAACAAACCTAATATTTTCAATCTTCCCTCATAGATCTTGTTTTCTAGACCTTGCATCATTTTTGTTGCTCTTCTCTGGACTTTCTCCAATTTGACCACATCTTTCCTGAAATGTGGAGCCCAGAACTGGACCCAATACTCCAGTTGAGGCCTGATCAGTGCGAAGTACAGCGGAAGAATGACTTCTCGTGTCTTGCTTACAACACTCCTGTTAATACATCCCAAAATCAAGTTCACTTGTTTTGCAACAGGGTCACTCTGTTGACTCATATTTAGTTTGAGGTCCACTATGACCCCCAGATCCCTTTCTGCTGTACTCCTTCCTAGACAGTCTCTTCCCATTCTGTACGTGTGCAACTGCTTGTTCCTTCCTAAGTGGAGCACTTTGCATTTGTCTTTATTGAATTTCATCCTCTTCACTTCAGACCATTTCTCCAGTTTGTCCAGATCATTTTGAATTTTAATCCTATCCTCACCCCATTTCCTTCTGATGTCACGGAGGCGGAAAATATGCATTTGTACCACTCCTGCGCCTCCTCTATTTTATATTGAAATATATTTTAAATGAGAAAGACGGTGAATAAACCAAACCACCTGCTGTCCAGCAGAACCTGGACCAGCGTGAGAACTCCTGAGAATGAGACAATCTGTTGCCAAAGGGGGAACTTGGTGACTCTAACAATCGCTCTGCTAGTAGGGTGACAGTATGAATGTGATGCTCAGGGCTTGCCTATACTACGAAAATTGGTGTGGATTAGGACAGGTCAAAGGGCAACATGCTAGCTAACCCCAGTCCCTGTGCTTGGGCTATGACACCACTGCACGTATAGCGGTGTGTTTACATTAGGCTGGCTACCTCCAGCAGGCCAACGTCATGGAAAATCCTGGAGAGACAAAGCCCAGGTCAATTTTCACTCAGTGTAGCTACTTGACGTCACCCTGATTTCCCGCACCTGGGGCCGATGGACACTCCTGGCAGGAAGGGAACACACTCCCATGACTCACAGGAGAAAGGAGTTGATGGAAAGGACCACTGAATTCACCCCTGAGAAGTGAGACCTGCAAAAGGAAACACAGACAACTCACCTGGGGGAGCTGAGAGAACACGATGATGCAAATGCTATAAACAGCCCTAAAAAAAAAGTCACTATGTGGAAATTAGCAAAAAAAAAAATTTTTCTCTGCCCTGCACAAACTGTTTATGGTGTTTATCTATCCTGTGAGATCACTGATATCTATTAAGGTGTGAGCACCGGATGAAACTTTTCCCTCACTCGCAGCGTTCTTAGGATGCTCTCCTGTGTGGATCCTCTGATGTTTAAAAAGGGCTGAGCCCTGGGGGAACGTTTTCCCGCATTCACAGCATATATAGGGTTTCTCCCTTGTGTGCATTCTCTGATGATTAATGAGGCCTGAGCTCTGAGTGAATTTTTTCCCACACTCACGGCACATATAGGGTCGCTCTCCTGTGTGCATTCTCTGATGAGTAATGAGGCCTGAGCTCTGAGTGAAGGTTTTCCCACACTCACAGCATTCATGGGGTCGCTCTCCTGTGTGGATTCTCTGATGAATAATGAGGCCTGAGCTCCAGGTGAACTGTTTCCCGCACTCACAGCATTCATAGGGGCGCTCTCCTGTGTGGATCCTCTGATGTTTATTAAGATCATATTGGAAAGTGAAGCTTTTCCCGCACTCACAACACTCATAGGGTTTCTCTCCCGTGTGGATCTTCTGATGTCTGATAAGGGATGAACTCTGAGTGAAGCTTTTCCCACACTTATCGCACTCATATGGTCTCTCTCCAGTGTGGCTTGTCTGATGTTTAATAAGTTTTGATTTCTCACTGAACTGTTTCCCGCACTCAGAGCATTCATAGGGGTGCTCTCCCGTGTGGATCCTCCGATGTTTAAAAAGGGCTGAGCTCTGCGGGAACATTTTCCCGCACTCGGAGCAGGTATAGGGGCGCTCTCCTGTGTGAATTCTCTGATGATTAAGAAGGCCTGAATTCTGAGTGAAGCTTTTCCCGCACTCACAGCATGTATAGGGCCGCTCTCCCGTGTGCGTTCGCTGATGACTAATAAGGCCCGAACACTGAGTGAACTTTTTCTCGCACTCACAGCATTCGTAGGGGCGCTCTCCCGTGTGCATTCGCTGATGATTAATGAGCCCTGAGCTCCAGGTGAACTGTTTCCCGCACTCACAGCATTCGTAGGGGCGCTCTCCTGTGTGGATCCTCTGATGCTTATTAAGGTCGTATTTGAAAGTGAAGCTTTTCCCACACTCACGGCATCCATAAGGTCTCTCTCCCGTGTGGCTCCTCTGATGTCTGATAAGGGATGAGCTGTGGGTGAAGCTTTTCCCGCACTCACGGCACTGACAGGACCTCTCTCTAGTGTGGCTTGTCTGATGTTTAATAAGGCTGGATTTCTGACTGAACTGTTTCCCGCACTCACGGCACTCATAGGGTCTTTCTCCCGTGTGGCTTGTCTGATGTTTGATAAGTGTTGATTTCTCAATGAACTGTTTCCCACACTCACGGCATTTGTAGGGGCGCTCTCCCGTGTGGATCTTCTGATGTTTAAAGAGGATTGAGCTCTGAGGGAAGGTTTTCCCGCACTCGCGGCATTCATAGGGTCGCTCTCCGGTGTGGATTCTCCCATGATTGATTAGGACTGAGCTCCGAGCGAACCTTTTCCCACACTCACTACATTCATACGGTCTCTCTTCTGTGTGGCTCCTCTGATGTCTGATAAGGGTTGAGCTCCGAGTGAATTTGTTCCCACACTCAGGGCACTCATAGGGTCTCTCTTGGGTGTGGCTTGTCTGATGTTTAATAAGGTTTGATTTCTCAATGAAGTGTTTCCCGCACTCACAGCATTCGTAGGGGTGCTCTCCTGTGTGGATCCTCTGATGTTTAATAAGGGTGGAGTTCAGAGTGAAGTTTTTCCCACACTCAGTACATGTATTTTTTCTCTCTCCCGTGAGGGTTTTCTGCTGGGCTGTGATTTCCTTGAAGTCCTGGTGAATTCGCTGACAATCAGTGGATTTGCCCACTTTCTCCCTGGGCTGGTTTCCCTCTGGACTTTGCTGACTCTCAGAGGCTTTTCCCTGCACACGATACCTGGACACAACCTCTTTGGATCCTTGCGATAATCCCCCATGTGCTTCCATGTGCTCACCATCTTCCTGCTGAGGATTCTGCTCCTCGTCCTCACTCACCATCGCGTCCTCTGCTGGGACAGAGGGAGAAATCTCAGAAACGGGTGGAAAAAGGAAACAAACTGAAACTAGAGCTGGAGAGACAGAAAAAAACCTAATAGCTGAATTCTGCAAAACCCTTCCCCATAGGGGAGAGAGGAGGGGAATGATTCTGCCTCCACATCCCATCAGGGAGGGAGCTGCTGCCAGGTGACAGTGAGGATGGGTAGGAAGCCATGAGCGACAGCTGCCCATAGGGTACAAGGCCTCCTGGGGATACTCCTGAATTCCAAGAGCTCACAAGGCTTTTCTAGGGAGTCCCAGCTCTCTCTTTCAGGCATTGTGAGTTCTTGAATTGGTTTAATGATGCCTCACCTGCACAGGCGCCTCTCAGGACCTCTCCTTCCTCAGAGCCCTGGAGGTCCGGGACCCACGGCTCCTCCCCTCGTTCCAGCTGGGTGATCACGTCAGGTTTGGAAATGGGACACCCTGCTCAGGGGAAAGAAAACAAGGGGGATGAGAGGAATTCATGGGACATTTGTCACAAAGAAGATTGGATGACTTTTACCCCAGCCCATTTTTAAGCAGTAAAATCCCAAGGGCAGCTCCCCAGGTGCTCAAAGGTGCAGGACACTCTGCTTAGGAGGGATCTGACAATCCGCATCTCTGCTGGGAACACACACAGCCAGACACGCCTCATCAAAGGAGCTGCTAAAACACAGGTCCCAGAAAGTAAAGACTCCAGCCAGAAAAGAAGTCACCTTGGACCTGCTTCTTCATCACAGAGAGAAACCCAGAGAGTTGTACAAGAGCTGGGATCAGCAAGCATGTGTTGATGGGGCTCAGGGCAGTAAGGAATAGGAGGGACTGGGGGGGTCACTAAACAGTCGTATCTCAAGGCTTGAGACACTGCAGCTGCACTTCAGTGTAGCCACTCATTACAGCAATGCGAAGGGTTCCCCTGTCGCCTGGTGGACAGAAGCCTTATTTCCTGTTTAAACATGAACTATTCTAACAACGTAAAAGCCACATGTTTCTTTGAATTCTCTTGACATTTTCTGGGTTTTGTGGGCATTCAGTGAAGGGCGACTGGTCCAAATATCGGGTTATTTGATCAAGCGATTCCTGAGATATAGCCTTGCCAGCAGATGCAGCTTTTTACGTAAGAATGGCCGGACTGGGTCAGACCAATGGTCCATCTAGTCCAGCCTCCTGTCTGCCGACAGAGGCCAATGCCAGGTGCCCCAAAGGGAATGAACAGACCAGGGCATCACCAAGTGACCCATTCCCCCATCGCCCATTCCCAGCTTCTGGCAAACAGAAGCTAGGGACACCATCCCTGCCCATCCTGGCTAATAGCCATTGATGGACCTATCCTCCATGAACTTATCTAGTTCTTTTTTGAACCCTGTTATAGTCTTGGCCTTCACAACATCCTCTGGCGAGGAGTTCCACAGGTTAACTGTGTTGTGTGAAGAAATACTTCCTTCTGTTTGTTTTAAACCTGCTGCCTATTCATTTCATTTGATGACCCCTAGTTCTTGTGTTATGAGAAGTAGTAAACAACACTTCCTTACTTACTTTCTCCGCATCAGTCATGAACTGATAGACCTCTAGCATATCCCCCTTAGTCGTCTCTTTTCCAAGCCAAAAAGTCCTCGTTTTATTAATCTCTCCTCATACAGAAGCCGTTCCATATCCCAAATCATTTTTGTTGCCCTTTTCTGAAACTTTTCCCATTCCAATACATCTTTTTTTAGATGGGGCGACCACCTCTGCACGCAGTATTCAAGATGTGGGTGCACCATGGATTTATATAGAAGCAATATATTATTTTCTGCCTTATTATCAATCCCTTTCTTAATGATTCCCAACATTCTGTTCACTTTTTTGATGGCCGCTGCACATTGAGTGGATGTTTGCCGAGAACTATCCACAGTGACTCCAAGATCTCTTTCTTGAGTGGTAACAGCTAATTTAGATCCCAACATTTTATATGTAGAGTTGGGATTATGTTATCCAATGTGCATTACTTTGCATTTATCAACATTAAATTTAATCTGCCATTTTGTTGCCCAGTCAACAAGTTTTGTATAGTTTCAACCAGTTTGCCCAGTACTGAACTCAGGCTTACAGGCCTGTAACTGCCGGGATCACCTCTGGAGCCCTCTATAAAAACTGGCATCACATTAGCTATTCTCCAGTCATCATGATTTAAATGATAAATTACAAACTACAGTTAGAAAGTCCTGCAATTTCACATTTGAGTTCCTTCAGAACTCTTTGGTGAATCCTATCTAGTCCCAGAGACTTATTACTGTTTAATTGATCGATTTGTTCCAAAACGTCCTCTAATGACACCTCAATCTGGGACAGTTCCTCAGATCTGTCACCTAAACAAAATGGCTCAGGCTTGGGAATCTCCCTCACAGCCTCAGCCATGAAGACCGATGCAAAGAATTCATTTAGTTTCTCCGCAATGGCCTTATCTCCTTGAGTGCTCCGTTAGCATCTCGATCGTCCAGTGGCCCCACTGGTTGTTTAGCAGGCTTCCCGCTTCTGATGTACTTTTAAAAAAATTGCTATTAGTTTTTGCGTCTTTGGCTAGCTATTCTTCAAATTCTTTTTCTGGCCTAATTATATTTTTACACTTCATTTGCCAGAGTTTATGCTCCTTTCTATTTTCCTCACTAGGATTTAACTTCCACTTCTTAAACGATGCCTTTTTGCCTCTCTCTGCTTCTTTTATGTTGTTGTTTAGCCACGGTGGCACTTTTTTGTTTCTCTTACTATGTTTTATAATTTGGGGGATACATTTAAGTTGAGCCTCTATTATGGTGTCTTTAAAATAGTTTCCACGCAGCTTTCAGGGATTTCACTTCTGGTGCTGTACCTTTTAATTTCTGTTTCACTAACCTCCTCATTTTTGTGTAGTTCCCCTGTCTGAAATTAAATGCTACAGTGTTGGGTTGCTGTGCTGTTTTCCCCGCCACAGGGATGTTAAATTTAATTATTTTATGGTCACTGTTACCAATCAGTCCAGCTATATTCACCTCTTGGACCAGATCCTGGGCTCCACTTAGGACTAAATCAAGAATCGCCTCTCCACTTGTGGGTTCCAGGACCAGCTGCTCCAAGAAGCAGTCATTTAAAGTGTCAAGAAACTTTATCTCTGTATCCCGTCCTGAGGTGATAAGTACCCAGTCAATATGGGGGTAGTTGAAATCCCCCATTATTACTGAGTTTTTTATTTTAATAGCCTGTCTAATGTCCCTGAGCATTTCAGTCACTAGCACCATCCTGGTCAGGTGGTCGGTAATACATCTCTACTGCTATATTCTTATTTGAGCACGGAAGTACCATCCATAGAGATTCTATGGTACCGTTTGGTTCATTTAAGATTTTTTACTTCATTTGATCCTGAGCTTTCTTTCACATACAGTGCCACTCCCCCATCAGCACGACCTGTTCTGTCCTTCCGATATATTCTGTACCCTGGTATTACTGTGTCCCTTAGATTATCCTCATTCCCCCAAGTTTCTGTGATGCCCATTATATCATTCTCCTCATTTACTACAAGGCACTCTAGTTCACTCATCTTATTATGTAGACTTCTACCATTGGTTTATAAGCACTTAAAAAACCTGTCACTTTTAGCTGTCTGCCATTACATAACGGAATTGAATGGGACTTTTTTTCATTTGATTGTTTCTCATCAGGTCCGACCCATATTTTAGCACCTTCAGTCCTCGTACAAAACTGTCTCGTTCTTATAACGTTTCCTTGCACATAGCTCAGGCTATGGCTCTCCTTGTCCCCTGACTCATCTCAGTCACTCGGTTAGTACATCGTACCCACTATTTCTGCGGGTAGCCAAAAGTGACAAAGTCCGTGGAACTTGGAATTTGAGATTGAGCCCTGTCACTCAGACAATGTGTGTTGGGCATTTTTCTTGCATTCTGCACACGCGCATCTTGGATGTTCTGCCCTCTGATACTAAAATGTTTGGGTCTAGAGTAGTATTTTAAAATCCAGGTGCAGACTCTTGCCTGGTCTGTACTTAAAAGTTTTGCCAGGATAGTCCTCTCAGGTAGGGGTGTGAAAAAAACCAACCCAGCGATGCCCACAAAAGCCATTACAATCTTTACTTATGAGAGTTGAGGAGCCCAAAACCTGGACCTGCTGCTACCGGAACCCCAGGGAGTGTCTGGTGCTGAGGAACCTGGAGGCCCCTGTACCATATGGACGGCTGCAGCCAGACAGCCAGTAGGAAGTGACCCAGGCAGGGTGAGCGACTGGTACCTCCCACCCTTATGAGGTCAGCGTGCTTTGGTAGGATTCTCCACTGACCCCATGGCGGAACGCTCCACCGCTGTCAGGACCCTGGGTTGGAGCCCGGTGGAGTTGGGTGGGTCATCACAGGCACCAGCCACTAGGCCCCCATTTTGCCTCCAAAGGTGGCTGTACTGACTCTCGCCATTAGGCCGCATGGCCCAAGGGTCACATTGAATGGACTCTGGCCGCTAGGCTGCATTACCCCACTCAGGAAGAGGCAACAGACAGACCCTGGCCATTGGGCCACACTGGGCTGACTAAACTGGGGTGGGGGGAGGGTTAGAAAACTGACATAGGTGAAGAGAGGCAGAATTACCTCCCCCACCCCGACTTAAGGGGTCGATGAGGTATGAAGCCCTCCACAGAGCCATTAAAAAAACCCCAACAGGGTAATTAAATACCCACATGCGCCATTCATGCAGAGTTCAAGGGAAGAGGCAGATTCTTCATCTCAGGAAGTCTCATGTCAAGGCTGGATGCCTTTTTTGGAGAGGATTTAGTCCAGCACAAGGGGTTCAGCTCAGTACGACAGTAACTGGAGGAAATTCTATTGCCTGAGTGACACAGGAGATCAGACTAGGTGACCTAATCTTCCCTTCTGGCCTTACAATCTCTGACTCTATAATAGATACGAGGAAGGGCGAAGAACGGGCCATTGTTTGTGTTGTGTTCACAGAGGGGAATCCCAGCATTTATCGGCACACCCCCCAGCTGTGCGCCCGGGTCAGCTGCAGCTGTGAGGGGATGCTGGATGGATTACTTGGCACAGCTGTGACTGTGATATAAAAAGAGGTGTGACTGGAACTTGGCAGACCAAGTATCCCTCATTTCTGTGCTGAGTGTTGTAAGTTGTGTTCGTGAAGGAGCACAGGGGGGTGCTCTTGTCCCAGAGATGGGCAGCAGCCCAGGGGCCACACATGCTAGTTGTCTCCGGGGCTCAATGAGAGGCAAACGAAGTCAGTGGCTCAGAAGGACTCCTTGGGGCTGATATCTCTGAGCCGGTTTGTGCAGAGCAGGCTCAGTGTTTGAGGGCCGGCCAGGGGTGGGCAGCTTCTGTTCATGACACTGGACCTAATCCAAGTTTTGCTTCAGCAAAGAGAAGGCATTGGACTGTGTGCTGGACTGTTTGTATGCTCTGTTCCCAGAGTGCTGGTGTGTGTGTCACTGGCATGTCGGGGTGATGCTCAGACAGGGCAGAGGAAAGGCTCCATTGTGGGGGTAGCGTGAACCTTAATTCTGCATTCCCCCTTCTAAGAACCGAGGGGACGGGAATCCTTACCCAGTGAGGCCACATTTTCATAGTTCTCCTGCATGACATCCCTGTAAAGGGCTCTCTGAGTGGGGTCCAGCAGAGCCCCCTCTTCCCTGGTGAAATACACAGCCACCTCCTCGAAGGTCACCGGCCCCTAAAAGAGCAAGAGTCCAACACTCAGGACCTGCTGCCCCACTCACAACCCCACTATTCCTGGGGGAGAGGAGCCAACCAAAGTGAAGCTCTGGGTGGCTCACAGTCAAGAGTCCCACCCCCATCCCGCTCACAGCATCCAGGAAACACCAGGGTGAGGGGACGAAGCGAAAGCCCCTTGTCTCTCCCAGCAGATCCATCACCCCCCTACTAGCCACAGACTGATACAGGAGATGGAGCCCCCAGCAGGGTCCACAAGGCAGCCCAACATCCTCCTCATTGTAAGAAGCTGGGTATGAGGGAAGGGCACCTCCCCTAAGTCTGACAGGTGGGTGCCCCCTTCATATCTCACAGCAGCCGCTGGTTAGTCAGGTCAGGCTCCAGCACTGGGAGTCTGGTCAGTTTTCCCAGCCCCATCAAGGTGGGTTGTTTCCTGTATCACAGATTAGGGTATTTCCACCTTCCAACCTCATGGGTCTGTTCCTAAACTCTAGGCCTCTCATTAAACAGATCCCAGCAGGTTTGTCACACCCTGGCCTCCTCCCTTTCTCCACCCTCTGCATTCCCTGCCCTGCTCCAACCTCCAAACCAAACTGCGCAAACCTTCCCATCTCCAGTGTATTTGCTGCCCCGTCCCTCCTGCAGGAACCCACCAGCCACCCCCGTTAATCCCTACCTGAACTGGCTCCTCTGCAGCCATTTCTCTCCCCTGTCCCATGGGAGGACGAGATGAGCCAGAGTGAGACATGGACGTCATTCTGCAGCCTGGCAGGGCGAGAAGGGCAGTTGTGCAGGTTTCAGAACAGGCTTTAGTTCATTTCACGTCGTGATTCCCCCAGTCCCTTTCACTGCAGACAGACATCCTATATTCTGCCATGCTGGGAACGTGCTTGATTGCTTTATTGCGGTGTCGACCTGGCCCCTTCTGCAGGCTATGCTCACAGACACATTTTTAAGTAACAAATATCAGGGGGTAGCCAAGTTAGTCTGTATCCACAAAAACAATGAGGAGACTGGTGGCACCTTAGAGACTAACACATTTATTTGGGCAGAAGCTTTCGTGGGCTAGAACCCACTTCATCGGATGCATGGAGTGGACAATACAATAGGCAGGTATAAATGCACAGCTCAGGAAAAGATGGGAGTTGCCTTACTAAGTGGCAGCTCAGTGCTAACGAGCCA
Organism: Gopherus evgoodei; assembly: GCF_007399415.2. NCBI lineage: Eukaryota > Metazoa > Chordata > Testudines > Testudinidae > Gopherus > Gopherus evgoodei. Next base: position 277,418 of record NW_022060081.1, on the reverse strand, counting down.
ATTCAATTAGGGTGGATGTGGCCCATTTCCAACAGCAGCTGTGTGCCAGCAATGCCCCTTTGCCATGTACATTGGCCAAACCAGACAGTCCTTATGCAAAAGAATAAATGGACACAAATCTGACATCAAGGACTGTAACATTCACAAAGCAGTCAGAGAGCACTTCAACCTCCCAGGACACTCAATAACAGACTGAAAAGTGGCCATTCTTCAACCAAAAAACTTCAAAACTAGACTCCAACGAGAAACTGCAGAACTGGAATTAATTTGCAAACTGGACACCATCGAATTAGGCCTGAACAAAGACTGGGAGTGGATGGGTCACGGCAAAAAATAATTTCCCCTCTGTTGATACTCGGACCTTGTTGTCAACTGTTAGGAATAGGCCACATCCACCATGACTCAATTGTCTTACCAAGTGGGGGGGTCAGCGCTAACGAGGCCAACTCCTATCTTTTCAGGGACTGTGTATTTATACCTCCCTAATGTATTGTCCACTCCATGCATCTCATGAAGTGGATTCTAGCCCAAAAAAGCTTCTGCCCAAATGAATTTGTTAGTTTCTAAGGTGCCACCGGACTCCTTGTTGTCCCAGTAACGAAGCCTCTGCTAGAAAAGAGCAGAACCAAAGGAATGACTTGGGGAGATTCCCGCTGACACTGACCCCAGGGCAGCCACACCCTGGCAGGAAGGATATGGAGTCAGCAACTGGCTTTTCCTCTCTCTTAACAACATAAGAATGGCCGTACCGGGTCAGACCAAAGGTCCATCCAGCCCATTATCCTGTCTGCCGACAGTGGCCAATGCCAGGTGCACAAGGGAGTGAACCTAACAGGTAATGATCAAGTGTTCTCTCTCCTGCCATCCATCGCCACCCTCTGACAAACAGAGGATAGGGACACCATTCCTTACCCAGCCTGGCTAAGAGCCATTAATGGACTTAACCTCCATGAATGTATCCAGTTCTCTTTTAAGCGCTGTTATAGTCCAGCCTTCACAACCTCCTCCGGCAAGGAGTTCCACAGGTTGACTGTGCGCTGCGTGAAGAACTTCCTTTTATTTGTTTTAAACCTGCTGCCCATTAATTTCATGTAGTGACCCTAGTTCTTGTATTATGGGAACAAGTAAATAACTTTTCCTTATCCACTTTCTCCACATCACTCATGATTTTATATACCTCTATCATAACCCCCCTTAGTCTCCTCTTTTCCAAGCTGAAGAGTCCTAGCCTCTTTAATCTTTCCTCGTATGGGACCTTCTCCAAACCCCTAATCATTTTAGTTGCCCTTTTCTGAACCTTTTCTAGTGCTAGAATATCTTTTTTGAGGTGAGGAGACCACATCTGTACACAGTATTCGAGCTGAGGGTGTACCATGGATTTATATAAGGGGAATAATATATTCTCAGTCTTATTCTCTATCCTCGCATTCTCATCTTGTTCACAGGAAAGTGATTCTGCCCAGGGTGCTGCAGTACACATGTCTGGGCAGATTAGAGTCCTGGAAATCTCTCTCCCCATTTTCCTTTTCAATCTCTCTTTCCTGTGCCCCCTCTCCCTGCCCCTCGGGCTAGAAAAGTCCCATTCCCGGATTGTTTGCTCTCCCATGGCTGGATTTACTCCTGGCAATTGCTAATGGGAGAGGCTGTTTGTGCAGAGTCACTTTCATGCCAGTCCCCAGTGTAGTAGAAAAGAGAACGTCTGAGGCAGGAGGCCTGGCGAAAGGCCTAAAGGCAAGCCCTGCTGCTATAAAGCGAAGTCAGCAAAGAGTCAGGCCCTGTTACAAAACAGATGCCAACTTGCAAGTTCAGCGTGTGGCCCATGAACTTGGTAAGAACCGGGCTGGCGTTGCACAAACACAAGCACTCCCAGGCACTAAGAAGTCACGTAAACACCTACCAGAGGCGTAGTGCCAGAGCACCCCGATACACACTCCCCACAGATGAGACAGGGACACTGACCCCTCCGAACGATCAGGGCAGGAGGGCAGGGGGATGGATAGAGATGTTTTGATCTAACCGCCAAGCACAAGGTGAAGGCTGGTAACACATAACTTGTTTGTATCCGTGTAGGAGAGAGGGGTCACAGAGGGGGTGGAAAGTCCCACCAACTCTCTGAGCCAAGTCCATTGTAACGGCGTCCACATGTTAGTGTCCCCGAACGGTCTGCCAGGCATTAGACTGTGCATCGTTAACAATAAACCTGGCCAAGCACCTCCGCTACTCAACCCAAGTCCGTGGTCCTTAGCGGCAGTTCGATCCAGAATTGTGGTGCTGGGTACCTGGCCGGAGCTGGTGCAGCACACAGAGGAAACACACACAGTCAAACACTGACAACAGAGCGGGACAGAGTTTGCGAGCCGTCCCTGCTTTATCCACAACCAGAGCTCTGTGGGGAGAGCAGCTAATGAACCCACCTCCCCACAGGGACAGGTGCTGATCTCATTTGCCCAACTGTTCATCTGGAGTCACTCCCTGTCTTTCCTTGCAGTGACTCTGGATTAACACTGGTCTCAATGACACCAGGAAGCACAGTTCAGAAAGGAGGAGGCCAGAATCCTCTTCAGCAAATCACTGGGTGGGACTCCTAACCCCCTTCCCACCTCCCTCGATCTAGGGCAAGGACTGGGGGCAACAGTTTTCCTTCCAGAACCGGAAGGTCCGGCAGTTTTCCAGAGGGGAGAGAAGCAGAAATCGGAGCCCCGGTGATAAGTGGATAGAAAGTTACCACCAGCCTCTGCTGGCCAGTCACACAGGCAAAGGGAGCCCTGGGGGGGGTGCATCTTTAATAGGAGAAGGGAAGGAACAGAGGGGCCAACATAGGTAAGAAATGTCCCTGGCCTGTCACTAGCAAATAATGGCCACCATGGATTCACCCCAGAGGTGGCTGCATCTTAGCACAAGGGCAATCAACCCCTCGCACAGACCCTTTGTCATGGGGTTGGGATACTTCTGGACCCCGCTGCACTCAGAGTGACGACCTCATCCCGTGCCAGCTGGAGAAAACGGTCCAGCCAACTCTCCTGCTACCAGCCGGGACCCACTGATCCCCTGAACAGGGGGAGGCCTCTGGCTTTGACGTGTTTTAAAGATGTGGCTGGTCTCTTTCATGGGCAAACATTTTAACAGAGATAAAGGAGGGAAGAAATGATTCTCAAAGGAGAGGAGGAAAGATGATCATTGGGCAATTTAACCCCCTGCAACCTCCAGGATGGAGAACGACTCAGGGGAACAGGTTCCCTCCAAGGAAGGAGAAGTTGCTGGGATTTAGGAACCTGGGGACCAGCCCCAAATCTGAGAGGATTTTTAACTGATGTTTGATGATGACATAGAAAGAGGAAAAACCTGAGATTCGAGACCGATGTTCAGAAATGAAAGAGAAAAGGGCAGAAATGTGAGGGATTTTTTCATCCATTTTTGCAAATTATAGAGAGGAAAGTGCAAAATCAGAGGGATTTTATAGCAGTTGTTGATATGAGGTAAAATCTGAGTGTCTTTCCCATCAATATTTGATAAATTAACAGAGGCGACATTTGCAAAAAAAAATTATATTCACGCTCCAGAATTTGAGAAAAAGGCTAAATCTGAGATTTTGTTATTATTTTATCATAGACAGATGGAAAATTCTCAGGGTCTATTAAATCAGTAATAGACAACTAGAGAGAAAGCGAGGCAAAATTTGAGGATATTTTTATATCGAACTTTGAGAGTTGTGGGGGAAACGGGTCCCAGACTCCCCCATTTGATCACATGAGAGAAAATCTCCAACATCTGAGGGGATTTTATGCTGCTGTTAAATAACGAGAGGGGAAAAGGGGACAGTTCGACTGGATTTATGTGACTGTCCAACACAAATGAAAAGTGACGGTTCCCCCCAGCACCACCATTCACATCATAGGCCGCAGGGAGCCCTTGGGGGGGACCAGTTTTAAGGGGGCTGGGGAGGGGGAGCTGGAAGGTCCCCGGATGAGGGAAGCAGCGGGGGGGATGGGCAGAGGCTGGGGGTGACTGTGTTGGCAGTTCAAGGGATTGTGTAACAGGGTCCAGGCTGTCCCCATGGGGGACACGTGCTCCCCCCTTCCTCACCCTGGCAGAGACCATCCCCCCATCCCCCCCCCAGAGGCAGCCGGGTCTCAGGGCTCCCCCCAAACAGCCCCACTGACGCCGACCCCTTTGGGGGGACGACTCGGGGCAACAATGTTCCCCCAGGCCCAGGGCAAATCGCTGCAGATACAATGGGGGGGACCCCCCTCATGGGTGGGGGTTGTAAAGGGACATTGGAGGGTTATGGGGAGAACAGGGGGGATGGGAAATGGGGGGGTCACCCCGGGTTTTACACCCACATGTGACACGGGGAGAGAGAAGAGGAAGAACTGGAGAGAATCTGTATGGGGGGGGGGGGAAAGTGGCACAAACAGGGACCAGATCCAATTACGCCCCCCCCCCCCGCAACTCCGGCTTCTACCCCTCCACCTCCCCCCCCTGGGGATTTCCTGCTGCCCAGAGACAGTTCAAACCCCCCCGCACTGACCCCCCCAACTCCCGCTCCACCCCTCCCCCCACAGGGGACCCCCCCGCACTGACCCCCCCCAACTCCCGCTCCACCCCTCCCCCCACAGGGGAACCCCCCAGACACTGACCCCCCCCCGGCCGGGCCCAGGCTCTGCTCCCCTCCCAGATCTACTCACCGTCCTTTGTTCTCCCCGGCTCCTGCCTCCTTCCTCCCGGCCCCTTCCTGTGCCCTGCGCATACCAGCCCGGGCGGCAGCGCTCCCTGCGCTCGGACGCCTGGGTCCCCAGAGCCGGGGAGAGAACCCAGGAGTCCTGGCTCCCAGCCCCCCCCGCTCTAACCCACCAGCCCCCACTCCCCTCCCAGACTGGGGAGAGAACCCAGGAGTCCTGGCTCCCAGCCCCCCCTGCTCTGGCCACCAGCCCCCACTCCCCTCCCAGAGCCGGAGAGAGAACCCAGGAGTCCTGGCTCCCAGCCCCCCCCCTGCTCTAACCCACCAGCCCCCACTCCCCTCCCAGAGCCGGGGAGAGAACCCAGGAGTCCTGGCTCCCAGCCCCCCTGCTCTAACGCACCAGCCCCCACTCCCCTCCCAGAGCCGGGGAGAGAACCCAGGAGTCCTGGCTCCCAGCCCCCCTGCTCTAACCACTAGACCCCACTCCCCTCCCAGAGCTCCAGGCAACCCCCCTCTAGCTGCTAGCCAGTAGCTGCTGGTCAGAGGCAGGGGAGGGACTGGGGAAGCCCTGTCCTGGGAGCTAGGATGCCTGGGTTCGCTCACCCAGAGGCAGCCTGTTGCCCAAGCAGCTCTGGGAAAGGGCTGAGTCTTGGCTCCAGGGGAAGTCCCGCAGGGCGAGGTGGATCCTGGTGCCAGGTGTCAGGAAAGATGCCCTGGCCCCTCTCCTCACCACCCGCCCAGCTCAGGATGCCTGGCTTCTGTCTCCGATCCAGCTGGAGGCCAGCGTGTGCTCGCGGGGTCCAGTGGCAGGGAGTTCCCCAGGCTCGCACCACCACAGGTCCAGTTGGGACCCTCCCACCTTGGGGCATGGGCAGAGAAACCCTCCTGCCCGACCCGAGTGGAGGCCGGCCGCATTCAGAGTTGGGAGTCCAGCACCAGCTGACTGGTGAGGAGCATGACTCGGAGCAGCCCCCACTCGGGGAACCCCAGACACCCCTGGGACCCAGCCCCCCTCAGCCAGGAACCCTCCGACACCTCCCTGGCCAGAGACCCCCACTGCCTGCAGGGACACACCACCCAGGGTGCTCCCCGAGACTCACCCCAGACACTTCCCCCATGAGCCCCCTAGGCCCACCACTAGGACCCTCTCCATGGCCAGAGCCCCCCAGGTCAATGTACCCAGAGCCCCTCCCTCCCCCACATGCTACCAGCTGCACCAAGAGCCAAAGTGACCCCCCCCATAGCACCCTGATCTCCCTCAGGTCCCTTCTTGATCCCCACCCCCTAACACACTGGTTCCCCCAGCTCCCCTCTCCCCTTCTCCAAATCCCTGATCTCCCCCCCCCCCGGCCCCACCCCACTCTTCCTGACCTCTTGCTTCATCCAACCCCCCCAGAGCGCCCCCCCCACCCCTAATATCTCCCCACCCCCCACTTTATCCCCTGCCCCCGCAAGGTGCCCCCAAACCCTTACTACTCCGCCTCCCACTGCCTCCTTGACTTCCCCATTTTTCTGCTTTCCTCAGCCCCCCTAAAGCCCCAAACTCTTGTGCCCCGATCCACCCTCTGGCCCCCCTCCACCCGAGTGCTCCCAGCCCCCCAGCTGCAGCGGCTGCTCGGGTGATGGTGAGGAAGACGCAGATGCAGCTGCCTGGGGGGGTGGGGGGAGCCCCAGCCCTACTCCCACTGTCTGGGCCATTGGGCAAGCGAAGGGGCGGCCACCCTGCAGCGGGGGCTACTGCCGGCCCTGCTCTGCCAGCTGGGCATGAACTGGGTCCAGCTGGGCAGGGACGGGCTGGCGGATGGTGCCCAGTACCTCTGGGGGCCTGACCGGCCCCTCGGCCCCTTGTGTAGCGGGCTGGCCGGGGTCCTGGGTGCCGTCTGGGGGAGCCAGGGCCAGATCTAGACTGGGGCAGATTGAGGGGTGGGGCCAGGGCAGAACGGGGGGCAGAAAGGGGGCACTAGACTGGGCCAGATAGGGGGGCGAGGCCAGGGCAGAATAGGGGTCAGGAGGTGGACCCTAGACCAAGGCAGATTGGGGGATGGGGTGCGGCCAGGGTTCTCTCTAGGTCCATTGTAGCATGTTTGGGGGCAGAGACTCCAGATGCCCCTGCTTGGTCTCTGTGGGGCATCTAAGATATCCCTGTATCCACACCCCCACACCCCACTCCCAGCAGATCCATACCCACATCCAGATGCAGTTGTTGGCACCTGAGATCACCGTGGGGCACCAGCACCGGATGGGGGACGCGTCCCCTACATCTCGTGGGGGAGAGAACATCTCTTCTACCTGAGGCTGGTGACTTGGGGGGGTGTCTGTGCTAAAACTGGGGGGCCCTTTCAGAGACCCTCACTGGGATCCTGACTTTTGGGGGGGAAGAGGTGGAGGTCCCCTTCCAGCTACCCCCGCCAGCCCTCCCCGTCTCCACACAGATCAGTGGAGAGCAGTTTTACACTGGGGTGAGTGGGGAGGCATGGGGGCAGAATCTGGGGGGCAGGCAGGCGCTGCTGGCGAGCAGTGGGTATGTCGGGGGAGCCCCACTGGGATATCAGGGGCAGGGACACCAGAGGATTCAGGGGGCTTGAGGCAAAGCCATTTCAGGGGCCCCTTCCACAAGAAAACGTTGCAATACTATAGAATGGTATATTCTCAGGGGGGGCCCTGCAGGTCCTGGGGCAAATTGCCCCACTTGCTTCCCCCCCCCCCGGGGCAGCCCTGATCAGGGGGTGCCAGGGGGCAGCGTGGGAGGGGAACAGTCCCCCCCAACCTCAGCAGGGAGCAGAGGGTCCCCCAGGGAAGGCAGCTGCTGCAGCCAAGGCTCCTGGGCAGGGCTGGGGGGCACTGGGGGGGGGGGGGCTGGTCCCCCCCTGGTCCCTGCCAGCGCTGCAGCCCCGGCCGGGTTTGCAGGAGGCGCAGGAAGGGCCTGGATGGAGCAGCCGGGGGCGGAGGCAGGAAAATCCCGCAGCTGCTCCGGGCGGGGCGGTACGAGACGCTGCTCCCCCCACGGGGTCCGTGCCGGGGGGAGCCCGGCATTAACCCCTCCCTGCCCGGCCGGGGGGACTTTCCCCAGCTGGGACCAGGTAAAGGGTCGCGGGGGGGCGCAGGGACAGGCAGGGAAGCCCCTCTGCACAAGGGGGCCCAGATCCCCCCGCCCCTGGGAACCGGCCCCCTGGTTGTTCCCACCCCCGGGGCAGCTCCGAGCTGCGTTCACGGCAGTGACCCCTCTGCCCCCCCCCCGCAGCTCCAGCCAGGGGCTGCCCCAGAGGCGGAGGGGGGGGTCAGATGGGGCCAGAGACCGGGCTCCAGTGGGGTTCCCCTGGGTGTGTCTGGGGGGCAGGGGCTGGGAAGGGGGGGAACAGACCGTGTGACGGGGGGGATGGATCTGGCTCTGGGGAGGCAGGAGATCGCAGGGGAGGGGGCAGGGGGGTTTCTCTCTGGTTTTGTCACTTCAGTCTCAGAGACTGAATAATTTCCCCCGAATTCTTCCCCCTTTCCTCTAACTATCAAACCTGGGGATAAAATCCCCGTAGATCCCCCCCGGCGCACACAGGCGCTTTTCTCCCTAGTGATTGTCCAGGTCTCTAGTCCCCTCCTCGGGCTTTGCCCCATTTCTCATTCTCACAGGTCAGTTTCAAATCTCCTCAGCCTGGGGAAATTTTTCCACCCGTTTTATCTGCAGCCAATTGTCCTTGTTCAGGTGGGAAATCGTCTCCCTGAGTCATCCCCCAAACTGGAAGAGGGGTTAGTGGGTGCAGCTGAGGGGAGCCTGGAGATGCGGCTGGCTCTGGGGTGGGACGGGGCGGCCGGTCCATCTCTGCCAGCAACAGGGCCTGGGAGGGACACAGGAGGGGAAGGGAGAAGCAACCGTTCTCAGTGGAGTAACCAGGGCCGGCTGCTGCCGCCCGAACCCCCTTCTGCCCAATGCAGCACCCCATAGCCACCAGCTGCCTGTCCCCTCCATAGGAACCCTAACACTAGGGCGGGACGGCCTACCTATAGGTACCCTAATCCTAGCTCCAAGTGCCCTACCCTTAGGAGCCCTAATCCTAGGGCGGGACGGCCTACTCATGGGTACCCTAACCCTAGCTCCAAGTGCCCTACCCATAGGAACCGTAACACTAGGGCGAGGCGCACTACCCATAGGAACCCTAACCCTAGCTCCAAGTGCCCTACCCATAGGAACCCTAACCCTAGGGCGGGACGGCCTACTCATAGGTACCCTAACCCTAGCTCCAAGTGCCCTACCCATAGGAACCCTAACCCTAGGGCAGGACGGCCTACTCATAGGTACCCTAACCCTAGCTCCAAGTTCCCTACCCATAGGAACCTTAACACTAGGGTGGGATGGCCTACTCATAGGTACCCTAACCCTAGCTCCAAGTGCCCTACCCATAGGTATCCTAATCCTAGCTCCAGGTGTCCTACCCATAGGAACCCTATCCCTAGGGCAGGGCACCCTACCCATAGGAACCCTAACCCTAGCTCCAAGTGCCCTACCCATAGGAACCCTAACCCTAGGGCGGGGCACCTTACCAATAGGAACTCTAACCCTGGCTCCAAGTTCCCTACCCTTAGGAACCCTAACCCTAGGGCGGGAAGCCCTACCCATGGGAACCCTAACCCTAGCTCCAAGTGCCCTACCCACAGGATCCCTAACTCTAGGGCGGGACGGCCTACCCATGGGTACCCTAACCCTAGCTCCAAGTGCCCTACCCACAGGATCCCTAACTCTAGGGCGGGACGGCCTACCCATGGGTACCCTAACCCTAGCTCCAAGTGCCCTACCCTTAGGAGCCCTTACCCTAGGGTGGGACGGCCTACCCATGGGTACCCTAGCCCTAGCTCCAAGTGCCCTACCTATAGGAACCCTAACCCTAGCTCCAAGGGCCCTACCTTTAGGAGCCCTAACCCTAGCTCCAAGTGCCCGACCCATAGGAACTGTAACACTAGGGCGGAACGGCCAACCCATAAGTACCCTAATCCTAGCTCCAAGTGCCCTACCCATAGGAACCCTAACCCTAGGGTGGGGCCCCCTACCCATAGGAACCCTAAACCTAGCTCCAAGTGCCCTACCCATAGGAACCCTAACCCTTGCTACAAGTGCCCTACCCATAGGAACCCTAACCCTAGGGCAAGAAACCCTACCCATAGGAACCCGAACCTTAGGCCGGGGCACCTTACCGATAGGAACCCTAACCCTGGCTCCAAGTTCCCTACCCTTAGGAACCCTAACCCTAGCTAAAGGTGCCCTACCCATAGGAACCCTAACCCCAGCTCCAAGTGCCCTACCCATAGGAACCCTAACCCTAGGGTGGGGCCCCCTACCCATAGGAACCCTAAACCTAGCTCCAAGTGCCCTACCCATAGGAACCGTAACCCCAGGGTAGGGCACCTTACCGATAGGAACCCTAACTTAGCTCCAAGTCCCCTACCCTTAGGAGCCCTAACCCTAGGGCGGGAAGCCCTACCCATGGGAACCCTAACTTAGCTCCAAGTTCCCTTCCCATAGGAACCCTAACCCTAGCTCCAAGTGCCCTTCCCATAGGAACCCTGACCCCAGGGCAGGGCACCTTACCGATAGGAACCCTAACTTAGCTCCAAGTCCCCTACCCTTAGGAACCCTAACCCTAGGGTGGGGTCCCCTACCCTTAGGAACCCTAACCCTAGGGTGGGAAGCCCTACCCATGGGAACCCTAACCCTAGCTCCAAGTGCCCTTCCCATAGGAACCCTAACCCCAGGGTAGGGCACCTTACCGATAGGAACCCTAACTTAGCTCCAAGTGTCCTACCCATAGGAACCGTAACCCCAGGGTAGGGCACCTTACCGATAGGAACCCTAACTTAGCTCCAAGTGCCCTACCCATAGGCAGTGTGAGCTGGAGCTGGTTCCCACCGGTTCGTGGAAACCGGTTGTTAAATTTAGAAGCCCTTTTAGAACTGGTTGTCCCACAAGGTTGTCCCATGGTTCAAAATGGGCTTTAAAATTTAACAAAAGCCCCAGCAGCTGCCTGCCCTTCCTCCGGCCCTAGCTCACCTCACTCCGCCTCGACCTCCTCCCCTGACTGCCCTCAAGGCTTCTCCTCCCCCCTCCTGGCTTCCCGCGAATCAGCTGTTCACGCGGGAAGCCTGGGAGAGCTGAGAAGAAAGCAACGGATCCCCATAGGTGAGCTGGGACTTGGGGGGCAGGGGTGCGAGGAGGGCTCCAGGCGCTGCACAGCTCCAGCCCGGCCCCCTACCCCATCCCTGGCAGCTCAGCACTGGCCCGGCCCGGCCCCCATCTCCAGGCAGCACGGTAATAGGGCAGGGAGCATGGAGGGGGTGTTAGATAGAGGGCAGGGGAGTTGTGGGGGTGGATTAGTGTTAGGGCTGTCAGAGGGCAGAGAACAGGGGGATTGAATGGGGGCAAGGGTCCGAGGGGAGCAGTCAGGAAGGAGCAGGGGTTGGATGGGGTGGCAGGGGGCAGTCAGGGGACAGGGAAGGGGGATGGATGGGGCAGGAGTCCCAGTGGGGGTCATGACCCCCTCATGGGATGAGGAGGAGGGAACCGGTTGTTAATATTTTGGCAGCTCATCACTCCCCCTGCTCCATCCATCCTGCTGTCCTCTCCCCACTGCCAGCCCCCATCCCTGGCCTTCTTAAAACACCTTCACAAAGGGCTCCCTACTGCCCCTGGGACTGGTGGGGAACCATTTCTGCCTGTGTATTACACAAACTAAAACCAATTCCCCGTGAAAAAATAACGAGGAGTCCTTGTGGCACCTTAGAGACTAACACATTGATTTGGGCAGAAGCTTTCATGAGTTAGTTCTAACCCACAAAAGCTGCTGAAGTGGGTTTTAGCCCATGAAAGCGTATGCCCAAATCTGTTAGTCTCTAAGGTGCCACAAGGACTCCTCGTTATTTTTGCTGATACAGACTAACACGGCTATCCTTCTGAAACCTTTTTCCCCATGCTAATTTTCCCCTCTTTACTTCTTATCCACTATTGATCTAAAATCCCTCCCCCATTTTCCCACTTTCCTCCCAGGTTTGTGACACTGGATCCAAAATGTGTCTGGTTTCCACCCTTCTCTCTTTTATTATTGAACATGGATACAAAATCTCATGTTTTGCCTTTTTTCTCTATGCAGTTATGAAATATCAATTACAAATCCCCTCAGGCCAGGACGTGTTCCCCCTGTTTTTGAATGCAGTTGGCCTGAGTCATTCTCTATATTGGAAATTGCCAGGGGGTTAAATTCTCCCATAATCACTTTTCCCTCCATTATCTGCATCTCTCTCACTTAACTCTTCCCCTGCCACTGCAGGGAGGTCTTGCCGCTCTGCGGTCCCTCCCGTTCTCTCTGGCGCAGAATCATCTCGTCTCCCTCGGGCTGTTGTATTGGGGGCTAATTTTTGGCTGTTGGGTTTAATGTGACGGAGCTGGGCAGTGTTGGTTCTGTAGCCTCGTTTGATTGACTGGAATAATGAATTTGTCTTTTAAACCGCAGTAACAGAAGGTGGAGAGAAAGTACATAACGCCCAGCGTCAATACGTTCCCACTCAGATCTCCTTGGGGAACGCTGGAATGGGTAAGATGATCATTGAGTGCTGGGAATCATTAGGAAAGGGATAGATAATAAGACAGAAAATATCATATTGTCTCTGTATAAATCCACATCTTGAACACTGCCTGCAGATGTGGTTGCCCCATCTCAAAAAGATCTGTTGTAATTGGAAAAGGTTCAGAAAAGGGCAACAAAAATTATTAGGGGTCTGGAACGGCTTCTGGATGAAGAGAGATTAATAAACCTGGGACTTTTCTGCTTGAAAAGAGACAGCTAAGGGTGTGTGTGATTGAGGTCTATAAAACCATGACTGATGTGGAGAAAGTGAATAAGGACGTGTGATTTACCCATTCACATAACGTAAGAACTAGGGGTCACCAAATGAAATTAATAGGCAGCAGGTTTAAAACAAACTAAAAGAAGTTTTTCTGCACACAACGCATGGTTAACCTGTGGAACTCCTTGCCAGAGGATGTTGTGAAGGCTGGACTGTAACAGGGTTCAAAAAAGAGCTAGATAAGTTCATACAATGGCTACTAGCCAGGCTGGGCAGGGATGGTGTCTCTAGCCTCTGTTTGCCAGAAGCTGGGAATGAGGGACAGGGGCTGGATCACTTGATGATTCCCTGTTCTGTTCATTCCCCCTGTGGCACCTGGCACTGGCCACTGTCGGAAGACAGGATCTTGGGCTAGATGGACCAGTCTGGCCGCTCATATGGTGGTCATCTGTTGGACAACTTCTGATGTTTTCCCCACTCTACCGCACACAAGCGGGATGCTATCTTTTACACTGGTGGAGGCAGGGGAGGAAGTCATCTGGGTCTGCAGCACGGGATTTATCTTTTATCCTGAGTTACACTTATAATCATACACGCGTATAAAGGCATATCCTTCTCTGTCCTGCCACATCCTACTAAATTCAGCATGCCCCGTTTTCCATAGGCTAATTCTTTAGTTCCTCTTACCCTCGTTAACACTGACATCAATCATTTACAAAGGTAACTTGTGCTTATTTTAAAATTCCCCCAAATATTTGTGACTGTTAAGAACAGACATCGTGCGGTGTTACCCGGTAGATTGTAGCAAGTTTTCCTAAGCATCAGCAATTAGCACATTTTTGCTGTAGTAACACAATTTACGCAAGTACGGGTGCAGGGTCATTGCTTGGGCAATGGGTCATGTCCATATATCTTGGTCTTAAGGTCTTGTTTGGCTAAGCTAAATATCTCACAGGCCTTAAGCCTGGCTTTGCAGCCTTATCTTACCTACACACCTAATTCACACTGATCTGTGATACAGTCCAAACCCCATGGTGCTAGTCCTGCTTATCTTTTACCAAGTCAAACCTACAGCGAGCGACAGTGTCCTGTGATATACCAGAAGCTGGAGCAAACGATTGGTGGTTGTTTCTGGCCTCTGTCTCTCTGACCATGACTCTTTGATTATGAGCAGAAATATCCCCAAAACCTAGGAGGGAATGAGCTCCATGAGGGGTTGTTTCCCCCAGCACTGAGATACAGCCGCCTCTGGGGTAGGCCAGTGACCACTATTTGCCAGCGAAAAAACCTGGAAATGTCTTAAATATTTCGGCTCCTCCATGCCCGGCATTCTCTTGTTCAAGAAGAATCCCCTGGCACTCCGCCCTGCCGGTGTGGATGGCTGGCAGGTGCTGGCGGTAACTTTCTATCTATTTATCAAATTGTGATAGGAAATCACCACAGGTTTTGTTTCTCTCCCCTCAGTCTAAGATGCAGGAAATTCAGCATCTGAGGGGAAAACTGTTGCCCTGAGTTCTTATCCCCAGGTCTGCTGACAGGGGGGCAATTTCTCAGGGGCCCCAGAGCCGGCAACGCAGCGGGGCTAAGGGAGCCTTCCTGCCCGCACTCACTCAGTACCACTCCCAGAAGTGCCAGCACTTTCCTGCGGCCCCTGGGGAGGGGGGTCTCGACACCCGGCTTCTGCCCCATGCGCCGACTCCACAGCTCCCATTGGCCGGGAACTGCGGCCAATGGGAGCTGCGGGGGCGGTGTCTGCAGGCAGTAGTATGTGGAGATCCCTGGCTCTCCCCTCCCCACCTAGGAGCCGCTGCCAGAGGGATGTGCCAGTCACTTTTGGGAGCTTGGTAAGCGCCGACCTCTGACCCTCTCCTTCACCCCAGCCCCCTCTCCCAGCCCAGCCCCCTCACCCACTCCTGCTGGGGGATCGCGGCCTGGGGGGGGCACTGTGGGTGCTTGGGGAGTACATGTGCTCAGGGGGGAGTTGGTGGGGCTGGGGCAGGTTCCCTACTTGGCTCCTGGGAAGCCACGACCTCCAGCGCCTAACTCCACGTGCTGCCTCTGCTCCACCCCCAGCCCTGATTCTGCAGCTCTCCAAACTGGAGAAATGGTCTGAAGTAAATAGGATGAAATCCAATAGGACAAATGCAAAGTGCTCCACTTAGGAAGGAACAATCAGTTCCACACATACAAAATGGGAAATGACTGCCTAGGAAGGAGAACTGCGGAAAGGGATCTGGGGGTCACAGTGGGTCACAAGCTAAATACGAATCAACAGAGTTACACTGCTGCAAAACAAGCGAACATCATTCTGGGAAGTATTAGCAGGAGTGTTGTAAGCAAGACACGAGAAGTCATTCTTCCGCTCTACTCCACACTGGTCAGGCCTCAACTGGAGTATCGTGTCCAATTCTGGGCACCACATTTCAGGAACGATGTGGACAAATTGGCGAAAGTCCAGAGAAGAGCAACAAAAATGATTAAAGGTCTAGAAAACAAGACATATGAGGGAAGATTGAAAAAATTGAGTTTGTTTAGGCTGGAGAAGAGAAGCCTGAGAGGGGACATGATAACAGTTTTCAAGTTCATAGAAGGTTGTTACAAGGAGGAGAGAGAAAAATTGTTCTTAACCTCTGAGGACAGGACAAGAAGCAATGGGCTGAAATTGCAGGAAAATTAGGTTGGACATTAGGAAAAACTTCCTGCCTGTCAGGGTGGTTAAGCACTGAAATAAATTGTCTAGGGAGGTTGTGGAATCTCCATCATTGGGGATTTTTAAGAGCAGGCTGGACAAACCCTTCTCAGGGATGGTCTAGATAATACCGAGTCCTGCCTTGGGCGCAGGAGACTGGACTAGACCACCTCTGGAGGTCCCTTCCAGTCCCATCATTCTATGATTGGCTGAGAACCACAGCCAATGGGAGCTGCGGAGGCGGTGCCTGGAGGCGGAGACAGCTAGGAGCTGAGGGAGGGGCGTTCCTGTCGCCCTTCTGGGGAGCCCACGCCCCAATCCCCAGCCCTGAGCTCCCCACCCAGAGATTTCTAGGTACTCTTACCCCCTCTTATTACCAGGTCTTGTGTTTGGGGCATTTCTGTTGTTTCAATGGCAGAGCCTGGAATGTCTTTCTGCAGGGAAAGTGTTAGGAGGGCGATGGGCAAAGAACCGGGACGTGAAGCTAACCAAAGCCCCTTCTAACATCTCCCCAGATGCTCCTCTCGCCTTGACGGGCTGCAGAATAACACCCCTGTTTTGTTCCCAACCATCCAGTCCTCCTGCGGGACGGGGAAGGGCCAGGCTTGCACTGGCACTGATTCAGGTAGGGACTGTTGGGGAGTGGAGGGTGGGAAGGGAACAGTTAACATACAGGAGTGGGAGGAGGCAGAAAAATATGCCGTGGTGCAAAAAGAGGGTGTGACAAACCTGCTGGGATTTTTCTCACCTGGTTCCTAGAGTCTTGGAAGAAACTTTTAGGGTTTGGGGCTGGAAATTCCTTCATTGCTGGAACACGAAGCAAACACCCCCTGCCCCCCGGACAGTGTTGGGAAAACCTTCCTGACTCTTAGTGCAGGAGATGGAACGGATCAACCAGCGGCTGCTGTGAGATAAGAAGGGGGGACCCACCCGTGGGGATTAGGGGAGCTGCTCCATCCCCTCGCATCCAGCTGCTGGGACTGAGGAGCGAGTTGGGCTTCTCAGCCGGGGGCCTGGACCCTGCTGGGGGCTCCATCCCCTGTATCAGCCTCTGGCCAGTAAGTGAGTGATGAATGTGAAGACCCCTGCCCTCCCCCCCCCCCGCTGGGAGGGGTGAAAGTCTCTCTCTTTCTCCCCTCACCCTGGTGTTTTCTGGATGCTCTGAGCCGGGTGGGAGTGGGACTCTGACTGGGAGCCTCCCAGAGCTCCCATTTAATTGGCTCCTCTCCCCTATGAATAGTGGGGCAGCAGGTACTGGGTGTTGGACTCTTGCTCTTTCAGGGGCCGGTGACCTTCGAGGAGGTGGCTGTGTATTTCACCAGGGAAGAGAGGGCTCCCTGGACCCCACTCAGCCCTCTACAGAGCCGTCATGCAGGAGAACTACGAGACGGTGACCTCGCTGGGTAAGGGTTCCCGTCCCCTCGGTTCTTAGAAGGGGAAGTGACGAAATAAGGTTCACGTCACCCCCACACTGCAACCTATACTCTGCCCTGTTTCACCAACATGCCAGTGACACGCACACCAGCCCTCTGCCCTCCCCCGTTACAGAGCACTCCGGGAACGGGGCACAGGAGCAGCACAGGGCAACGTCTAACAACTCCTCTTTGCTGAGGCAGGACCGGGGATTAGGTCTGGCCTCGTGAAGCTGCGTATACCTGTTCTGAGCTTCCTCCACACAAACCAACACGGACTTGCAAAATCTCACCACCCATTTCCCTTCCCTCTCCCCGAGGATTCCTTCTGGGTCATTGATTGTCTTCACTTACCCCTCCCGAAGCCCTGGAGACCATTGACACGTACGCTCCCAGGCTGCTGACAGTCCCCATGGCAAAAACACCCCCTTGTGCACCTTCACTGGCACCACCTAGAAAACTCAGCAGTGAAATGGGGCAGACTCCGTCCCTCGGGGTTCACCTGCACCTCTCTGCAGCCCACGGTCACAGCTCTGCCAAGCCGCTCCAACTGCTCCCTCCGCCATCCGGTTACAGCTGACCCAGTGCACACAGCTGGAGGCATGCGGATAAACGCTCGTGTTCCCGTCTGCAAACACAGCACAGACAATGGCACGTTCTCTTAGGCCTCCCTCGTATCTGTTATAGATTCATGGATCTTTAAGGCCAGAAGGGACTATTAGGTGTCACACAGACCATAGAATTTCATCCAGCCACTGCTGTACTGAACGGAATACCTTGCGTTGAACTAAATCATCTTCCAGAAAGGCATCCAGTCTTGACTTGAAGAGATGGAGAATCCTCCACTTCCCTTGGTAGCTCTTCACCTCTGCACCACCCTGACAGACACATTCGCAGAGGCTATTGCCGGCTCAAGGATTTGTGGGCGGGGGCAGAGTTAAGGTTACAATGCAGGGGTGGAGTGTACTTTACCTCTTCATTTTCTGTTTTTTTCAGAAGTTTAACTTTAGCCACTGTCTCTATGTTGGAAGGGCATGAGGCCGCACTGGGCAACTATAGATAGTTAATGTAGTTTATGGACATTTGATTTCCGTGATTTTTTTTTATGGACTTTTTTTGCTGCTGTAACTGTGTCTATACTAGAGATTTTGCTGGCATAGCTTTTTCAGTTTGGGGTGCGGTTTTTTTTCACATCCCTAACTCACAGAGCTAAATCTAAGTGTAAACCGGGGAAAAGTCTGCATTTGGATTTAAGTACTCAAAAATATTGCTCGTAACGCAGGCGTGTTGATATGAGAGGGCAGAACCCTTTCAAAATGCAACAGAAATGTGCAACACACATTGTCTGAAAGCTGTCTCTCAGGAGCCCCGTGACCAATTTAACCCAAATTTCAACCAGTAGCCCAGCTCGGCATGCCAATAAAGAGTAGCAAATTTCAAGATGATATGAGTAAGCGTGAGTAAGTCACCGCAGTTAGAATGATCATGCCAAACCAACCTAATTTCCTTCTTTGAGAAGGTGACAGCCGCAATGTTCCCTCTCGTTTTTCCCATCCATGTGCGGAATGAATTTTGTTATGGGCACCAGTATGGAGGTGATGTGTGGCGGGGGTGGGGTCGAGGGGTTCGGAGTGTGGGAGGGGGTTCAGGGCTGGGGCAGAGGGTTGGCGGGAGTGGGAGGGTGAGGTCTCTGGCTGTGGGTGCAGGCTCTGGGCTGGGGCTGGGGCGGGGGGGGTCAGGCTCTGGGCTGGGGCTGGGGAGGAGGGTTTCAGGGTGCAGGATGGGTCTCAGGGATGAGGCAGAGGGTTTGTATGGGGGGGTGCGGGCTCTGGGGGGGCAGGGTTGAGGGTTTTGGGGTGCAGGAAGGGGTTTAGGGCTGAGGCGGGGGGGTTCAGGCTCTGGGGTGGGACTGGGGAAGAGGGTTTCAGGCTGCAGGATGGGTCTCAGGGATGAGGCAGAGGGTCTGTATGTGGGGGTGTGCAGGCTCTGGGGTGGGGCTGGGGATGAGGGGTTTGGGGTGCTGGGTCCCCCTAACCCTCTTTCCCCACACCAGCACCTGGGCTGTGGGGGGAGAGGTGCCTCTTCCCACTGCAGTAACTCTGGGGCTGGGGCTGGGGCCGGGGCCGAGGCAAAGACCATAAAGATAAAACAATACAGAAATGAGGGTTTCACAACCACAGCTACTGAGAAATGATTTCTTGCCAGACAGACGCTATTGAACCCAGTTTTCCATCTTACGATCTGTTTCTTTATCTGGTGATAATGGGGGCTATTAGGACGAGTTCTCCTTCTTAACAGCCCGATATGACATTGTTTTATTGTCATTTAGCTGGAATGTGAGGATGTGACTTCCTGCTTCTCAGCCAGTGGCTGCTGTTGGCCGCTCTTTTAATCTGGCCCAGTCTTACAGGGCTGGGGCCGGGGGAGAGTCCTGGGCGCCTGCTTGGCTCTTGATAGCCTGCTGCACGGCCACGCAGCTTAGAGGGAACTTAGATTACTGGCCTCATGGATGGGGGGAAGCCGTGGAGTTGCCATAGCTTGATTTTAGGGATAATGATACAGCCCCACGTGACATTTGCATAAGGAACGGGGGTAGATGAAAGTACTATATGATGAGCGCACAGCTGGTTGGAAGACAGTAATCAGAGAGTAATTATCAATAGTTCTGTCTTATATTGGGAGGATGTCTCTTAATTGGTCCCAGAGGGGTCAGTCCTGGGTCCAGTACTGTTCAATATTTTAATTAATTACATGGACAGTGGAGTGGAGAAGATGCCTATGAAATATGCAGATGACACCAAGCTGGGAAAGATTGCAGGCTCTTGGGAGAACACTATTAGGATTTAAAATCACTTTGACAAATGCTCTGAAAGAGAGCTCCTGAGAGGTAAGGACTCATTAAATCAACTCAAAGACTGGCAGTGCCCGAAGGCAACAAGTGGGTTTGCTTACCAAGACCTTGTCAGCACTGCATGTTCGGTATTGTCCCCAGGAAGTGTCAGGGCCTCAGGGCAGGTATGGCTCAGAGCTTCCTACCCATCCCGACCCCTGGCAGGAGCTTTGTCTCATCCCTCTTAGTGTTTGCATGTGACATAGAGGCAGACTCCATTCCCTCCTTTCTCCCCATATGGGGAAGAGTTTGGGGGAATTCGGTTCCTGATGATTTCCGCCATCTCTCCAACACTTTTGGGTTTCTCTCTGCTTTTCCATTCCTGTTTCTGAGGTTTCTCTCTCTATCCCATCAGGTGACGGGATGGTGAGTGAGAACAGGGAGCCGACATCTCAGCAGGAAGAGGCTGAGAGAGTGGAAGCACATAGGGGATTATCACAAAGATCTAAAAGGAATGCATCCATGTGTCAGGAGCTGGGAAAAGCCTGTTAGGCTCAGCGCAGGCCAGGGACACAGCAGGGCAACCAGTCAGGGGAGAAAGCTGGTGGATCCATTAATTGTGAGGGAATCCACAAGGACCTCAAGGAATCCACAGCCCAGCAGAGAATCCTCATGGGAGAGAGAAAAAACACATGCACTGAGCATGGGGAAAACTTAATTAATCACTCAGTCCTTATTACCCATGAGAGAATCCTCACGAAAGAGAGACTCTATGAAAGCTCTGAGTGCGGGAAAACTTTCACTCGGAGCTCACACCTTCTTAGACATCAGAGAAACCATACAGGAGAGAAGCCCTATGAGTGCTGTGAATGCGGGAAAAGCTTCAGTCAGAGTTCAGATCTTATCAGACACCAGCGAAGTCACGTGGGAGAGAGACCGTACGAATGCTGTGACTGCGGGAAAAGCTTTATTTACTGCTCAGACCTCATTAGACCCCAGAGAATCCACACAGGCCTGAGACCCTACGAATGTGGCGAGTGTGGGAAAAACTTTGGTGGCCGCTCAGACAGGGAGAAACCCTATGAATGCTGTGAGTGCGGGAAAAGCTTTGCTGACAGCTCAGCCCTTATTAATCATCAGAGAGGCCACACAGGAGAGAGATCCTACGAGTGCTGTGAGTGTGGGAAAACCTTCATTGACAGCTCAGCCTTTAGTAAACATCAGAGGATCCACAAAGAAGAGAGACCCTATGAGTGCTGTGAGTGTGGGAAAAGCTTCACTGTGAGCTCAGCCCTGGTTAGACATCAGAGGATCCACACGGGAGAGAGACCTTATAGATGCTCCCAGTGTGGGAAAAGCTTCCATCAGAGGTCACACCTCATTTATCACCAGAGAATCTGCAAGGGAGATGAATAACAGACAGATCTTGTCTAGGCATGACAAAGGAGGTTTTTTTTGCTTGTAGGTCTGTGCGGGTATTTGTACCATTTGCTTTGCTGTGTTCCCTCAGCTTACTCACGTGAATTGCCAGCTTTTGCCTTTGCAATTCACCCTTCTTTGGAGTCTCTCCCGTGGTCCTTATTATCAACTCCTTTGTCCTATGAGACTTGTGAGTATGTGTCCTTTTTCAGTATGGCTTTCTGGGAGCCACGTAAGGTAAATGCCGAGGGACTGAGATTGTTCCAGGGGAGAATGAGAATGAGGGTTTTAGCCCCAGATGTGCACAAAAATAAATGTTCTGAGAGCAACTCTTTAAACAGTAAATCATGATGAACTCCAATCACTTCCCAAATGCATGGAAGGTGTGACTGTCAGCTGGGCCCAACTGGTGATAGGAGAGATTGTGAGGCTCCAATTCAGGACTCCTTGGGAAAAGGGGGAGCAGTGGGAGGGGAGAAGGTGATGGGGAACTGGTGTTTCTGGGGAACCACAAAGCAGGACAGAACCGTGTAGACCCCACAAAGAAAGTTGGAGGGGCCGTGATGCAGGACACGCTGACGGAGAGATCAGAGAGGTAGGAGGCGAACCAGGAGAGGAGAAGAGAAGAGAAGATGTCAAGGAAAAGCACAGTCAGCACCGGTCCATCAGTCTCATTAGATGAAAACATGGTTGGGACATGCAGAAGAATAGAAATAATTAGGTTATCAGGCTTGGGGTGGGGGGAAGAGGCGGCATGGGGGTGGAGTCCACCTCCGGTGGGGCAGCTTAGAGGGAATTTTGGTGGGGAAGTGTGTGTGGGAGGGGTCCCCTTGAGTAGCAGCAGCCTGGGGCGTTTCCCGGGGGAGCTGAGTGCGGCCTGGCCCAGGAGGTGCGGGGAGCTGGGGCTGCTTTCACAGCAGGGCAGGGAACAAACCGACCCCATGTGTTCAAAATCTCACCTGGCAGGGGGAGGGGACTGACTCATGATTTCTGAAGGATTTGGGGCTGTAAAACGACATCTGATCCTGGCCCTCACCCCCAGCACAGAAATGTCTCCTACTTTCCGCCAGCTGGCATTGGGGAGGGGGGGCACAGGGGTGCAGAGTATAAACCCCCCAAGCCCCAGGGCCGGGATTGGGGGGCTCCTCACTAGCAGATGGGGGAACAGCCTGTAATCCCCTGGGCCCAGTACTGGGATCAGGGTGTCTGGTGAGGGGGTAACCTTGCAGTGCAGGGGGTTCAGCCCTTATCCTGCTGGCCTGGCTGCTACCTCATACACTCCCATTTACTGTACCCCCTAAATGCTCTGCACGGATAACCCCCTGTTCCCCACAAACCACCCATAGCCCCTCCCCCAGTGTCTCCCAAAGCTTCTCCGAGCCCCCAAGAGAAGCAGAGGGGCCCATGTTTGAGACAGTGAGCATGTGAAACGCCTTCCTCACCTACCCATGGGGGAGCACAAGGTGGAAAGGCCTGGACTCCCTCCTCACTCAGCCCAGCCCATGGGGGCAAAAGGAGTACGACCCATAGGGGAAAGAGGTGGACATTCCTAGGGGGATGGGACTGCAGGGCGTCATTGTGAGGGGAGGGACAATGGGCTATCAGTGTAAAGGGAGGGGCTGTGAGGGGGATTAGAAGGTGACAGACAAACACCCTTAAGACGAGGCAGCAGTCCCTGTCAAAAAAATCATCTCTCGTCTTCACTTGAGTGACAGCCTGAATCGGTCCTTACCCGGGCAGAGTCCAGGGATTGGAATCATCCTCAGAAACAAAGCCATCTGTACATAGCAGGAACCAACCCCAAATGTGCTTTCAAAGGAGCTGTCTCCTTCCCGCTGGGGTGAAATTTGTCATTATGGTCCTGGATTTTCATTTCCCTTCTCTGGGGGCAGAGATGGGGTTGGTGCTACCTCAGGCTGGGATGTGGAGGCCATGTCCCCATGTGTCAGTCACTCTGGGAAGCCGTCTCTGCTCAGAGGCTGCCTCCAGCCTGGCTGGTCGGCTGCTGAGCTCTGCGGGGGTGAGTCATTTGGCGTAAGTGGCACCTGGGAGAAGCCCTCCTGCCAGAGGCATTGGTGGTATAGTGGTGAGCATAGCTGCCTTCCAAGCAGTTGACCCGGGTTCGATTCCCGGCCAATGCAGGGATGTGCCCTTTTCTTGGCCGGGAATTGGTTTAATTTCAGTCCCGTAGTATCAGTTTATCAATGGAACGGGAGAATTAATGTCCCACGTCCCAGCAGGTCATTCAACACCCAGTGGAGGAAGAAAGGGGCGGGACTATACAAGGATCTTGGAGCAATCGTGGGAAAAGGAGCAGAGTGTGGGAGGGGCCGAGTGGGGACAGGGCCTTGGGGTCAAGCCCGGTCGGGAGGGGGCGAGGCTCCGTAAGTAAATCCTCAGAAATCTCACCCCTGGGTTTGTAATGTCAGGCCCCAGCAAACAAGTGTCTCTGTGTGGGGGGAGAGTCCATGGGGGTGTCAGTGTGAGGGGAGGGGCTGTGAGGGGGAGGGTCCATGGGGATGTCAGTGTGAGGGGACGGGCCATGAGGGTGTGAGAGGGAGAGTCCATGGGGGTGTCAGTGTGAGGAGAGGGGCTGTGAGGGGGAGGGTCCATGGGGATGTCAGTGTGAGGGGACGGGCCATGAGGGTGTGAGAGGGAGAGTCCATGGGGGTGTCAGTGTGAGGAGAGGGGCTGTGAGGGGGAGGGTCCATGGGAGTGTCAGCGGGAGGGGAGGGGCTATGAGGGGGAGGGTCCATGGGGGTCTCAGTGTGAGGGGAGGGGCTGTGAGGGTGTGAGAGGGAGAGTCCATGGGGGTGTCAGTGTGAGGGGAGGGGCTATGAGGGGGAGGGTCCATGGGGGTCTCAGTGTGAGGGGAGGGGCTGTGAGGGTGTGAGGGGGAGGGTCCATGGGGGTGTCAGTGTGAGGGGAGGGGCTATGAGGGGGAGGGTCCATAGGGGTCTCAGTGTGAGGGGAGGGGCTGTGAGGGTGTGAGAGGGAGAGTCCATGGGGGTGTCAGTGTGAGGGGGAGAGGCCGTGAGGGAGAGAGATATGGGGTGTCAGTTTGAGGGGAGGGGCCGTGAGGGGGAAGGATATGGGGTGTGTCTGTGAGGGGGAGAGGCCATGAGGATACAGTCACCTCCAGGCAGCAGGCGCCTCCTGAAATGGGGGTTCAACTGAAGCAGCTGCTTTGGGGAACCCTAGGGCCCAGCATGGAGCTGCTGTCCCTGCAGGGTCCCTGGCCGTCACAAAGGGGTGATGTGAGGTTACTGCCCCGTCTGTCCTGGGGTGGGGGCCTGGAGCCCCCGGAACAGCCCTGCGGGGACTCAGCCCTGTGGGGAATTCAGAGTCTGTGGGGAAAGCACGTCTAGGAGGGGGATTATCAGCTGCGTTACAGCGACAGGAGGGAGAAGAGAGAGTTATTGCTTTACAACACTCTGGGTGTGGAGGAGCAATCAGTCTGATTGAGTCTTTATTCTCTGGGATTCCCCTGGAGCTCTGCTCTGACAAGTCTGAAGTTTACTTTACAAACCACATCTTTGTTTACTTTTTGTTTATAATACGCTAGAATCCTTCAATCCTAGCGTCACCATGGATAACGTGGCTTGGTCAGCCTGGTGGGAGTCCGAGGGTCAAACTAACCAGCTCTTCAAATCCAAGAGAGTGGAGATAAATCACCTCTCAGAGTCAATGTGCATAGAAGAGGCGTCACCAATAGGCGGACGGCGGGCCAAATCCAGACTGCCAGACACTTTTGAACAGACCCTGAAATCTTTTTATTGTTATTTTCTCTGGAGGCTGGAGTTTGAGTAGACCGTGATGAAGAAATTTGGATCTTGACCAAAAAGAACGGCTTACCCCTAAGAATGGAGTTGTGTTACCTTCCTTATGTTCTGCTGGCCACTTCCTTTCCCTCCTTTCGGTGAAAAGCTTTGGGATTTTGTGTAGAAACTTTATTTCCTCAGGAGAGACCCAGGAGCAGGGGCTGCTTGCATGTATCACCCACTAGATTAGAAGGTGACAGACAAACACCCTTAAGACGAGGCAGCAGTCCCTGTCAAAAAAATCATCTCCCGTCTTCACTGGAGTGACAGCCTGAATCGGTCCTTACCCGGGCAGAGTCCAAGGATTGGAATCATCATCAGAAACAAAGCCATCTGTACGTAGCAGGAACCAACCCAAAACGTGCTTTAAAAGGAGCTGTCCCCTTCCTGCTGGGGTGAAATTTGTCATTATGGTCATGGATTTTCATTTCTCTTCTCTGGGGGCGGAGATGGGGTTGGTGCTACCTCAGGCTGGGATGTGGAGGCCATGTCCCCATGTGTCAGTCACTCTGGGAAGCCGTCTCTGCTCACAGGCTGCCTCCAGCCTGGCTGGTCGGCTGGTGAGCGCTGTGGGGGTGAGTCATTTGGCATAAGTGGCACCTGGGAGAAACCCTCCAGCCACAGGCATTGGTGGTATAGTGGTGAGCATAGCTGCCTTCCAAGCAGTTGACCCGGGTTCGAGTCCCGGTCAATGCAGGGATGTGCCCTTTTCTTGGCCGGGAATTGGTTTAATTTCAGTCACGTTGTATCAGTTTATCAATGGAACGGGAGAATTAATGTCCCACATCCCAGCAGGTCATTCAACACCCAATGGAGGAAGAAAGGGGCGGGACTATGCAAGGATCTTGGAGCAATCGTGGGAAGAGGAGCAGAGCGTGGGAGGGGCTGAGTGGGGATAGGGCCTCCGGGTCAAGCCCAGTCGGGAGTGGGGGGAGGCTCAGTGAGTAAATCCTGAGAAATCTCACTCCCGGGTTTGTAATGTCAGGCCCCAGCAAACAAGTGTTCCTGTGTGGGGGGAGGGGCTGTGAGGGTGTCAGTGTGAGGGGAGGGGCTGTGAATGGGAGAGTCCATGGGGGTGTCAGTGTGAGGGGAGGGGCTGTGAGGGGGAGGGTCCATGGGGGTGTCAGTGTGAAGGGGAGGAGCCGTGAGGGTGCGAGAGGGAGAATCCATGGGGGTGTCAGTGTGAGGGGGAGAGGCCGTGAGGGAAAGAGATATGGGGTGTCAGTGTGAGGGGAGGGGCTGTGAGGGGGAGGGTCCATGGGAGTGTCAGTGTGAGGGGAGGGGCTGTGAGGGGGAGGGTCCATGGGAGTGTCAGTGTGAGGGGAGGGTCCGTGAGAGAGAGAGATATGGGGTGTCTGTGTGAGGGGAGGGGCTGTAATGAGTAGGGTCCATGGGGGTGTCAGTGTGAGGGGGAGAGGCCGTGAGGGAGAGAGATATGGGGTGTCAGTGTGAGGGGAGGGGCTGTGAGGGGGAGGGTCCATGGGAGTGTCAGTGTGAGGGGGGAATTCATGAGGGAGAGAGATACGGGGTGTCAGTGTGAGGGGAGTGGCCGTGAGGGGGAGGGATATGGGGTGTGTCCGTGAGGGGGAGAGGCCATGAGGATATAGTCACCTCCAGGCAGCAGGCGCCCCCTGAAATGGGGGTTGAACTGAAGCAGCTACTTTGGGGAACCCTAGGGCCCAGCATGGAGCTGTTGTCCCTGCAGGGTCCCTGGCCGTCACAAAGGGCGATGTGAGGTTACTGCCCCGTCTGTCCTGGGGTGGGGGCCTGGAGCCCCTGGATCAGCCCTGTGGGGACTTCAGTGTCTGTGGGAAAGCACGTCTAGGAGGGGGATTATCAGCTGCGTTACAGCGGCAGGAGGGAGAAGAGAGAGTTATTGCTTTAGATTATTCTGGGTGTGGAGGAGTGTGACATTATTGATATAAACTGGGACCATATAGAACATGGTTTGCAACCAAGGTCCTGTAGTGGCACCAAATCTTATGTAAAGGGGGTCATATAAGGTGTCTAAGACCAGGTTACAGGTTACTGGTTAGGATGATGCTGTCTGTATGCCTGTGTCATTTTGTAGCTGAAGTTATAAGTATTAACTTTATACTGTCTGTGTTCCAAATTGGTGCTGCAGTTCTGGGTGACACCCCAGACAAGTTGGTGTTAGCTCTGCTTAGCCTGCTTGATGGCCCATTAAAGACCATCAGCTACACAACTGACCCATTGAGAGGAGGCAGATACACCTTGTGACTCAGCAGGGTGTGCAGAAACTGGCCCATGTGACTGCAAACTCCATTTTGCTGTAATTTTCCACAGTGAGAACAAAGAAGTGTTCTTACACCTGAAAGTGCCTATATAAGGCTAATGCCTCATCTCTATCTTGTCTTCAGTCCTGCTTCTTACCTCTGGAGGGACTTTACTACAAACTGAGGCTCTACACAAAGGACTGAATGATTCATCCCAGCGGGGGATGTTCTCCGGAGACTGGATTTAAACCTGCAGTTTATTCCATCTAAGCCTGAACTAAGAACTTTGCCATCACTGTGTGTAATTGATTCCATTTAACCAGTTCTAGCTCTCATCTCTACCTTTTTCCTTTTATGAATAAACCTTTAGATTTTAGATTCTAAAGGATTGGCAACAGCGTGATTTGTGGGTAAGATCTGATGTGTATTTTGACCTGGGTCTGGGGCTTGGTCCTTAGGGATCGAGAGAACCTTTTTCTTTTACTGGGGTGTTGGTTTTCATAACCATTCATCCCCAGGACGGGTGGCACTGGTGATGACACTGGGAGACTGGAGTGTCTAAGGCAATTGCTTGTGTGACTTGTGGTTAACCAGTGGGATGAAACCGAAGTCATTTTTGTCTGGCTGGTTTGGTTTGCCTTAGAGGTGGAAAAACCCCAGCCTTGGGCTGTGACTGCCCTGTTTGAGGAATTGGTCCTGAATTGGCACTCTCGGTTGGGTCCCGCCAAAAGCAATCAGTCTGATTGAGTCTTTATTCTCTGGGATTCCCCTGGAGCTCTGCTAAGACAAGTCTGAAGTGGGCCAAAAAACCTGCTGATTTCACTGAGGGTTGGACTGAGGCCCTTCAGATTAGGATACTCAGGCACTGCCGTCGGCACCAGGCAGCTGCCTGCCCTCGGGAACAGGAACTAAACCGCGGTTCTCAACCAGGGGCCAAGGAAGCCGCGAGCAGGTTTCAGGGGGTCGACTAAAATAACCCAGAGAGCAGGGCCAACATGAGACTCGCTGGGTCCCAGGGCAGAAAGCTGAAGCCTGACCATAAGTCCCACCACCCGGGGTGAAAGTTGAAGCCTGAGCAACTTAACTTCACAGGGTCCCCTGTAGGGTGGGACCCCAGGGAATTGCCCTGCCTGCTACCCCCTAAGGCTGGTCCTGGCTTTTAATCTACTGGACGTGCAGAAAAATAGTTGTTGTGGCACAGGTGGGCTGTGCAGTTTTTATAGCATGTTGTGGGGGGCGGGGTCCAGGAAAAAAAGGATGAGAACCCCTGGTCTAAAGCATGCAGGGCCCCAGGAAGCGGAGCGGAAACCTTTCTTCCCGGAGATGTGCCCTAGGTCCCGTCTCAGCAGCAAAGAAAGTCAATTCCCCCCACCCCGATGAATCAGCCAGGAGCTCTGTGCAGAGCTGTGGGTTTCTCCTTTCACTCCTGCTGGGGAGTGCGGGGTCCTGGGGGTGTTTCTAGCGGAGCATTTGGGACTCAACGGGGGGAACCAGCCTTTCATACCAGAACGCTCACGTTCAAACCACATCTTTGTTTACTTTTTGTTTATAATACGATAGAATCCTTCAATCCTAGTGTCACCATGGATAACGTGGCTTGGTCAGCCTGGTGGGATACCGAGGGTCAAACTAACCAGCTCTTCAAATCCAAGAAAGTGGAGATAAATCACCTCTCAGAGTCAATGTGCATAGAAGAGGCGTCGTCAATAGGCTGACGGCGGGCCAAATCCAGACTGCCAGACACTTTTGAACAGACCCTGAAATCTTTTTATTGTTATTTTCTCTGTAGGCTGGACTTTGAGTAGACCATGACCAAGAAATTCGGACCTTGACCAAAGAGAACTGCTTACCCCTAAGAATGGGGTTGTGTTACCTTCCTTATGTTCTGCTGGCCACTTCCTTTCCCTCCTTTCGGTGAAAAGCTTTGGGATTTTGTGTAGAAACTTTATTTCCTCAGGAGAGACCCAGGAGCAGGGGCTGCCTGCCTGTATCACCCACTAGATTAGAAGGTGACAGACAAACACCCTTAAGACGAGGCAGCAGTCCCTGTCAAAAAAATCATCTCCCGTCTTCACTGGAGTGACAGCCTGAATCGGTCCTTGCCCGGGCAGAGTCCAGGGATTGGAATCATCATCAGAAACAAAGCCATCTGTAGGTAGCAGGAACCAACCCAAAACGTGCTTTAAAAGAGCTGTCTCCTTCCGGCTGGGATGAAATTTGTCATTATGGTCATTGATTTTCATTTCCCTTTCTTGGGGGCAGAGATGCGGTTGGTGCTACCTCAGGCTGGGATGTGGAGGCCATGTCCCCATTGTCAGTCACTCTGGGAAGCCGTCTCTGCTCAGAGGCTGCCTCCAGCCTGGCTGGTCGGCTGCTGAGCTCTGTGGGGGTGAGTCATTTGGCATAAGTGGCACCTGGGAGAAACCTTTCTACCAGATGCATTGGTGGTATAGGGGTGCGTATAGCTGCCTTTCAAGCAGTTGACCCGCGTACGATTCCCGGCCAATGCAGGGATGTGCCCTTTTCTTGGCCGGGAATTGGTTGAATTTCAGTCCCGTTGTATCAGTTTATCAATGGAACGGGAGAAATAATGTCCCACATCCCAGCAGGTCATTCAACACCCAGTGGAGGAAGAAAGGGGCGGGACTATGCAAGGATCTTGGAGCAATCGTGGGAAGAGGAGTAGAGTGTGGGACGGGCGGAGTGGGGACAGGGCCTCGGGGTCAAGCCCAGTCGGGAGGGGGGGGAGGTTCAGTGAGTAAATCCTCAGAAATCTCACCCCTGAGTTTGTAATGTCAGGCCCCAGCAAACAAGTGTCCCTGTGTGGGGGAGGGTCTATGGGGATGTCAGTGTGAGGGGAGGGTCCATGGGGGTGTCAGTGTGAGGGGAGGGGCTATGAGGGGGAGGGTCTTATGGGGTGTCAGTATGAGGGGAGCGGCTGTGAGGGTGTGAGAGGGAGAGCCAATGGGGTGTCAGTGTGAGGGGGAGAGGTCCTGAGGGAGAGAGATATGGGGTGTCAGTGTGAGGGGAGGGGCTGTGAGGGGGACGGTCCATGGGGGTGTCAGTGTGAGGGGAGGGGCTTTGTGGGGGAGGGTCCATGGGGGTGTCAGTGTGAGGGGAGGGACTCTGAGGGGGAGGGTCCATGGGAGTGTCAGTGTGACGGGGAGGGGCCGTGAGAGAGAGAGATATGGGGTGTCAGTGTGAGGGAGAGGTGCTCTGTGGGGGAGGGCTATGGAGGTGTCAGTGTGAGGGGGAGACGCCGTGAGGGAGAGAGATATGGGGTGTCAGTGTGAGGGGAGGGACTCTGAGGGGGAGGGTCCGTGGGAGTGTCAGTGTGATGGGGAGGGGCCGTGAGGGAGAGAGATATGGGGTGTCAGCGTGAGGGGAGGGGCTGTGAGGGGGAAGGTCCATGGGAGTGTCAGTGTGAGGGGGGAATTCGGGAGGGAGAGAGATATGGGGTGTTAGTGTGAAGGGAGGGGCTGTGAGGGGGAGGGTCCATGGGAGTGTCAGTGTAAGGGGAGGGGGTGTGAGGGGGAGGGTCCATGGGAGTGTCACTGTGAGGGGGGAATTCGTGAGGGAGAGAGATTTGGGGTGTCAGTGTGAGGGGAGGGGCCGTGAGGGGGAGGGATATGGGGTGTGTCTGCGAGGGGGAGAGGCCATGAGGA
Source organism: Gopherus evgoodei (assembly GCF_007399415.2). NCBI lineage: Eukaryota > Metazoa > Chordata > Testudines > Testudinidae > Gopherus > Gopherus evgoodei. The sequence continues at coordinate 246,843 of NW_022060081.1, read as the reverse complement.
TACAGTCACCTCCAGGCAGCAGGCGCCCCCTGAAATGGGGGTTGAACTGAAGCAGCTGCTTTGGGGAACCCTAGGGCCCAGCATGGAGCTGCTGTCCCTGTGGGGTCCCTGGCCGTCACAAAGGGGTGATGTGAGGTTACTGCCCCATCTGTCCTGGGGTGGGGGCCTGGAGCCCCCGGAACAGCCCTGTGGGGAATTCAGAGTCTGTGGGGAAAGCACGTCTAGGAATGGGGATTATCAGCTGTGTTACAGTGGCAGGAGGGAGAAGAGAGAGTTATTGCTTTACAACACTCTGGGTGTGGAGGAGCAATCAGTCTGATTGAGTCTTTATTCTCTGGGATTCCCCTGGAGCTCTGCTCAGACAAGTCTGAAGTGGGCAGAAAAACCTGCTGCTTTCCCAGAGGGCTGGACTGAGGCCCTTCAGATTAGGATACTCAGGCACTGCCGGCTGCACCAGGCAGCTGCCTGCCCTCGGGAACAGGAACTAAACCGCGGTTCTCAACCAGGGGCCAAGGAAGCCGCGAGCAGGTTTCAGGGGGTCGACTAAAATAACCCAGAGAGCAGGGCCAACGTGAGACTAGCTGGGTCCCAGGGCAGAAAGCTGAAACCTGAGCATAAGTCCCACCACCCGGGGTGAAAGTTGACTCCTGAGCAACTTAACTTCACGGGGTCCCCTGTAGGGTGGGACCCCAGGGAATTGCCCTGCCTGCTACCCCCTAATGCTCTCCCCGGCTTTTAATCTACTGGACTTGCAGAAAAATAGTTGTTGTGGCACAGGTGGGCTGTGAAGTTTTTATAGCATGTTGTGGGGGGCGGGGTCGAGGAAAAAAAGGATGAGAACCCCTGGTCTAAAGCATGCAGGGCCCCAGGAAGCGGAGCGGAAACCTTGCTTCCCAGAGATCTGCCCTAGCTCCCGTCTCAGCAGCAAAGAAATTCAATTCCCCCCACCCCGATGAATCAGCCAGGAGCTCTGTGCAGAGCTGTGGGTTTCTCCTTTCACTCCTGCTGGGGAGTGCGGGGTCCCGGGGGTGTTTCTAGCGGAGCATTTGGGACTCAACGGGGGGAACCAGCCTTTCATACCAGAACGCTCACGTTCAAACCACATCTTTGTTTACTTTTTGTTTATAATACGCTAGAATCCTTCAATCCTAGTGTCACCATGGATAACGTGGCTTGGTCAGCCTGGTGGGAGTCCGAGGGTCAAACTAACCAGCTCTTCAAATCCAAGAGAGTGGAGATAAATCACCTCTCAGAGTCAATGTGCATAGAAGAGGCGTCACCAATAGGCGGACGGCGGGCCAAATCCAGACTGGCAGACACTTTTGAACAGACCCTGAAAGCTTTTTGTTGTTATTTTCTCTGGAGCCTGGACTTTGAGTAGACCGTGATGAAGAAATTTGGATCTTGACCAAAAAGAAAGGCTTACCCCTAAGAATGGGGTTGTGTTACCTTCCTTATGTTCTGCTGGCCACTTCCTTTCCCTCCTTTCGGTGAAAAGCTTTGGGATTTTGTGTAGAAACTTTATTTCCTCAGGAGAGACCGAGGAGCAGGCTTGCCTGTGTGTATTACCCACTAGATTAGAAGGTGAAAGACAAACACCCTTAAGACGAGGCAGCAGCCCCTGTCAAAAAAATCATCTCCCGTCTTCACTGGAGTGACAGCCTGAATCGGTCCTTGCCCGGGCAGAGTCCAAGGATTGGAATCATCATCAGAAACAAAGCCATCTGTAGGTAGCAGGAACCAACCCAAAACGTGCTTTAAAAGAGCTGTCTCCTTCCGGCTGGGATGAAATTTGTCATTATGGTCATTGATTTTCATTTCCCTTTCTTGGGGGCAGAGATGCGGTTGGTGCTACCTCAGGCTGGGATGTGGAGGCCATGTCCCCAGGTGTCAGTCACTCTGGGAAGCCGTCTCTGCTCAGAGGCTGCCTCCAGCCTGGCTGGACGGCTGCTGAGCTCTGCGGGGGTGAGTCATTTGGCATAAGTGGCACCTGGGCGAAACCCTCCTGCCAGAGGCATTGGTGGTATAGGGGTGTGCATAGCTGCCTTCCAAGCAGTTGACCTGGGTTCGATTCCCGGCCAATGCAGGGATGTGCCCTTTTCTTGGCCGGGAATTGGTTTAATTTCAGTCCCGTAGTATCAGTTTATCAATGGAACGGGAGAATTAATGTCCCACGTCCCAGCAGGTCATTCAACACCCAGTGGAGGAAGAAAGGGGCGGGACTATGCAAGGATCTTGGAGCAATCCTGGGAAGAGGAGCAGAGTGTGGGAGGGGCTGAGTGGGGACAGGGCCTCGGGGTCAAGCCCGGTCGGGGGGGGGGAGGCTCAGTGAGTAAATCCTCAGAAATCTCACCCCTGGGTTTGTAATGTCAGGCCCCAGCAAACAAGTGTCCCTGTGTGGGGGAGGGCCTATGGGGATGTCAGTGTGAGGGTAGGGGCTGTGAGGAGGAGGGTCCATGGGGATGTCAGTGTGAGGGGAGGGGCTGTAATGGGGAGGGTCCATGGGAGTGTCAGCGGGAGGGGAGGGTCTGTGAGGGTGTGAGAGGGAGAGTCCATGGGGGTGTCAGTGTGAGGAGAGGGGCTATGAGGGGGAGGGTCCATGGGGGTGTCAGTGTGAGGGGAGGGGCTATGAGGGGGAGGGTCCATGGGGCTGTCAGTGTGAGGGGAGGGGCTGTGAGGGGGAGGGTCTATGGGGGTCTCAGTGTGAGGGGAGGGGCTGTGAGGGTGTGAGAGGGAGAGTCCATGGGGTGTCAGTGTGAGGGGGAGAGGCCCTGAGGGAGAGAGATATGGGGTGTCAGTGTGAGGGGAGTGGCCGTGAGGGGGAGGGATATGGGGTGTGTCTGCGAGGGGGAGAGGCCATGAGGATACAGTCACCTCCAGGCAGCAGGCGCCCCCTGAAATGGGGGTTGAGCTGAAGCAGCTGCTTTGGGGAACCCTAGGGCCCAGCATGGAGCTGCTGTCCCTGCAGGGTCCCTGGCCGTCACAAAGGGGTGCTGTGAGGTTACTGCCCCTTCTGTCCTGGGGTGGGGGCCTGGAGCCCCTGGAACAGCCCTGTGGGGACTCAGCCCTGTGGGGAATTCAGAGTCTGTGGGGAAAGCACGTCTAGGAGTGGGGATTATCAACTGTGTTACAGTGGCAGGAAGGAGAAGAGAGAGTTATTGCCCCTAGATCAGTCTGGGTGTGGAGGAGCAATCAGTCTGATTGAGTTTTTTTTCTCTGGGATTCCCCTGGAGCTCTGCTCAGACAAGTCTGAAGTTTACTTTACAAACCACATCTTTGTTTACTTTTTGTTTATAATACGCTAGAATCCTTCAATCCTAGCGTCATGATGGATAACATGGCTTGGTCAGCCTGGTGGGATACCGAGGGTCAAACTAACCAGCTCTTCAAATCCCAGAGAGGGGAGATAAATCACCTCTCAGAGTCAATGTGCATAGAAGAGGCGTCGTCAATAGGCGGACGGCGGGCCAAATCCAGACTGCCAGACACTTTTGAACAGACCCTGAAATCTTTTTATTGTTATTTTCTCTGGAGGCTGGAGTTTGAGTAGACCGTGACCAAGAAATTTGGATCTTGACCAAAGAGAACGGCTTACCCCTAAGAATGGGGTTGTGTTACCTTCCTTATGTTCTGCTGGCCACTTCCTTTCCCTCCTTTCGGTGAAAAGCTTTGGGATTTTGTGTAGAAACTTTATTTCCTCAGGAGAGACCCAGGAGCTGGGGCTACCTGCCTGTATCACCCACTAGATTAGAAGGTGACACACAAATACCCTTAAGACGAGGCAGCAGTCCCTGTCAAAAAAATCATCTCCCGTCTTCACTGGAGTGACAGCCTGAATCGGTCCTTACCCGGGCAGAGTCCAGGGATTGGAATCATCATCAGAAACAAAGCCATCTGTACGTAGCAGGAACCAACCCAAAACGTGCTTTCAAAGGAGCTGTCCCCTTCCTGCTGAGGTGAAATTTGTCATTATGGTCATGGATTTTCATTTCCCTTCTCTGGGGGCGGAGATGGGGTTGGTGCTACCTCAGGCTGGGATGTGGAGGCCATGTCCCCATGTGTCAGTCACTCTGGGAAGCCGTCTGCTCAGAGGCTGCCTCCAGCCTGGCTGGTCGGCTGGTGAGCGCTGTGGGGGTGAGTCATTTGGCATAAGTGGCACCTGGGAGAAACCCTCCTGCCAGATGCATTGGTGGTATAGTGGTGAGCATAGCTGCCTTCCAAGCAGTTGACCCGGGTTCGATTCCCAGCCAATGCAGGGATGTGCCCTTTTCTTGGCCGGGAATTGGTTTAATTTCAGTCCCGTAGTATCAGTTTATCAATGGAACGGGAGAATTAATGTCCCACGTCCCAGCAGGTCATTCAACACCCAGTGGAGGAAGAAAGGGGCGGGACTATGCAAGGATCTTGGAGCAATCGTGGGAAGAGGAGCAGAGTGTGGGAGGGGCCGAGTGGGGACAGGGCCTCGGGGTCAAGCCCAGTCAGGAGGGGGGGAGGCTCAGTGAGTAAATCCTGAGAAATCTCACCCCTGAGTTTGTAATGTCAGGCCCCAGCAAACAAGAGTCTCTGTGTGGGGGGAGGGTCCATGGGGATGTCAGTGTGAGGGGGAGGGGCTGTGAGGGGGAGAGTCCATGGGGGTGTCAGTGTTAGGGGAGGGGCTGTGAGGGTGTGAGAGGGAGGGTCAATGGGGTGTCTTTGTGAGGGGGAGAGGCCGTGAGGGAGAGAGATATGGGGTGTAAGTGTGAGGGGAGGGGCTGTAAGGGGGAGGGTCCATGGGGGTGTGAGTGTGAGGGGAGGGGCTGTAAGGGGGAGGGTCCATAGGGGTGTCTGTGAGGGGAAAGGGTGTGAGAGGGAGAGTCCATGGGGGTGTCAGTGTGAGGGGGAGCGGCTGTGAGGCAGAGAGATATGGGGTGTCAGTGTGAGGGGAGGGGCCGTGAGGGAGAGAGATATGGGGTGTCAGTGTGAGGGGAGGGGCTGTGAGGGGGATGGTCCATGGGAGTGTCAGTGTGAGGGGGGAATTCGTGAGGGAGAGAGATATGGGGTGTCAGTGTGAGGGGAGGGGCTGTGAGAGGGAGGGATATGGGGTGTGTCTGCGAGGGGGAGAGGCCATGAGGATACAGTCACCTCCAGGCAGCAGGCGCCCCCTGAAATGGGGGTTGAACTGAAGCAGCTGCTTTGGGGAACCCTAGGGCCCAGCATGGAGCTGCTGTCCCTGTGGGGTCCCTGGCCGTCACAAAGGGGTGATGTGAGGTTACTGCCCCATCTGTCCTGGGGTGGGGGCCTGGAGCCCCCGGAACAGCCCTGTGGGGACTTAGCCCAGTGTCTGTGGGGAATTCAGTGTCTGTGGGGAAAGCACGTCTAGGAGTGGGATTATCATCTGTGTTACAGCGACAGGAGGGAGAAGAGAGAGTTATTGCTTTACAACACTCTGGGTGTGGAGGAGCAATCAGTCTGATTGAGTCTTTATTCTCTGGGATTCCCCTGGAGCTCTGCTCTGACAAGTCTGAAGTTTACTTTACAAACCACATCTTTGTTTACTTTTTGTTTATAATACGCTAGAATCCTTCAATCCTAGCGTCACCATGGATAACGTGGCTTGGTCAGCCTGGTGGGAGTCCGAGGGTCAAACTAACCAGCTCTTCAAATCCAAGAGAGTGGAGATAAATCACCTCTCAGAGTCAATGTGCATAGAAGAGGCGTCGTCAATAGGCGGACGGCGGGCCAAATCCAGACTGGCAGACACTTTTGAACAGACCCTGAAATCTTTTTGTTGTTATTTGCTCTGGAGGCTGGACTTTGAGTAGACCGTGACCAAGAAATTCGGACCTAGACCAAAGAGAACGGCTTACCCCTAAGAATGGAGTTGTGTTACCTTCCTTATGTTCTGCTGGCCATTTCCTTTCCCTCCTTTCGGTGAAAAGCTTTGGGATTTTGTGTAAAAACTTTATTTCCTCAGGAGAGACTGAGGAGCAGGGGCTGCCTGCGTGTATCACCCACTAGATTAGAAGGTGACACACAAATACCCTTAAGACGAGGCAGCAGTCCCTGTCAAAAAAATCATCTCCCGTCTTCACTGGAGTGACAGCCTGAATCGGTCCTTACCCGGGCAGAGTCCAGGGATTGGAATCATCATCAGAAACAAAGCCATCTGTACGTAGCAGGAACCAACCCAAAACGTGCTTTCAAAGGAGCTGTCTCCTTCCCGCTGGGGTGAAATTTGTCATTATGGTCATGGATATTCATTTCCCTTCTCTGGGGGCAGAGTTGGGGTTGGTGCTACCTCAGGCTGGGATGTGGAGGCCATGTCCCCATGTGTCAGTCACTCTGGGAAGCCGTCTCTGCTCACAGGCTGCCTCCAGCCTGGCTGGTCGGCTGGTGAGCGCTGTGGGGGTGAGTCATTTGGCATAAGTGGCACCTGGGAGAAACCCTCCTGCCAGATGCATTGGTGGTATAGGGGTGAGCATAGCTGCCTTCCAAGCAGTTGACCCGGGTTCAGTTCCCGGCCAATGCAGGGATGTGCCCTTTTCTTAGCCGGAATTGGTTGAATTTCAGTCCCGTAGTATCAGTTTATCAATGGAACGGGAGAATTAATGTCCCACGTCCCAGCAGGTCATTCAACACCCAGTGGAGGAAGAAAGGGGCGGGACTATGCAAGGATCTTGGAGCAATCGTGGGAAGAGGAGCAGAGTGTGGGAGGGGCCGAGTGGGGACAGGGCCTCGGGGTCAAGCCCCGTCGGGAGGGGGGGAGGCTCAGTGAGTAAATCCTGAGAAATCTCACCCCTGAGTTTGTAATGTCAGGCCCCAGCAAACAAGAGTCTCTGTGTGGGGGGAGGGGCTGTGAGGGTGTCAGTGTGAGGGGAGGGGCTGTGAGCGGGAGGGTCCATGGGGTGTCAGTGTGAGGGGAGGGGCTGTGAGCGGGAGGGTCCATGGGATTGTCAGTGTGAGGGGAGAGGGTGTGAGCGGGAGGGTCCACGGGGTGTCAGTGTGAGGGGAGGGGCTGTGAGCGGGAGGGTTCATGGGGGTGTCAGTGTGAGGGGAGGGGCTGTGAGCGGGAGGGTCCATGGGATTGTCAGTGTGAGGGGAGAGGGTGTGAGCGGGAGGGTCCATGGGGGTGTCAGTGTGAGGGGAGGGGCCGTGAGGGGGAGGGATATGGGGTGTGTCCGTGAGGGGGAGAGGCCATGAGGATATAGTCACCTCCAGGCAGCAGGCGCCCCTGAAATGGGGGTTCAACTGAAGCAGCTGCTTTGGGGAACCCTAGGGCCCAGCATGGAGCTGTTGTCCCTGCAGGGTCCCTGGCCGTCACAAAGGGGTGATGTGAGGTTACTGCCCCGTCTGTCCTGGGGTGGGGGCCTGGAGCCACTGGAACAGCCCTGTGGGGACTCAGCCCTGTGGGGACTCAGCCCTGTGGGGAATTCAGAGTCTGTGGGGAAAGCACGTCTAGGAGTGGGGATTATCATCTGTGTTACAGCGGCAGGAGGGAGAAGAGAGAGTTATTGCTTTACAACACTCTGGGTGTGGAGGAGCAATCAGTCTGATTGAGTCTTTATTCTCTGGGATTCCCCTGGAGCTCTGCTCAGACAAGTCTGAAGTGGGCCGAAAAGCCTGCTGCTTTCCCTGAGGGTTGGACTGAGGCCCTTCAGATTAGGATAGTCAGGCACTGCCGTCGGCACCAGGCAGCTGCCTGCCCTCGGGAACAGGAACTAAACCGCGGTTCTCAACCAGGGGCCAAGGAGGCCGCGAGCAGGTTTCAGGGGGTCGACTAAAATAACCCAGAGAGCAGGGCCAGCGTGAGACTCGCTGGGTCCCAGGGCAGAAAGCTGAAGCCTGAGCATAAGTCCCACCACCCGGGGTGAAATTTGAAACCTGAGCAACTTAACTTCACAGGGCCCCCTGTAGGGTGGGACCCCAGGGAATTGCCCTGCCTGCTACCCCCTAATGCTCTCCCCGGCTTTTAATCTACTGGACGTGCAGAAAAATAGCTGTTGTGGCACAGGTGGGCTGTGGAGTTTTTATAGCATGTTGTGGGGGGCGGGGTCCAGGAAAAAAAGGATGAGAACCCCTGGTCTAAAGCATGCAGGGCCCCAGGAAGCGGAGCGGAAACCTTGCTTCCAGAGATCTGCCCTAGCTCCCGTCTCAGCAGCAAAGAAAGTCAATTCCCCCCACCCTGATGAATCAGCCAGGAGCTCTGTGCAGAGCTGGGGGTTTCTCCTTTCACTCCTGCTGGTGAGTGCGGGGTCCCGGGGGTGTTTCTAGCGGAGCATTTGGGACTCAACGGGGGGAACCAGCCTTTCATACCAGAACGCTCACGTTGAAACCACATCTTTGTTTACTTTTTGTTTATAATACGCTAGAATCCTTCAATCCTAGTGTCACCATGGATAACGTGGCTTGGTCAGCCTGGTGGGAGTCCGAGGGTCAAACTAACCAGCTCTTCAAATCCAAGAGAGTGGAGATAAATCACCTCTCAGAGTCAATGTGCATAGAAGAGGCGTCACCAATAGGCGGACGGCGGGCCAAATCCAGACTGCCAGACACTTTTGAACAGACCCTGAAATCTTTTTGTTGTTATTTTCTCTGGAGCCTGGACTTTGAGTAGACCGTGATGAAGAAATTTGGATCTTGACCAAAGAGAACGGCTTACCCCTGAGAATGGAGTTGTGTTACCTTCCTTATGTTCTGCTGGCCACTTCCTTTCCCTCCTTTTGGTGAAAAGCTTTGGGATTTTGTGTAGAAACTTTATTTCCTCAGGAGAGACCCAGGAGTAGGGGCTGCTTGCATGTATCACCCACTAGATTAGAAGGTGACAGACAAACACCCTTAAGACGAGGCAGCAGTCCCTGTCAAAAAAATCATCTCCCGTCTTCACTCGAGTGACAGCCTGAATCGGTCCTTACCCGGGCAGAGTCCAAGGATTGGAAACATCATCAGAAACAAAGCCATCTGTACGTAGCAGGAACCAACCCAAAACGTGCTTTCAAAGGAGCTCTCTCCTTCCTGCTGGGATGAAATTTGTCATTATGGTCATTGATTTTCATTTCTCTTCTCTGGGGGCAGAGATGGGGTTGGTGCTACCTCAGGCTGGGATGTGGAGGCCATGTCCCCATGTGTCAGTCACTCTGGGAAGCCGTCTCTGCTCAGAGGCTGCCTCCAGCCTGGCTGGTTGGCTGCTGAGCTCTGCGGGGGTGAGTCATTTGGTGTAAGTGGCACCTGGGAGAAACCCTCCTGCCAGAGGCATTGGTGGTATAGGGGTGTGCATAGCTGCCTTCCAAGCAGTTGACCTGGGTTCGATTCCCGGCCAATGCAGGGATGTGCCATTTTCTTGGCCGGGAATTGGTTTAATTTCAGTCCCGTTGTATCTGTTTATCAATGGAACGGGAGAATTAATGTCCCACATCCCAGCAGGTCATTCAACACCCAGTGGAGGAAGAAAGGGGCGGGACTATGCAAGGATCTTGGAGCAATCGTGGGAAGAGGAGCAGAGTGTGGGAGGGGCCGAGTGGGGACAGGGCCTCGGGGTCAAGCCCCGTCGGGAGGGGGGGAGGCTCAGTGAGTAAATCCTGAGAAATCTCACCCCTGAGTTTGTAATGTCAGGCCCCAGCAAACAAGAGTCTCTGTGTGGGGGGAGGGGCTGTGAGGGGGAGGGTCCATGGGAGTGTCAGCGGGAGGGGAGGGGCTGTGAGGGTGTGAGAAGGAGAGTCCATGGGGGTGTCAGTGTGAGGGGAGGGGCTATGAGGGGGAGGGTCCATGGGGGTGTCAGTGTGAGGGGAGGGACTGTGAGGGGGAGGGTCCATGGGGATGTCAGTGTGAGGGGAGGGGCTATGAGGGGGAGGGTCCATGGGGATGTCAGTGTGAAGGGAGGGGCCGTGAGGGTGTGAGAGGGAGAGTCCATGGGGGTGTTAGTGTGAGGGGAGGGGCTATGAGGGGGAGGGTCCATGGGGATGTCAGTGTGAAGGGAGGGGCTGTGAGGGTGTGAGAGGGAGAGTCCATGGGGGTGTCAGTGTGAGGGGGAGGGGCCGTGAGGGAGAGAGATATGGGGTGTCATTGTGAGGGAGAGGGCCTCCCTGGGGGAGGGGAATGGAGGGTCGCTGTGAGGGGGAGGGTCCATGGGCTGTCAGTGTGAGGGGAGGGGCTGTAATGGGGAGGGTCCATGGGAGTGTCAACAGGAGGGGAGGGGGTGTGAGAGGGAGAGTCCATGGGGGTGTCAGTGTGAGGGGAGGGGCTATGAGGGGGAGGGTCCATGGGGTGTCAGTGTGAGGGGAGGGGCTGTGAGGGGGAGTGTCTATGGGGGTCTCAGTGTGAGGGGAGGGGCTGTGAGGGTGTGAGAGGGAGAGTCCATGGGGGTGTCAGTGTGAGGGGGTGAGGCCGGGAGGGAGAGAGATATGGGGTGTCAGTGTGAGGGGAGGGGCTGTGAGGGGGAAGAATATGGGGTGTGTCTGTGAGGGGGAGAGGCCATGAGGATACAGTCACCTCCAGGCAGCAGGCGCCCCCTGAAATGGGGGTTGAACTGAAGCAGCTGCTTTGGGGAACCCTAGGGCCCAGCATGGAGCTGTTGTCCCTGTGGGGTCCCTGGCCGTCACAAAGGGGTGATGTGAGGTTACTGCCCCGTCTGTCCTGGGGTGGGGGCCTGGAGCCCCCGGAACAGCCCTGTGGGGACTCAGCCCAGTGTCTGTGGGGAATTCAGAGTCTGTGGGGAAAGCACGTCTAGGAGTGGGGATTATCAGCTGCGTTACAGCGACAGGAAGGAGAAGAGAGAGTTATTGCTTTAGATTGTTCTGGGTGTGGAGGAGCAATCAGTCTGATTGAGTCTTTATTCTCTGGGATTCCCCTGGAGCTCTGCTCAGACAAGTCTGAAGTTTACTTTACAAACCACATCTTTGTTTACTTTTTGTTTATAATACGATAGAATCCTTCAATCCTAGCGTCACCATGGATTATGTGGCTTGGTCAGCCTGGTGGGAGTCCGAGGGTCAAACTAACCAGCTCTTCAAATCCAAGAGAGTGGAGATAAATCACCTCTTAGAGTCAATGTGCATAGAAGAGGCGTCGTCAATAGGCGGATGGTGGGCCAAATCCAGACTGGCAGACACTTTTGAACAGACCCTGAAATCTTTTTGTTGTTATTTTCTCTGGAGGCTGGACTTTGAGTAGACCGTGACCAAGAAATTCGGACCTAGACCAAAGAGAACGGCTTACCCCTAAGAATGGGGTTGTGTTACCTTCCTTATGTTCTGCTGGCCACTTCCTTTCCCTCCTTTTGGTGAAAAGCTTTGGGATTTTGTGTAGAAACTTTATTTCCTCAGGAGAGACCCAGGAGCAGGGGCTGCCTGTATGTATCACCCACTAGATTAGAAGGTGACAGACAAACACCCTTAAGACGAGGCAGCAGTCCCTGTCAAAAAAATCATCTCCCGTCTTCACTGGAGTGACAGCCTGAATCGGTCCTTACCCAGGCAGAGTCCTCGGGGTCAATCCCAGTCGGGAGGGGGGGAGGCTCAGTGAGTAAATCCTGAGAAATCTCACTCCCGGGTTTGTAATGTCAGGCCCCAGCAAACAAGAGTCTCTGTGTGGGGGGAGGTTCTGTGAGGGTGTCAGTGTGAGGGGAGGGGCCATGAGGGAGAGAGATATGGGGTGTCAGTGTGAGGGGAGGGGCTGTGAGGGGGAGGGTCCATGGGGGTGTCAGTGTGAGGGGAGGGGCTGTGAGGGTCTGAGAGGGAGAGTCCATGGGGTGTCAGTGTGAGGGGAGGGGGTGTAAGGGGGAGGGTCCATGGGGGTGTCAGTGTGAGGGGACGGGCTGTAAGGGGGTGTCAGTGTGAGGGGAAAGGGTGTGAGAGTGGTGATTATCAGCTGCGTTACAGCAGCAGGAGGGAGAAGAGAGAGTTATTGCTTTAGATTTTTCTGGGTGTGGTGGAGTGTGACATTATTGATCTAAACTGGGACCATATAGAACATGGTTTGCAACCAAGGTCCTGTAGTGGCACCAAATCTTATGTGAAGGGGGTCATATAAGGTGTCTAAGACCAGGTTACGGGTTACTGGTTATGATGCTGCTGTCTGTATGCCTGTGTCATTTTGTAGCTGAAGTTATAAGTATTGACTTTATACTGTCTGTGTTCCAAATTGGTGCTGCAGTTCTGGGTGACACCCCAGACAAGTTGGTGTTAGCTCTGCTTAGCCTGCTTGATGGCCCATTAAAGACCATCAGCTACACAACTGACCCATTGAGAGGAGGCAGATACGCCTTGTGACTCAGCAGGGTGTGCAGAAACTGGCCCATGTGACTGCAAACTCCATTTTGCTGTAATTTTCCACAGTGAGAACAAAGAGGTTCTTACACCTGAAAGTGCCTATATAAGGCTAATGCCTCATCTCTATCTTGTCTTCAGTCCTGCTTCTTACCTCTGGAGGGGCTTTACTACAAACTGAGGCTCTACACAAAGGAGTGAATGACCCATCCCAGCGGGGGATGTTCTCCGGAGACTGGATTTAAACCTGCAGTTTATTCCATCTAAGCCTGAACTAAGAACTTTGCCATTACTGTGTGGAATTGATTCCATTTAACCAATTCTAGCTCTCAGTTTTACCTTTTCCCATTTACGAATAAACCTTTAGATTTTAGATTCTAAAGGACTGGCAACAGCGTGATTTGTGGGTAAGATCTGATGTGTATTTTGACCTGGGTCTGGGGCTTGGTTCTTTGGGATCGAGAGAACCTTTTTCTTTTACTGGGGTGTTGGTTTTCATAACCATTCATCCCCAGGACGGGTGGCACTGGTGGTGACACTGGGAGACTGGAGTGTCTAAGGAAATTGCTTGTGCGACTTGTGGTTAGCCAGTGGGGTGAAACCGAAGTCATTTTTGTCTGGCTGGTTTGGTTTGCCTTAGAGGTGGAAAACCCCCAGCCTTGGGCTGTGACTGCCCTGTTTGAGCAATTGGTCCTGAATTGGCACTCTCGGTTGGGTCCCGCCAAAAGCAATCAGTCTGATTGAGTCTTTATTCTCTGGGATTCCCCTGGAGCTCTGCTCAGACAAGTCTGAAGTGGGCCGAAAAACCTGCTGCTTTCCCTGAGGGTTGGACTGAGGCCCTTCAGATTAGGATAGTCAGGCACTGCCGGCTGCACCGGGCAGCTGCCTGCCCTCGGGAACAGGAACTAAACCGCGGTTCTCAACCAGGGGCCAAGGAGGCTGCGAGCAGGTTTCAGGGGGTCGACTAAAATAACCCAGAGAGCAGGGCCAAAGTGAGACTCGCTGGGTCCCAGGGCAGAAAGCTGAAACCTGAGCATAAGTCCCACCACCCGGGGTGAAAGTTGAAGCCTGAGCAACTTAACTTCACGGGGTCCCCTGTAGAGTGGGATCCCAGGGAATTGCCCTGCCTGCTACCCCCTAATGCTCTCCCCGGCTTTTAATCTACTGGACGTGCAGAAAAATAGTTGTTGTGGCACAGGTGGGCTGTGCAGTTTTTATAGCATGTTGTGGGGGGCGGGGTCCAGGAAAAAAAGGATGAGAACCCCTGGTCTAAAGCATGCAGGGCCCCAGGAAGCGGAGCGGAAACCTTGCTTCCAGAGATCTGCCCTAGGTCCCGTCTCAGCAGCAAAGTAATTCAATGCCCCCCACCCCGATGAATCAGCCAGGAGCTCTGTGCAAAGCTGGGGGTTTCTCCTTTCACTCCTGCTGGTGAGTGCGGGGTCCCGGGGGTGTTTCTAGCGGAGCATTTGGGACTCAAGGGGGGGAACCAGCCTTTCATCGCAGAACGCTCATGTTCAAACCACATCTTTTTTTACTTTTTGTTTATAATACGATAGAATCCTTCAATCCTAGCGTCACCATGGATAACGTGGCTTGGTCAGCCTGGTGGGAGTCCGAGGGTCAAACTAACCAGCTCTTCAAATCCAAGAGAGTGGAGATAAATCACCTCTCAGAGTCAATGTGCATAGAAGAGGCGTCACCAATAGGCGGACGGCGGGCCAAATCCAGACTGCCAGACACTTTTGAACAGACCCTGAAATCTTTTTGTTGTTATTTTCTCTGGAGCCTGGACTTTGAGTAGACCGTGATGAAGAAATTTGGATCTTGACCAAAAAGAACGGCTTACCCCTAAGAATGGAGTTGTGTTACCTTCCTTATGTTCTGCTGCCACTTCCTTTCCCTCCTTTCGGTGAAAAGCTTTGGGATTTTGTGTAGAAACATTATTTCCTCAGGAGAGACCCAGGAGCAGGGGCTGCCTGCGTGTATCACCACTAGATTAGAAGGTGACAAACACCCTTAAGACGAGGCAGCAGTCCTTGTCAAAAAAATCATCTCCCGTCTTCACTGGAGTGACAGCCTGAATCGGTCCTTACCCGGGCAGAGTCCAGGGATTGGAATCATCATCAGAAACAAAGCCATCTGTACGTAGCAGGAACCAACCCAAAACGTGCTTTCAAAGGAGCTGTCTCCTTCCCGCTGGGGTGAAATTTGTCATTATGGTCCTGGATTTTCATTTCCCTTCTCTGGGGGCAGAGATGGGGTTGGTGCTACCTCAGGCTGGGATGTGGAGGCCATGTCCCCATGTGTCAGTCACTCTGGGAAGCCGTCTCTGCTCAGAGGCTGCCTCCAGCCTGGCTGGTTGGCTGCTGAGCTCTGCGGGGGTGGGTCATTTGGTGTAAGTGGCACCTGGGAGAAACCCTCCTGCCAGAGGCATTGGTGGTATAGGGGTGTGCATAGCTGCCTTCCAAGCAGTTGACCTGGGTTCGATTCCCGGCCAATGCAGGGATGTGCCATTTTCTTGGCCGGGAATTGGTTTAATTTCAGTCCCGTTGTATCTGTTTATCAATGGAACGGGAGAATTAATGTCCCACGTCCCAGCAGGTCATTCAACACCCAGTGGAGGAAGAAAGGGGCGGGACTATGCAAGGATCTTGGAGCAATCGTGGGAAGAGGAGCAGAGTGTGGGAGGGGCCGAGTGGGGACAGGGCCTCGGGGTCAAGCCCAGTCGGGAGGGGGGGAGGCTCAGTGAGTAAATCCTCAGAAATCTCACCCCTGAGTTTGTAATGTCAGGCCCCAGCAAACAAGAGTCTCTGTGTGGGGAGAGGGGCTGTGAGGGGGAGGGTCCATGGGAGTGTCAGTGTGAGGGGAGGGGCTGTGAGGGGGAGGGTCCATGGGAGTGTCAGTGTGAGGGGGTAGGTCCGTGAGAGAGAGAGATATGGGGTGTCAGTGTGAGGGAGAGGTCCTCTGTGGGGGAGGGCTATGGAGGATCTCTGTGAGTCGGAAGGTCCATGGGGGTGTCAGTGTGAGGGGAGAGGCTGTGAGGGGGAGGGTCCATGGGGGTGTCAGTGTGAGGGGAGGGGCTGTGAGGGGAAGGGTCCATGGGGGTGTCAATGTGAGGGGAGGGGCTGTGAGGGTGTGAGAGGGAGAGTCTATGGGGGTGTCAGTGTGAGGGGGAGAGGCCGTGAGGGAGAGAGATATGGGGTGTCAGTGTGAGGGAGAGGTCCTCTGTGGGGGAGGGCTATGGAGGATCTCTGTGAGTCGGAAGGTCCATGGGGGTGTCAGTGTGAGGGGAGAGGCTGTGAGGGGGAGGGTCCATGGGGGTGTCAGTGTGAGGGGAGGGGCTGTGAGGGGAAGGGTCCATGGGGGTGTCAATGTGAGGGGAGGGGCTGTGAGGGTGTGAGAGGGAGAGTCTATGGGGGTGTCAGTGTGAGGGGGAGAGGCCGTGAGGGAGAGAGATATGGGGTGTCAGTGTGAGGGGAGGGGCTGTGAGGGGGAGAGGCCATGAGGATACAGTCACCTCCAGGCAGCAGGCGCCTCCTGAAATGGGGGTTGAACTGAAGCAGCTGCTTTGGGGAACCCTAGGGCCCAGCATGGAGCTGCTGTCCCTGCAGGGTCCCTGGCCGTCACAAAGGGGTGATGTGAGGTTACTGCCCCGTCTGTCCTGGGGTGGGGGCCTGGAGCTCCCAGAACAGCCCTGTGGGGACTCAGACCAGTGCCTGTTGGGAATTCAGTGTCTGTGGGGAAAGCACGTCTAGGAGTGGGGATTATCAGCTGTGTTACAGTGGCAGGAAGGAGAAGAGAGAGTTATTGCTTTACAACACTCTGGGTGTGGAGGAGCAATCAGTCTGATTGAGTCTTTATTCTCTGGGATTCCCCTGGAGCTCTGCTCTGACAAGTCTGAAGTTTACTTTACAAACCACATCTTTGTTTACTTTTTGTTTATAATACGCTAGAATCCTTCAATCCTAGCGTCACCATGGATAACGTGGCTTGGTCAGCCTGGTGGGAGTCCGAGGGTCAAACTAACCAGCTCTTCAAATCCAAGAGAGTGGAGATAAATCACCTCTTAGAGTCAATGTGCATAGAAGAGGCGTCGTCAATAGGTGGATGGTGGGCCAAATCCAGACTGCCAGACACTTTTGAACAGACCCTGAAATCTTTTTATTGTTATTTTCTCTGGAGGTTGGACTTTGAGTAGACCGTGATGAAGAAATTTGGATCTTGACCAAAAAGAAAGGCTTAGCCCTAAGAATGGGGTTGTGTTACCTTCCTTATGTTCTGCTGGCCACTTCCTTTCCCTCCTTTCGGTGAAAAGCTTTGGGATTTTGTGTAGAAACTTTATTTCCTCAGGAGAGACCCAGGAGCAGGGGCTGCTTGCATGTATCACCCACTAGATTAGAAGGTGACAGACAAACACCCTTAAGACGAGGCAGCAGTCCCTGTCAAAAAAATCATCTCCCGTCTTCACTGGAGTGACAGCCTGAATCGGTCCTTACCCGGGCAGAGTCCAGGGATTGGAATCATCATCAGAAACAAAGCCATCTGTACGTAGCAGGAACCAACCCAAAACGTGTTTTCAAAGGAGCTGTCCCCTTCCTGCTGGGGTGAAATTTGTCATTATGGTCATGGATTTTCATTTCCCTTCTCTGGGGGCAGAGATGGGGTTGGTGCTACCTCAGGCTGGGATGTGGAGGCCATGACCCCATGTGTCAGTCACTCTGGGAAGCCCTCTGCTCAGAGGCTGCCTCCAGCCTGGCTGGTCGGCTGCTTAGCGCTGTGGGGGTGAGTCATTTGGCATAAGTGGCACCTGGGAGAAACCCTCCTGCCAGAGGCATTGGTGGTATAGGGGTGAGCATAGCTGCCTTCCAAGCAGTTGACCCGGGTTCGATTCCCGGCCAATGCAGGGATGTGCCCTTTTCTTGGCCGGGAATTGGTTGAATTTCAGTCCCGTTGTATCTGTTTATCAATGGAATGGGAGAATTAATGTCCCACGTCCCAGCAGGTCATTCAACACCCAGTGGAGGAAGAAAGGGGCGGGACTATGCAAGGATCTTGGAGCAATCGTGGGAAGAGGAGCAGAGTGTGGGAGGGGCCGAGTGGGGACAGGGCCTCGGGGTCAAGCCCGGTCGGGAGGGGGGAGGCTCAGTGAGTAAATCCTCAGAAATCTCACTCCCGGGTTTGTAATGTCAGGCCCCAGCAAACAAGTGTCCCTGTGTGGGGGGAGGGTCCATGGGGGTGTCAGTGTGGGGGGTAGGGGCTGTGAGGGAGAGAGATATGGGGTGTCAGTGTGAGGGGAGGGGGAGAGTCACCTCCAGGCCGCAGAGGCCCCCTGAGTTTTGGGTTTACTGCCCCCTCCCCCCAGGTGCATTGGGGGGCCCCAGGACCCAGCATGGAGCTGTTGTCCCTGCGGGGTCCCTGGCCGTCACAAAGGGGTGATGTGAGGTTACTGCCCCGTCGGTCGTGGGGTGGGGACCTGGAGCCCCCGGAACAGCCCTGTGGGGACTCAGCCCAGTGTCTGTGGGGAAAGCACGTCTAGGAGTGGGGAAAGCACGTCTAGGAGTGGGGATCCCCAGCTGCGTTACAGCGGCAGGAAGGAGAAGGGAGTTAAAGCTGTGGAGGAGGGTGCCCAGCTCTCAGTCTGCAGAACGGTCGACCCCAAACGTTCAAAAACCAAAAATTGCCAGATTGGCTTCGAAATCAGGAGATTCGGTAACAATAATAGATTTGGGGAATCGACTGTATTCACTTGCCTTCCGCTTGATGAGCCTTTGGGGTTCACGGGGGTGAGATTTTGAAGCTTTCTCCACGGCCACGTACTGTTTCTTTAAAAGCCACGGCTGAAATCATCACATGCTCACTGGACTCCCAGAGCTGGGGCTTGGCGGAAAACAATCATTCTCATGGCAACATCACGAGTATTGGCAAATCGACGGAGTCTTTCTTCTCCGGGAATCCCCCCTGGAGCTCTGCCTGGACAAGTCCCAAGTGGAGAGAAAAGCAGCTGGGCCAGGCTGGGCAGCTCGAATCCCAGAGACCGGCCCTGGCTCCCTGCTCAGCGGCAAAGAATAATTTCTCCCCCGTTCCCCCAATGAATCAGCCTGGAGCTCCGTGCGGAGCTTGGGGGTTCTCCTTTCACTCCTGTGGGGAGTGCGGGGGGTAGGCTGAGCAGATGTCCGGATTTTATAGGGACAGTCCTGATTTTGGGGACTTTATGTAAGCTCCTATTACCCCCGCCCCACACCCACCCACATCCTGATATTTCACATTTGCTGTCAGGTCTCCCTAGTCCTGGGGGCGTTTCTGGAAGAGAATTTGGACCTGAACCAGCCGTTCCCCGTTACGGAGAGTTTTGTTATAATGGGGGTGTCGCCCAGGGGGGCGCAGGCCCCCGTATCAGTGGAGCACGTGGCTTTGGCTAGTGGCCATGGCGTGAGGAAGCTGGGAAGCCGCTCTGTGCCTCAGTTTCCCCGCCCGCTGCACGGTGACCCGGTGGGGGGGGACGGGGCACAGGTGGAGGTGTCGCCCAGGGGGACGCATGCCCCTGTATCAGTGGAGCACGTGGCTTTGGCTAGTGGCCATGGCATGAGGAAGCTGGGAAGCCGCTGCGTGGCTCAGTTTCCCCCGCCCGCTGCGCGGTGACCCGGTGGGGCGGGAGAGGGGGGTTTGCTCTCGGGGCGGCTCAGGGGCCCAGGTGGGGGTGTCGCCCAGGGGGGCGCAGGCCCCCGTATCAGTGGAGCACGTGGCTTTGGCTAGTGGCCATGGCGTGAGGAAGGTGGGAAGCGGCTGTATGCCTCAGTTTCCCCGCCCGCTGCATGGTGACCCGGTGGGGTGGGAGGAGGGGGGCCGGCTCAGGGGCACTGGTGGGGGTGTCGCCCAGGGGAGCGCAGGCCCCCATATCAGTGGAGCATGTGGCCTTGGCTAGTGGCCATGGTGTGAGGAAGCTGGGAAGCGGCTCCGTGCCTCAGTTTCCCCGCCCGCCGCACGCTGACCCGGTGGGGGGGAGGGGGCAGAGGTGGGGGTGTCGCCCAGGGGGGCGCAGGCCCCCGTATCAGTGGAGCACGTGGCCTTGGCTAGTGGCCATGGCGTGAGGAAGCTGGGAAGCGGCTCCGTGCCTCAGTTTCCCCTGCCCACCGCAGGGTGACCCGGTGGGGGGGAGGGGGCACAGGTGGGGGTGTCGCCCAGGGGGGCGCAGGCCCCCGTATCAGTGGAGCACGTGGCCTTGGCTAGTGGCCATGGCGTGAGGAAGCAGGGAAGCCGCTCCGTGCCTCAGTTTCCCCGCCCGCCGCAGGGTGCCCCGGTGGGGGGAGGGGGCACAGGTGGGGGTGTCGCCCAGCTGCGGGGGGCCCCTCGCCCCTGGATCAATGCAGACAAAGGCCAATACAACCAGCCACGCGCAGGGAGCCAGGCCCCCCCGTGCCAGGAAAGGGTTAACAGCCCCCCCCATACACACCAGCCCCCCCCATCTGGCTGCGAGGAGCAGGGCAAAGGTCAGCGCACCGCCCCGCCCCCACGCGACACAGGCCCCGCCCCCTCCTCCACCCCCAGGCGCGCGCCGCGCCCCAACCGCCCTAACGGCACCAACGGCCAACGCGGCGTCAGCGCGCGCCCGGGGGGAGACCTTCGTCACTTCCGGTCCGTCCGAGTCCTGCGCTCCCTGCTGGGGGAGGGGAGAGCCGAGCCCGGCGTTAACCCCTCCCTGCCCGGCCGCGGCTGCCTGCAGCTGGGACCCCCCGTGAGTTAGAGGACCCGGGGGTGCCCCCGTGCGGGAGGGCGGAGTAGCGGGGGGCGACGTGGGGAGTAGCGGAGCGGGACAGTGGGGGGAGGGGCGGAGCGGGAGTTGCGGGGGGGGTCAGTGCGGGGCGTTCCCCGTGGGGGGAGGGGCGGAGTGTTCCCGGTGGGGGGAGGGGTGGAGCGGGAGTTGTGGGGGGGGGTCAGTGTAGGGGGGTTTGAACTGTCTTTGGGCAGCAGGAAATTCCTGGGGGGCGGAGTGCGGGAGCAGAAACCAGAGTTGCCGGGGGGGGGGGTAATTGGATCTGGTCCCTGTTTGTGCCACTTCCCCCCCCCCAATACAGATTCTCTCCAGTTCTTCCTCTTCTCTCTCCCCCTGTCACACGTGGGTGTAAAACCCGGGGTGACCCCCCTGTTCTCCCCATAACCCTCCAATGTCCCTTTACAACCCCCACCCATGAGGGGGGTCCCCCCCATTGTATCTGCAGCGTTTTGCCCTGGGCCCCGGGGGGAAATTGTTGCCCCGAGTCGTCCCCCCAAAGGGGTTGAGGTCAGTGGGGGCTGTTTGGGGGGAGCCCTGAGACCCAGCAGCCTCTGGGGTGGGGATGGGAGGGTGGTCTCTGCCAGGGTGGGAAGCGGGGAGCACGTGTCCCCCATGGGGACAGCCCAGGCCCGATTACACAATCCCCCGAACTGCCAACAGTCACCCCCAGCCTCTGCCCATCCCCCCCGCTGCCCCTTCCCTCATCCAGGGACCTTCCAGCTCCCCCTCCCCAGCCCCCTTAAAACTGCTCCCCCCCCAGCGGCCCATGTGAATGGTGGCGGGAACCATCACTTTCCATTTATGTATTGGACAGTCACATAAAATTCAAATTGTCCCCTTTTTCCTGTAGTTATTTAATAGTAACATAAAATCCCCTCAGATCTTGGTGTTTTTCTCTTATACAGGTCTGTCACATCTTAGGCGCATTTAACACGCACGGTTTCTGCTTTATGCAGTCAGCAAAAACAAGAAAAAAAAAGACAGAAAAATAACGATTTAAATACTGTTTCTGTAGTGCGGGCGATTCCGCCTGCCATTACACTCAATGTAATGTTGATTATAGGCGATTTTCGCTTTACGCGCTGACTGCAGAACCTAACCCCAGCGTAAGATGGGACAGACCTGTGTTATCAAACACATTGTTTCTCCCCCATACTCAAAGACTGCTATCAAATGCGCTAACATTTTGCCCCACAGTTTTTCTAGCTCTCTATTACTAATGGAATATGCCCTGAGAATTTTTTCTGTCTCTCAAATTATGAAATACTAACAACATCTCAGATTTAGCCCTGTCCTCAGATTCTTGACCGTGGATATGAAATCTATGTAAGTGTTGCCCATTTTCTCTATTCCTTTATCAAATATTGATGGGAAATAACCTCATCTCCACAACTGTTACAAAATCCCTCCAATTTTCCTCTTTCCTCTCTTATTTACAAAAGCGGATCCAAAATTCCTTAGATTTTCACCCTGTCCTCTTTCATTTCTGAACATTGATCTCAAATTTCAGGTTTTCTCTCTTTCTATTGTCTATTAAAAATCCTCTCAGGTTTGGGGCTGTTCCCCATGCTTCTAAATCCCAGCAACTTCTCCTTTTTTGGGGGAACCTGTTGCCCTAAATTGTTCTCCATCCTGGAGGTTGCAGGGGGTTATGTTACCTAATAATCATCTTTCCCCTCTCCTTTGAGAATCATTTCTTTCCACCTTTATCTCTGTTAAAAGGTTTCCCAACTAAAGAGACCAGCCACATATTTAATAGACATCAAAGCTAGAGGCCTCCCCCTCATTGGCTGATAACAGGAGAGTTGGGTGGCCCCTTTTCTTTTCTCCACCCAGCACAGGCTGAGGAGATCACTCTGAGTGTAGTGTTAATCCTCCTGCCATGATCTCTTAGGAGGGATCCGTGTCCCTGTATCATCTCTGGGGAGTGTGTTTATACCATAACTTTGTATTGGGATGCTCTGATACGACCCCTCTGCTAGGTATTTACACGATTTTTACTCAGAGCCTGACTCTTGCAAAGTTTGCTTTGTATCAGCGGGGCTTGATTTTAGTTTGGGCCTTAGGCCTTACACCAGGCCTCCTGCCTCAGGCTTTCTCTTTCTACTACACCGGGGACTAGCATGAAAGTGACACTGCACAAACAGCCCCTCCTCATTTCTCCTCCCATTAGCAACTGCAGGAGCAAATCCAGCCATGGGAGAGCAAAGAACCCAGGAATGAAGCTTTCCCAGCCAGAGGGGCAGGGAGAGGGGCCAGGGAAAGAGAGACTGAAAGGGGCAGTAGGAGAAAAAGGTAGCCACCCCTGGGTGGAATCACTTTCCTGTAAACAAAATGAGGAACAGAGAGAGGAAAAGCCAGTTCTGGACTCCGGACTCTGTATTCCCCCTGATGGGGTGTGGCTGCCATGGTGTCTGTATCAGAGGGAATCCTCCAAAGCCACTCCTTTGGTTCTGCTCTTTTCTAATAAAGCTTTGTTACTGGAAAGGCTTAAAAATATCTCTGAGAGCTTAGACTGGCAGGTGAGGCCAGGTCTACACTGTAATAAAGCAATCAAGCCTTTTCCCAGCATGGCAGAATCTATCATGTCTGTCTGCAGGGAAAGAGCCTGGGGGAATCGTGATGTGAAATGAACTAAAGCCTGTTCTGAAACCTCCACAGTCGCCCTTCTGGCCCTGCCAGGCTGCAGAATGACGTCCACATCTCCCACCAGCTCATCCCAGCCTCCCATGAGACAAGGAAGAAAAATGGCTGCAGTGGAGTCAGTTCAGGTAGGGATTAACTGGGGTAGCTGGTGGGTTTGTGCAGGTGGGAGAGGGGCAGCAAATACACAGAAAGTGGGAAGGTTTGCGCAGTCTGGTTTGGTGGTTGGACCGGGACAGGAAACTCACAGGGTGGATAAAGGGAGGAGGACGGTGTCTGGCAAACCTGCCAGGACTGGTTTAATAAGTGGCCTAGATTCTAGGAACAGACCCATGGGGTCTGGAGGTGGAAACACCCTAATCTGTGGTACAGGAAACAACCCACCTTGATGGGGCTGGGAAAACTGACCAGACTCCCAGTGCTGGAGCCTGACTAACCAGCGGCTGCTGTGAGATATGAAGGGGGCACCCACCTGTCAGACTTAGGGGAGGTGCCCTTCCCTCATACCCAGCTTCTTACAATGAGGAGGATGTTGGGCTGCCTTGTGGACCCTGCTGGGGGCTCCATCTCCTGTATCGGTCTATGGCTAGTAGGGGGGTGATGGATCTGCTGGGAGAGACAAGGGGCTCTCGCTTCATCCCCTCACCCTGCTGTTTCCTGGATGTTCTGAGCAGGGCAGGGGTGGAGCTTTGTAGACTGTGAGCCATCCAGAGCTCCCAGGAATAGTGGGGCTGTGAGTAGGGCAGCAGGTTCTGAATGCAGGGCTCTTGCTCTTTCAGGGGCTGGTGACCTTTGAGGAGGTGGCTGTGTATTTCACCAGGGAAGAGGGGGCTCTGCTGGACCCCGCTCAGAGAGCCCTCTACAGGGATGTCATGCAGGAGAACTATGAGAATGTGGCCTCACTGGGTAAGGGTTCCTGTCCCCTCGGTTCTTAGAAGGGGGAATGCAGAATTAAGGTTCACGCTACCCCACAATGGAGCCTCTCCTCTGCCCTGTGTGAGCATCACCCCGACATGCCAGTGACACACACACCAGCACTCTGGGAACAGAGCATACAAACAGTCCAGCACACAGTCTAACGCCTTGGATTAGGTCCAGCGTCATGAACAGAAGCTGCCCACCCCTGGCCGGCCCTCAAACACTGAGCCTGCTCTGAACAAACCGGCTCAGAGATCTCACCCCTGAGGAGTCCTTCTGAGCCACTGACTTTGTTTCCCCTCGTTGAGCCCTAGAGACAACTAGCATGTGTGGCCCCTGGGCCGCTGCCCATCTCTGGGACAAGAGCACCCCCCTGTGCTCCTTCACGGACACAACCTACAACACTCAGCACAGAAATGCCACGCCTGCATGACGA
Organism: Gopherus evgoodei; assembly: GCF_007399415.2. Taxonomy (NCBI): domain Eukaryota; kingdom Metazoa; phylum Chordata; order Testudines; family Testudinidae; genus Gopherus; species Gopherus evgoodei. The sequence goes on along the minus strand of NW_022060081.1, from coordinate 222,836 downwards.
TACAATCCCACTATTCGGTACTTGTTTCCTGAGCCCAAAAGTGATGATCTACCCTCTGCAGCTGCTTTGTGAACGCCAAAAGCAACTTAAGTTGCTCCTATCCATATCACGCAGCATGTCAGGCACCTGAGGGTCTTCTTCCGTAGGAACTTCATGATTAACTGAACTGCCAGTCATGATGTCGTCTTGACAGTTAACAAAGCATAGGAGAGCAGTGTGGGATCCATCCCTTCTCACAAAGATGTGCACAGCAGAGAAGGGCCGTTGAAAAATGCTGCGAAAGAAAGCCAGAAGCCCATGGAGTGCTGGGACAGAAAGCAATGCATTGAGCCCGGTCCCAAGAGACCCTGCGATCGTCTCCGCCTTCCCACAACATGTAGTGACAGAACATGTCGAGGTGGATTGTGGGACAAGTACCCAGAGCGCATTGCTCACACTGTCGATGATAGTGCCCCAGCCATGGACGCGCTCTGCCGACAGAAGGAACGAATGCGAACATGAGATTCCGACTCTTATTATGCCGATATTTTAGTTTCAGCATTGCTTTTGTTGACGTAACTTGGTCGTGTAGACGAGTCCAAACTAACTTCGAACTTAACAAGCTAAGACAGATTCAAATCAAATTTCTTTCTCTCACCATATGTTGTGACAGGCTGGGTTTCCTTCCAGCCAGGACTCTTCTCCTTCCCTTCCCCCCCAGTTGAGTTCTTCAGAAGGAGTTGATGTTATGACGGGGGGGAGGGTCGGGGGGAGAGTCTCAAGCATTTTCTCCACCTCTTTTTATACAGTAACTCCTCACTTAACGTTGTAGTTATGTTCCTGAAAAATGCAACTTTAAGTGAAACAGTGTTAAGCGAATCCAATTTCCCCATAAGAATTAATGTAAATAGGGGAGATTAGGTTCCAGGGAATTATTTTTTTGCCAGACAAAAGACATTATATACGTTTTAAAAGGCACTAATACAGGTACTGTACTATAGTTGGGGGGTGCCCCTGCCTTACTCTACACAGGCCCAGCCCACGGGCACTGGAGGTGAGGCAGGCAAGGAGGCTGAAGGTCCTGTAGGCTGGGAGAAGCACCTTGCGCAGCCGCAGCAGCTTCCCCTACTCTGCAAGCACCAGGGGCGGGGGGCTTAGCCCACCCACTCCCCTCCTTCCCCCAAGCCCCCATCCTTGACCCACCTCTTCTCCCCCACACCACCTCCCTCTACCTCCCATGCTGCGTCCTCGCTCCTCCTCCCCCTTCTAAACGCCACAAGCCAGCTGATTGCCCTGGGCAGGAGGGAAGGGGGAGCCTTGCCGAGTCCTCGTTCCCCCCCCCACTCCATCCTGCCTGGTTTGCGGCATTTAGGGGGCAGGAGGGAGGAGCAAGGACTCAGTGCACAGGTTCCCCCTCCCTACCCCCCTGCCTCCTGTCCGGGGCAATGCCTTGCAGCATTCGGAAGACAGGGGAGGGAGGAGGAGCCTGTGTGCCAAGTCCTCGCTCCTCCCTCTCCCTCCTGCCCCCAAAACACCACAAGCCTGCTGATTGCTGTGGGCAGGAGGCAGGGAGATCCACGGGGCCTGCTGGCGGGCGGGAGGTGCTGTGGGGAGGGGAGGGCATAGGGAGGCTGCCAGCTGTGGAGAAAGCAGGCCGCCACATAAGGTAAGAGTGGAGCATCGCACAACTTTAAATGAGCATGTTCCCTAATTGATCAGCAACGAAACGTTAACCAAGACAACTTAAAGTGAGGAGTTACTGTAATTCAGTCCTTTGTGCTAGAAACACTTTCAGTTCTCAGCTGAGTCATGGTGACGGGCTGTCTGTTGTGGACGTGAGCTCCTAGCCATCCCTGTGATGGAATGTAAATGCCTTGTTCACACCATACCCATTCTGTAGTCAGGGAATTTGACCAGCTGTTTGCCTTGCTGTCTCTGAGGAACTGGTCTGTGGGTGTTCCCGAGAACTGTTAACATTTTCGTAACATCACACAGTAAAGTCTGATAACTTTACAGTTAATGTTCAGCGGGTTTTCGAGTTTTCCAGTGATACCTCACAAGGCATACTTTGGACAAAATATATCATTTTGTAAAAGAGTGAATACGGGGTACTGACTGTCACAGTGTCTATGTGGGTTCCCAGCAGATATGTTGGTAGTTCAATCCCTCATAAGCAAAGTGTTCTGCACCTTTGAGGACCTGGGGTGCTGGCCCTGGGATTTCACTGGTTTACTAAGGACTGGAGTTAAGCTAATAGAATGTTTTTTATGACAAAGTCTTATGGATTCACCTGATCTCCTTTATTTTCTTTCGTCTGAGCAGGGTTTACAGTTTCCAAACCTTATGTGATCTCCCAGCTGGAACAAGGGGAAGAGCCGTGGGTCTCAGACTTCCAGGGTTCAGAGGAAAGAGAGATCCTAAGAGGTCCCTGCACAGGTGAGGAAAGTGCCTGAAGAAACATCTAGGATACCCTGCAAAGACTGTATGATCTCTCAGATTTTAGGATTGCCCCAGCAAATGTCGTATCCTCCAGTCAGATGTAGCTTATGGCTTCCTACAGATCCTGACTGACACCTGTGAGTGGCTACTTCCCTTCCCACTGAGAATTTAGATGGGATGTGAAGGTAGAATTGATCCTGTCCTCTGGCCCCTTTGGGGGGAGAGTTTGGGGTAATACAGTTCCTGGTTTTTATTTGACATCTCTCCAGCACTTATTCTGGTTTGGTCTTCCCATTTCCATCCCTTTTTGAGTTTTTTTTTCTATCACAGCAGGTGATGCGATGCTGAGTGAAAATGAGGAGCAGAATTCTCGGCAGGAAGATGCTGAGCAAGTGGAACCACACAGAGCATTAACGCAAACATCCGAAGGGAATGTCTCCAGGAGTCGTGAGCAGGCAGAATCCTGTCAGATTCATCAGACACCAGAGAGAGAGCAGGGGAAACAGCCAGGGGAGAAATCAGATAAATTCATTTGCTCTCGAGGAACTCACAAGGACCTCAAGGAAACCACAGCCCAGCAGAAAATCCTCAGGGATCAGAGAAAAAATGCATCCACTGAGGGTGGGAAAAGCTTTAGGGACCACTCAGTCCTTCATGCGCATCAGAGAATACACAGAGGAGACAGACCCTATGTGTGCTGTGAGTGCGGGAAAACCTTCATTCGCCGGGCTCACCTTATTACACATCAGAGGATCCACACAGGTGAGAAACGCTATGAATGCTGTGAGTGCGGGAAAAGCTTCACTGATCTCTCATCCCTTATCTCTCATCAGAGAGTCCACACGGGAGAGAGACCCTATGAATGCTGGGAGTGCGGGAAAAGCTTCTCTCAGAGCTCAACCCTCATGACACATCACAGAATTCACACAGGACAAAGACCCTACGAATGCTGTGAATGCGGAAAAACCTTCACTCAGAGCTCACACCTTACAATACATCAGAAAATACACACAGGAGAGAAACCCTATGTATGCTGTGAGTGTAGGAAAAGCTTCACTCTGAGGTCGCACCTCCTTCGGCATCAGAGAATCCACACTGGAGAGAAACCCTTCGAATGCTGCGAGTGTGGGAAAAATTTCACTCTGCACTCAGACCTTACCACGCATCAGAGAATCCACACGGGAGAGAGACCCTACGAATGCTGTGAGTGCGGGAAAAGCTTCACTCGGAGCTCAGCCCTGACTAGACACCACAGAATCCACACGGGAGACAGACCCTATGAATGCAGTGAGTGCGGGAAAAGCTTCACTCGGAGCTCAGCCCTGACTAGACATCACAGAATCCACACGGGAGACAGACCCTCTGAATGCTGTGAATGCGGGAAAAGCTTCACTCAGAGCTCAGCCCTTATCTGTCATCATAGAATCTGCAAGGGAGCTAAACACCATAAAAACCTCTAGATCTATCAAAATGTTTATTTTCTTGAATAGTTTTCCTAATTCCCATGTAGTAACCTTTAAGGCTGTTTGAACCATCTGCACCACCATTATCCCTCAGTTTGTCCAAAAGAGGTGCCCATTTTTGCCTTTTGCGGTTTTGTAGTTTGCCCTGTTTTGGAGTGGACCCAGTTATCCTTGCTATCAACTCCATTCTCCCAGGAGTAATGGGAGTGGGTCCATCCTTCTGTGATGGAGTAGGGGCTGTCTGTGTGGGGAGTGGGAGAGCAGGGGAGGACTTTAGGGGATGGACGATGCCAGGGCCTGTAACCTGAGCTAGGTAAGGGAGGGGAAAGGTCAACACCTTTGCCCGGGAAGTGGACAAAGGAAGGGAGTGGCAGGAGGGAAGCAGTTGGAGTTTGGGCTTGGGGCTGTGTGGGTGGAATTCAGGGTATCCTAGCTAGGATCCAAGCACCCTGAAAGCCCAGAAGGACTCGGTGGAGGGGTCCTGACTGTGCCTGCAAGTTCTGCTGTAACCGGTGTTCCTGTTGTCCAATAAACCTTCTGTTTTACTGGCTGGCTGAGAGTCACTGTGGGTCCCAGGAAGAGGGGTGCAGGGCCGGACTCCTCCACACTCCGTGACAACTTCCAGGAAACCAGGAGAATCACATTTATAATGTTCTTCCTTTTGCCAAGTTATTTGCGTCACCAGTGGTACAAATTGTATCATTCCCAGTTGTTCTCAGGTTGCTCTAGGTTGTGATGAAGAGCAGTTATTTGTTGACCTTTTTTCATTATATTTAACTGAAGAGGAGCAGGGGCAGGGAAAAAAGTGTCATTTCAGTCTCTGTGACACTGGACGTAGATGGGCTGACTCAGAGATTCCCTCCTTCCTCATCGTTCCAGAACTGTTACCTCCTGTCTGAGCCATGCAGAGTTTATCTTCTTCACATTCTGTCCCTGCACCTCTGTGTCATGTGATGCAGTGTTCTCAGCTGTCTGTGCTTGGAGATGACGTTTTGACTTCTTTAATCAGAGTCACCATGGCTGCTGAAGAAAGTGTCAAAGACGTGGAAAGAGAATTCAAATGGATCCCAAACATAGTGGAATCATTTGGAGTTTAAATCCCAGTTTCTACCTATTGGCCAAGCCACCTCTGGGAAGGTTGGCTGTCCTCCCGACTCCCCATTATGAGGCTGTTAGGATGCTAACTCAATAATGAGACAGTGCTGAGTGAAGCAGGTTTGAATGGCTCAGAGGAGAATGTTATGAGAGAATCTCTTCTCCTGATTCTGAGTCATCAGATGTGATCTGCTCTGGAATTTCACTTGACACTTTCATTTTAAAGAATCCTTATTGAGGTCGCAGGAACAAACCATCCCAATGTGTAGAAAGAATAGTAAATATGGCAGGCGACCTGTTAGAACCTTAGTCCCAGATTTGGACCTTAGCGTCCAAATTATGGAGGTTAGCATGAAAACCTCCAAGCTTAGCTACCAGCTTGGACCTGGTACTTGCTGCCACCACCCAAAAAATTAGTGTGTTTTGGGGCACTCTGGTCCCCCTGAAAAACCTTCCCTGGGGACCCCAAGACCCAAATCCCTTGAGTCTCACAACAAAGGGAAATAATCCTTTTTCCCTTCCCCCCTCCAGGTGCTCCTGGAGAGATACACAGACCCAAGCTCTGTGAATCCAAACAGAGTGACTCCCCCTCTCCGTTCCCAGTCCTGGAAACAAAAGCACTTTCCTCTTCACCCAGAGGGAATGCAAAATCAGGCTAGCCAATCCAACACACACAGATCTCCCCCCTGATTTCTTTCTCCCACCAATTCCCTGGTGAGTACAGACTCAATTTCCCTGAAGTAAAGAAAACTCCAACAGGTCTTAAAAGAAAGCTTTATATAAAAAGAAAGAAAAATACATACAAATGGTCTCTCTGTATTAAGGTGACACAATACAGGGTCGATTGCTTAAAAGAATATTGAATAAACAGCCTTATTCAAAAAGAAGACAAATCAAAGCACTCCAGCACTTATATTCATGCAAATACCAAAGAAAAGAAACCATATAACTTACTATCTGATCTCTTTGTCCTTACACTTAGAAACAGAAGATTAGAAAACAGAACTACTTCTCCAAAGCTCAGAGAAAGCAGGCAGCCAGAAAACAAAGACCTCAGACACACAATTCCCTCCACCCAAAGTTGAAAAAATCCGGTTTCCTGATTGGTCCTCTGGTCAGGTGCTTTAGGTGAAAGAGACATTAACCCTTAGCTATCTGTTTATGACACGACCCACTTGGCTTAACAGTGAAATCCTTGCTGATCTTAAACACAAAAAAGAAGCTTATAAGAAGTGGAAGATTGGACAAATGACCAGGGAGGAGTATAAAAATATTGCTCAGGCACGCAGGAGTGAAATCAGGAAGGCCAAATCACACATGGAGTTGCAGCTAGCAAGAGATGTTAAGAGGAACAAGAAGGGTTTCTTCAGGTGTGTTAGCAAGAAGAAGAAAGTCAAGGAAAGTGTGGGCCCCTCACTGAATGAGGGAGGCAACCTAGTGACAGAGGATGTGGAAAAAGCTGAAGTGCTCAATGCTTTTTTTGCCTCTGTCTTCACAAACAAGGTCAGCTCCCAGACTGCTGCACTGGGCAGCACAGCGTGGGGAGGAGGTGACCAGCCCTCTATGGAGAAAGAAGTGGTTCGAGACTATTTAGAAAAACTGGAGACGAGCACAAGTCCATGGGGCCGGATGCGCTGCATCCAAGGGTGCTGAAGGAGTTGGTGGATGTGACTGCAGAGCCATTGGCCATTATCTTTGAAAACTCAAGGCGATCGTGGGAGGTCCCGGATGACTGGAAAAAGGCTACTGTAGTGCCCATCTTTAAAAAAGGGAAGGAGGAGGATCCAGGGAACTACAGACCAGTCAGCCTCATCTCAGTCCCTGGAAAAATCATGGAGCAGGTCCTCAAAGAATCAATTCTGAAGCACGTAGAGGAGAGGAAAGTGATCAAGAACAGTCAGCATGGATTCACCAAGGGCAAGTCATGCCTGACTCACCTAATTGCCTTCTATGAGGAGAGATAACTGGGTCTATGGATGAGGGGAAAGCAGTGGCTGTGTTATTCCTTGACTTTAGCAAAGCTTTTGATATGGTCTCCGACAGTATTCTTGCCAGCAAGTTAAAGAAGTATGGGCTGGACAATTGGACTATAAGGTGGATAGAAAGGTGGCTAGATTGTCGGGCTCAATGGGTAGTGATCAACGGCTCCATGTCTAGTTGGCAAGCGGAGTGCCCCAAGGGTCGGTCCTGGGGTCAGTTTTTTTCAATATCTTAATGATCTGGAGGATGGTGTGGACTGCACCCTCAGCAAGTTTGCAGATGACACTAAACTGGGAGGAGTGGTAGATACGCTGGAGGGTAGGGATAGGATACAGGGGGACCTAGACAAATTAGAGGATTGGGCCAAAATAAACCTGATGAGGTTCAACAAGGACAAGTGCAGAGTCCTGCACTTAGGATGGAAGAATCCCATTCACTGTTACAGACTAGGGACCGACTGGCTAGGCATCAGTTCTGCAGGAAAGGACCTGGGGGTTACAGTGGATGAGAAGCTGGATATGAGTCAGCAGGGTGCCCTTGTTGCCAAGAAGGCTCATGGCATTTTGGGCTGTATAAGTAGGGGCATTGCCAGCAGATCGAGGGACCTGATCATTCCCCTCCATTCATCACTGGAGCATTCTCAGGAAGAGTCACCAAGTGGGGGTAAGCTTCTCCTAAAACCTACTGTTTTCCCTAATGGCCCATTACCCTGAATGGGTCTTTCACAACCTCCTATTTATACCATCTTGCCTAGTGATAGTCACCTGGTGTGCCTACATGTGAAATACAGATTAGTCAATATTCAAAACTTTGAATACAAAAATGATACATGCATACAAGCAGGACAGTCGTGTTCAGCACATCATAAGTTTATGGAGGGGATGGTATAATGGGCTAGCCTAATTTTGGCAATTAATTGGGGTTTGACTATTAGTAAATACGCCCAATGGCCTGTTATGGGATGTTAGATGGGGTGGGATCTGAGTTACTACAGAGAATTCTTTCCAGGGTGCTGGCTGGTGAGTCTTGCCCACATGCTCAGGGTTTCGCCAATCGCCATATTTGGGGTCGGGAAGGAATTTTCCTCCAGGGAAGGTAGGCAGAGGCCCTGGAGGTTTTTCGCCTTCCTCTGCAGTGTGGGGCACGGGTCACTTGCTGGAGGATTCTCCGCACCTTTAAGTCTTTAAACCACGATTTGAGGGCTTCAATGGCTCAGACATAGGTTTGATATAGGATTGGGTGGTTGAGATTCTGTGGCCTGCGTTGTGCAAGAGGTCTGACTAGATGACCTTAATGGTCCCTTCTGACCTTAAAGTCTATGGTTCTATATCTTTTCCAATGACATCTTACATGAGCTGTCTTGTACAAACTGCATCATAATCATGCCATAATCATATGATAATATCACTGAAGAATATGGGGTGCAGTGTCACAGAATTAAAAGAAAACAAACATGTATGACAAGATTTTGTGATCTTTGAATGTGTTATTGGTACCAATGTAGCCTGATTTTTAGAGGGTTGTATATTGTTGTTATAAGCAGTTGATGTGACTAGAAGATAATAAGGTTCTTGTCCCGGTATCAGGCTACACAGACTCAGTTGTAGTGAGTTCGGTATCTTGCAAGGACACTTGGGGTGTGACAAGAACACTTGACAAAACAGAGTCTGTGAGACTTTTATTAAAATAAATGGGAAAGTTATCAAAGCTCAAAACCACAAATCAAAAGGAAATAATACGGTTCTGGGGGTACGTGTGGCACCAATTTATAAAAGTTTCCTAGATTAGCACACTCCCTTCCTTGGGGGGACCCAGTGGTAAGAGACAGGCCCAGCCTCGTCTCTGACATACCAAATGATCTGATGGTCCAGGTTCCTCAACGCTCGACATTGATGGTAGATAATAGACCTGAAGGGTCAGCTGCTGAGTAGCTAAATTACCGGCTAAGAGACTCAAAAAGTGAAGATGAAAAAGCCGAGAGCTGCTTCTGCATGGTGGTTTGCCTTCTTCTGGGGTCTGAGCACTCTCCTGAGTATTCATGCCTGTGCCTAAATTTAATGTCCTCACCCCCATAATATCGGGGAGCACTTATCCTATAGGCTAGCACAGTCATACCTGTTAATGCCAACGAGATCATTCTGGAAACCTGTTGCAGAAACCAGTTTCTGGTCGTTACGTTCATGTTCTTGTGGTTACCGCTAAGTCCCAAATGTCTTAGGTAGACATGTTCAGTTCCCCAAAATCCAAAAGGGTAACTATTAGGCCATTTATCTATGCCAGAGGTCACAAGCCAAACTTATGCTAATTTACTTGAGCTAAGTATCAGCGGGGTAGCTGTGTTAGTCTGGATCTGTAAAAGCAGCAAAGAGTCCTCTGACACCTTATAGGCTAACAGATGTTTTGGAGCATGAGCTTCCGTGGGTGAATAGCCACTTTGTCGGATGCAACCGACAGGACTCTTTGCTGCTTTCACTTGAGCTAATGATACAAGATACAGGCCAGTGGGATCCTCACATTACAGCCAAACCTAATAGAATAATCCAACACAGAAATATAAACTAAATATAATAAAACAAAGAGCAAACCAGTAAATAAAGGCAGGATATCATAAAGCCACCAGGGGTCAGCAACCTTTCAGAAGTGGGGTGCCGAGTCTTCATTTATTCACTCTTATTTAAGGTTTCGCATGCCAGTAATACATTTTAATGTTTTTAGACAGTCTCTCTCTATAAGTCTATATTACATAACTAAACTATTGTTGCCTGTAAAGTAAGCAAGGTTTTTAAAATGTTTAAGAAGCTTCATTTAAAATGAAATTAAAATGCAGATCTTATCAGTTTAGTGCAGTGGTTCTTAACCTGGGGTGCGAGATGCCTTTTCTGGGGAGGGAGTTAGACATGCGAGATTTTTTTTTGAAGGTAAATCATCGAAAACACAAATTAAGCACAGGCACGTAAGTACAAATTCTTTGTTTAATCAAACCTATGTATTTATTAACAGGATACATTTTTTAATGATTACTGTAATATACAAAGTTTAAAGTTTTTAAGCTAATGGTAGTGTAATTTTTGATAAGGAGTGTGAGAACATATTTTGAGAACGCCAGACCGTCAGCGGGCTGAGCGGGTCTGGCTGTAGTGTATTAAATTGCTCCCCATAGGAATGTGGGTACTACTTGTGGCTCCAGACCTGATACTCTGAGCGGCATGGTAAGGGGATGGGGAACAGGGGTGGTTGAATAGGTGTGGGAGTCCTGGGGGGCCTGTCAGGGGTGTGAATAGGGGTTGGGGCAGTCAGGGGACAGGGAGCAGGGGGGCTTGGATGAGGCAGTCCGGGGGGGGGGGCAGATAGGGGTGGGGGGTCCCAGGAGGGGGTGGTCAGGAGCCAAGGAGTGGAGGGGGTTGGATGGGTCAGGTGTTATGAGGGGGCATTCAGGGGGCAGATAGGGGGAATGTGCTACGTATGGTGTACTGCATACGGCTGCCAGTAGCACATTCCTACAGGGAGAAATGTAATACGCTACGGACCGGCGGCAGGCTGAGTGGCTCAGCCTGCTGCTGCTCTGGGGTTCTGGCTGCCAGCTCCTGCCAGCCGGGGTCCTGGCCACCGGCCCCGCTCAGCCCGCCTCCGGTCTGGGGTTCCAGCTGCTGGCTCCTGCCAGCCAGGGTCCCAGCCACGGGCCCCGCTCAGCCCGCTGCCAGTCAGGTGTTCTGTTCGCCAGTAAAAATCGGCTCGCGTGCTGCAGGTTGCCGACCGCTGGGCTACACCAGTGGAAAGGAAATTAAAGGTGAAGTTATGGGCTAAAGAGTAAGAGACTGATTATGGGATCACCTGAATTATATTGGAAAATTGACAGCTGTCTTGGGTTGTTTTCTTAGTAATACAGGAAGTGGGGGCTAATCCTGACAAGTTTATTTATGTGATTGACCATCTTTAGCAGAAGGAATTATGATGTAAAACCCCACTCCAAAGATTGGGGTGTGGGAATATGTGCAAGAAATAATATATCAGAGAACATTGGCCCAGTCTAGATTTTATTTTTTTTTGTATTTCAAATGGAACTTATTTAGAGTAACTTCAAAGTCTGTTTCTATTAAAAGGAAAAGTACTTGTGGAGACCAGGTGTATGACCTTGTACCCAGTTAGACTGTCAGGCTATGTCTACACTGCCATTTTCATTGGCCAAACTTCTGTCGTTCAAGGGTGTGAAAAAACACCTGTGTGCTAAAGGCTGCAGGGCGCACGGGGCAGGGTCCCCCCATGTGGTGGGGTCAGAGGCAGCATTGCCTTGCCACGCCATGGGGTCTGGGGCCACCCTGCCACCCAGCGGGGTCCGCTTCCGGTCCCACTCTGTGGAGGGAACTCGGGGCAGGGGTGCTGGGCAGAGGGGTCGGGGGGAACGCTGTGGGTCTCAGTCGGCAGCCCAGGTTGCAGATATGCGGCCCACAATGATAAATTCTTCCGGCACTCCTGACTCAGAGCTGTCTCCCGTCACCCATTCTCTCTGATGACCTCCTGCCGACATAGCGGGGTGTAGACACCCCTTTCAGTTGATGTAACTTACGTTGTTTTTCCACACCCCTGCATGATGTAAGTCACATCGACATAAGCCGGGGTGAGGAACCTATGGCCTGTAGGCTGCATCCGGCCCACTGCTTCATTTCATCCAGTCCGTGGCAAGTACCCGCGCTGCGGGCTAGAAGCCCCAAGCTTCGGTGCCTCCCCCCACCATGGGGCCGGAACCGCGAGCGCTTCCCAACTGTGGGGGGAAGGTAGAGTCTGCTCCAGCTCCCAGAAGGAGCCAGCATGTCCCTGCTGCCCCTAGGAGCAGGGGTGACCAGGGAAGGTCTGCACGCTGCCCCTACCCCCAGCGCAGCTCCGCAGATCCCATTGGCCTGGAACCACAACCAGTGGGAGCTGCAGGGGAGGTACCTGTGGGTGCAGGCAGTGTGCACTGCGCAGAGCCCCCTTGGTCCCTCCGCCTAGGGGCCGGAGATGCAGGGAGCCGGCCTGAGCCCCACTGCACTGCCAACCCGGAGCCGCCTGAGGTAAGTGCCGCCCAGGTCAGCATGTCCCCCCGCATCCTAACTCCCTCCCAGATCCTGAACCCAAACCCTCTGCCCCAGGTCGGCACCTCCCCCCACAGCCTAACTCCCTCCCAGATCCTGCACCCCAACCCCCTGCCCCGGGTCGGCACATCCCCCCGCATCCTAACTCCCTCCCAGAACCTGCACCCCAAACCCTCTGTCCCAGGTCAGCACCTCCCCCCACAGCCTGCCGCCCAGCGAGAACCTGCACCCCAAACCTCTGCCCCAGGTCGGCACCTCCCCCCACAGCCTAACTCCCTCCCAGATCCTGCACCCCAACACCACTGCCCCAGGTTGGCACCTCCCCCCGCATCCTAACTCCCTCCCAGAACCTGCACCCCAAACCCTCTGCCCCAGGTCAGCACCTCCCCCCACAGCCTGCCGCCCAGCGAGAACCTGCACCCCAACCCCCTGCCCTAGGTTGGCACCTCCCCCCGCATCCTAACTCCCTCCCAGATCCTGCACCCCAACCCCCTGCCCCGGGTCGGCACCTCCCTCCACAGCCTAACTCCCTCCCAGATCCTGCACCCAAACCCTCTGCCCCAGGTCGGCACCTCCCTCCACAGCCTAGCTCCCTCCTAGATCCTGCACCCCAAACCCTCTGCCCCAGGTCAGCATGTCCCCCCGCATCCTAACTCCCTCCCAGATCCTGCACCCCAACCCCCCTGCCCCAGGTCGGCACCTCCCCCACATCCTAACTCCCTCCTAGATCCTGCACCGAAACCCTCTGCCCTAGGTCGGCACCTCCCCCCACATCCTAACTCCCTCCCAGATCATGTACCCCAAACCCTCTGCCCCAGGTCAGCACATCCCCCCACAGCCTAACTCCCTCCTAGATCCTGCACCCCAAACCCTCTGCCCCGGGTCGGCACCTCCCCCCGCATCCTAACTCCCTCCCAGATCCTGCACCCCAAACCCTCTGCCCCAGGTCAGCATGTCCCCCCGCATCCTAACTCCCTCCCAGATCCTGCACCCCAACCCCCCTGCCCCAGGTCGGCACCTCCCCCACATCCTAACTCCCTCCTAGATCCTGCACCCCAAACCCTCTGCCCCAGGTCGGCACCTCCCCCCACATCCTAACTCCATCCCAGATCCAGCACCTCCCCCGCATCCTAACTCCCTCCCAGATCCTGCACCCCAACCCCCTGCCCCGGGTCAGCACCTCCCCCCACAGCCTAACTCCCTCCCAGATCCTGCACCCCAACCCCCCTGCCCCAGGTCAGCACCTCCCCCCACATCCTAACTCCCTCCCAGATCCTGCACCCCAACCCCCTGCCGCAGGTCGGCACCTCCCCCCGCATCCTAACTCCCTCCCACATCCTGCACCCCAAACCCTCTGCCCCAGGTCGGCACCTCCCCCTGCATCCTAACTCCCTCCTAGATCCTGCACCCCAAACCCTCTGCCCCAGGTTGGCACCTCCCCCCACATCCTAACTCCCTCCCAGATCCTGCACCCCAACCCCCTGCCCTGGGTCGGCACATCTCCCCACAGCCTGCCGCCCAGCGAGAACCTGCACCCCAAACCTCTGCCCCAGGTCGGCATCTCCCCCCGCATCCTAACTCCCTCCCAGATCCTGCACCCCAAACCCTCTGCCCCAGGTCGGCACCTCCCCCCGCATCCTAACTCCCTCCTAGATCCTGCACCCCAACCCCCTGCCCCAGGTCAACACCTCCCCCCACAGCCTAACTCCCTCCCAGATCCTGCACCCCAACTCCCTGCCTTGGGTCGGCACCTCCCCCCACATCCTAACTCCCTCCCAGATCCTGCACCCCACCCCTCTGCCCCAGGTCGGCACCTCCCCCCACAGCCTAACTCCCTCCCAGATCCTGCACCCCAAACCCTCTGCCCCAGGTCGGCACCTCCCCCCACAGCCTAACTCCCTCCCAGATCCTGCACCCCAACCCCCTGCCCCAGGTCGGCACCTCCCCCCACAGCCTAACTCCCTCCCAGATCCTGCACCCCACCCCTCTACCCCGGGTCGGCACCTCCCCCCACATCCTAACTCCCTCCCAGATCCTGCACCACACCCCTCTGCCCCAGGTCGGCACCTCCCCCCACAGCCTAACTCCCTCCCAGATCCTGCACCCCAAACCCTCTGCCCCAGGTCGGCACCTCCCCCCACAGCCTAACTCCCTCCCAGATCCTGCACCCCAACCCCCTGCCCCAGGTCGGCACCTCCCCCCACAGCCTAACTCCCTCCCAGATCCTGCACCCCACCCCTCTGCCCCGGGTCGGCACCTCCCCCCACATCCTAACTCCCTCCCAGATCCTGCACCCCACCCCTCTGCCCCAGGTCGGCACCTCCCCCCACAGACTAACTCCCTCCCAGATCCTGCACCCCAACCCTCTGCCCTAGGTTGGCACCTCCCTCCCAGATCCTGCACCCCAAACCCTCTGCCCTAGGTTGGCACCTCCCCCCACAGCCTAACTCCCTCCCAGATCCTGCACCCCAACCCCCTGCCCCAGGTCGGCACCTCCCCCCACAGCCTAACTCCCTCCTAGATCCTGCACCCCAAACCCTCTGCCCCAGGTCAGCATGTCCCCCCGCATCCTAACTCCCTCCTAGATCCTGCACCCCAACCCCTCTGCCCCAGGTCGGCACCTCCCCCACATCCTAACTCCCTCCCAGATCCTGCACCCCAACCCCCCTGCCCCGGGTCAGCACCTCCCCCCACAGCCTAATTCCCTCCCAGATCCTGCACCCAAACCCCCTGCCCCAGGTCGGCACCTCCCCCACAGCCTAACTCCCTCCTAGATCCTGCACCCCAACCCCCTGCCTTGGGTCAGCACCTCCCCCCACATCCTAACTCCCTCCCAGATCCTGCACCCAAACCCTCTGCCCCAGGTCAGCACCTCCCCCCACAGCCTAACTCCCTCCCAGATCCTGCACCCAAACCCTCTGCCCCAGGTCAGCATGTCCCCCCGCATCCTAACTCCCTCCCAGATCCTGCATCCCACCCCCCTGCCCCGGGTCGGCACCTCCCCCCACATCCTAACTCCCTCCCAGATCCTGCACCCCAACCCCGTGCCCCGGGTCGGCACATCCCCCCGCATCCTAACTCCCTCCCAGATCCTGCACCCCAAACCCTCTGCCCCAGGTCAGCACCTCCCCCCACAGCCTAACTCTCTCCCAGATCCTGCACCCAAACCCCCTGCCCTAGGTCGGCACCTCCCCCACAGCCTAACTCCCTCCCAGATCCTGCACCCAAACCCCCTGCCCCAGGTCAGCACCTCCCCCACAGCCTAACTCCCTCCCAGATCCTGCACCCCACCCCTCTGCCCCGGGTCGGCACCTCCCCCCACAGCCTAACTCCCTCCTAGATCCTGCACCCCAACCCCTCTGCCCCAGGTCAGCACCTCCCCCACAGCCTAACTCCCTCCCAGATCCTGCACCCCAAACCCTCTGCCCCAGGTCGGCACCTCCCCCACATCCTAACTCCCTCCCAGATCCTGCACCTCCCCCGCATCCTAACTCCCTCCCAGATCCTGCACCCCAACCCCTCTGCCCCAGGTCGGCACCTCCCCCCACAGCCTAACTCCCTCCCAGATCCTGCACCCCAAACCCTCTGCCCCAGGTCGGCACCTCCCCCCACAGCCTAACTCCCTCCCAGATCCTGCACCCCAACCCCCTGCCCCAGGTCGGCACCTCCCCCCACAGCCTAACTCCCTCCCAGATCCTGCACCCCAACCCCTCTGCCTTGGGTCAGCACCTCCCCCACATCCTAACTCCCTCCCAGATCCTGCACCCCAAACCCTCTGCCCTAGGTTGGCACCTCCCCCCACAGCCTAACTCCCTCACAGATCCTGCACCCCGACCCCCTGCCCCAGGTCGGCACCTCCCCCCACAGCCTAACTCCCTCCTAGATCCTGCACCCCAACCCCCTGCCTTCGGTCAGCACCTCCTCCACATCCTAACTCCCTCCCAGATCCTGCACCCCAACCCTCTGCCCCAGATCGGCACCTCCCCCCACAGCCTGACTCCCTCCCAGATCCTAAAACCCAACCCCCTGACCCAGGTCAGCATCTTCCTCGCATCCCAACTCCTTCCAGATCCTGTACCCCCACATGTCCCCCAAGCCCCTGCCCTACGTCGGCACCTCCCCCTGCATCCTAACTCCCTTTGAGATCCTGCACCCCAAACCTCCTGCCCCAGGTCAGCACCTCCCCCCGCATCCTAACTCCCTCCCAGATCCTGTACCCCCACATGTACCCCAACCCCCTATCCCAGGTCAGCACCTTCCCCACATCCTAACTCCCCGATCCTGCACCCCAAACCTCCTGCCCCAGGTCAGCACCTCCCCTCGCATCCTAACTCCCTTCCAGATCCTGCACCCCAACCCTCTGCCCTAGGTCGGCACCTCCCCCACATCCTAACTCCCTTCCAGATCCTGCACTCCCATGTGTACCCCACCCCCCTGCCCCAGCCTTGAGCCCCTCCCACACCCAGACTCCCTACTGGAGTCTGCACCCCACACCCCGTCCCATGCCCCCGCCCTGAGCTGCCTCCCACACTCCAAATCCCTCAGCCCCACCCCAAGGCCTGCACCCCCAGCCGGAGCCCTCACCCTCCTCCTGCACCTCAACCTCCTGCGCCCACCCAGAGTCCCCTCCTGCACCCTGAACCCAAAAAGGGACAGGGCGCCCTTGTCCCGCAACATGGCGGAAGACGCCCTCCTGCTGGCATGTTGCTGCTCACACGGGCGCTTGGGGGAAAGGGATGGTCTGAACTGTCACGGTGGGGCACAAACGACAAGCCACATACGCTGCAATGGTGCTCAGGCCAGGAGGGCCGAGGTATCCCCTAGACTCGGAGCCGTGGGAGAGCCGGACCCAGCCCGCAGCTAGAGGCGCTACCTTTCAGCAGAGATCACCATGGCGGGGCACGAACGACCAGCCACATACGCTGCAATGGTGCTCAGGCCAGGAGGGCCGAGGTATCCCCTAGACTCGGATCCGTGGGAAAGCCGGACCCAGCCCGCAGCTAGAGGCGCTACCTTTCAGCAGAGATCACCACGGCGGGGCACGAACGACAAGCCACATACGCTGCAATGGTGCTCAGGCCAGGAGGGCCGAGGTATCCCCTAGACTCGGAGCCGTGGGAAAGCCGGACCCAGCCCGCAGCTAGAGGCGCTACCTTTCAGCAGAGATCACCACGGCGGGGCACGAACGACAAGCCACAAACACTGCAATGGTGCTCAGGCCAGGAGGGCCGGGGTATCCCCTAGACTCGGAGCCGTGGGAGAGCCGGACCCAGCCCGCAGCTAGAGGCGCTACCTTTCAGCAGAGATCACCACGGCGGGGCACGAACGACCAGCCACAAACGCTGCAATGGTGTTCAGGCCAGGAGGGCCGGGGTATCCCCTAGACTCGGAGCCGTGGGAGAGCCGGACCCAGCCCGCAGCTAGAGGCGCTACCTTTCAGCAGAGATCACCACGGCGGGGCACGAACGACCAGCCACAAACGCTGCAATGGTGCTCAGGCCAGGAGGGCCGAGGTATCCCCTAGACTCAGAGCCGTGGGAGAGCCGGACCCAGCCCGCAGCTAGAGGCGCTACCTTTCAGCAGAGATCACCACGGAGGGGCACGAACGACCAGCCACATACGCTGCAATGGTGCTCAGGCCAGGAGGGCCGAGGTATCCCCTAGACTCGGAGCCGTGGGAAAGCCGGACCCAGCCCGCAGCTAGAGGCGCTACCTTTCAGCAGAGATCACCACGGCGGGGCACGAACGACCAGCCACATACGCTGCAATGGTGCTCAGGCCAGGGGGGCCGGGGTATCCCCTAGACTCGGAGCCGTGGGAAAGCCGGACCCAGCCCGCAGCTAGAGGCGCTACCTTTCAGCAGAGATCACCACGGCGGGGCATGAACGACCAGCCACAAACGCTGCAATGGTGCTCAGGCCAGGAGGGCCGGGGTATCCCCTAGACTCAGAGCCGTGGGAAAGCCGGACCCAGCCCGCAGCTAGAGGCGCTACCTTTCAGCAGAGATCACCACGGCGGGGCACGAACGACAAGCCACAAACGCTGCAATGGTGCTCAGGCCAGGAGGGCCGAGGTATCCCCTAGACTCGGAGCCGTGGGAAAGCCGGACCCAGCCCGCAGCTAGAGGCGCTACCTTTCAGCAGAGATCACCACGGCGGGCAGCCACGCAGGTAAGGAGAGGGCCTAGCCGTCCACCACGGGGTCCCCACTGCAGCTGGGTCCTGCCCCTCCTTAGCGCCCATTGTAGTTCCATGCATGCTGGGCGGGGAAGGAAAATAAAACATCCCCCCACGCCCCCAAAGAATAAACATCTCCCCTAATCCTGGCCTGTAGTGAGGCAGCCTGGCTCCCAGTGGCCCCAGGGAGGGGTGACCCCAACAGCAGATGTCTACCCAGCCCTTCCAGGCTTGCCATGACTGGCCCACCCGTCCGAGGATTTGGATGCTTCTATCCCACCCTCCCCATGTGGCTGCCCTCCACCGGCCCCCCTACTCCACCCCATCAGCCTTCCTCTCTGCTTCAATCTTTTCCTGGCCTCCCAGTCTCCCTCAGGGCTCTCCGTCATCTTTGGCTCCTTTGTGGGGGGTGTCACACTCCCTTCCGCGGGGGGCGGGCCTGGGCTCCCCTACCAGACCCTATAACCAGCAGACAGTGGCTGCTTCCACGGCTTTTCCCTTACCCACTGCTCGCTCTGGGGCCACCACTAATCCTCAAGCCACCAGCACAGACAACCCCCCCACTTGCCCCATTTATCCTCTCCCCCAGCAATGTTCCCCCACGGATCCTGCTCCTATTCCTGCTCACTATGTCTGCCCCCAGTGGCGGGAACTGCAGACAGGCTGCCAGCCCAGCGATGGGGCAGCGGCTGGGCCGGTGGGGGTCAGGGCTGGGATGACAAGATAACAAGCGTGAAAAATCGGTACAGGGGCGGGGGGTAATAGGTCCCTATATAAGAAAAAACCCTGAATATCAGGACTGTCCCTATAAAATCGGGACATCTGGTCACCCTAGTCAGGGCTGAGGTGAACACTCCCCAATGTCCGCAAAACTGGACCTTCTGGGAATGTTTGGAGCCCACCCCCCTTCATGTGCCCCCCCATTCCCCCAGGCAAACTTGCATGCAGGGTGCACAAGGTCATGCTGCATGGGGGGGGGGGATGCCATTTTTAACAGAGTGTGACCTCGTAAGCACTGCTAAAAATGGACACGCGTCTGAGAACCGGGTTTTGGGCCAGTGCTAGCCTGGGAAGAAGCCCCTCGCTATGAGCGGCTGCCCCGGTCAGGGCCCCCCGTGCTGGGGGTCGCTGGCACCACCCCCACCCACAGGGATTCAGGAACGTGTGCAGCCTGGACAAGAAGCCAGGGGCGTAAGTGCAGCAAGGGAGGTTTAGGTTGGACCTGGGGAAAAGCGTCCCACCAGTCAGGGTGGTTCAGCCCCGGGCTACACGGCTGGGGGAGGCTGTGAGTTTTAGGAGAAGGTTACACAACCCCCTGGCAGGGGCGGGCCACAGTCAGGCCCACAGCTGCCCCCAGCCCAGAGCCAGCCCCACAACTGCCCCCCACCCTGAGCCAGCCCCACAGCTGCCCCCTGACCTGCCCTTCCCAGAGCCAGCCCCACAGCTGCCCCCCCGCCCTGAGCCAGCCCCTCAGCTGCCCCCTGACCTGCCCTTCCCAGAGCCAGCCCCACACCTGCCCCCCCACCCTGAGCCAGCCCCTCAGCTACCCCCTGACCTGCCCTTCCCAGAGCCAGCCCCACAGCTGCCCCCCATCCTGAGCCAGCCCCTCAGCTGCCCCCTGACCTGCCCTTCTCAGAGGCAGCCCCACAGCTGCCCCCCACCCTGAGCCAGCCCCTCAGCTGCCCCCTGATCTGCCCTTCTTAGAGCCAGCCCCCCAGCTGCCCCCCCGCCCTGAGCCAGCCCCACAGCTGCCCCCTGACCTGCCCTTCCCAGAGCCAGCCCCACACCTGCCCCCCGCCCTGAGCCAGCCCCTCAGCTGCCCCCTGACCTGCCCTTCTCAGAGCCAGCCCCACACCTGCCCCCCGCCCTGAGCCAGCCCCTCAGCTGCCCCCTGACCTGCCCTTCTCAGAGCCAGCCCCTCAGCTGCCCGCCGCCCTGAGCCAGCCCCACAGCTGCCCCCTGACCTGCCCTTCCCAGAGCCAGCCCCACAGCTGCCCCCCTGCCCTGAGCCAGCCCCACAGCTGGCCCCTGACCTGCCCTTCCCAGAGCCAGCCCCACAGCTGCCCTCCCGCCCTGAGCCAGCCCCACAGCTGCCCCCTGACCTGCCCTTCCCAGAGCCAGCCCCACAGCTGCCCCCCACCCTGAGACAGCCCCACAGCTGCCCCCTGACCTGCCCTTCCCAGAGCCAGCCCCACTACTGCCCCCCCGCCCTGAGCCAGCCCCACAGCTGCCCCCTGACCTGCCCTTCCCAGAGCCAGCCCCACTACTGCCCCCCCGCCCTGAGCCAGCCCCACAGCTGCCACCTGACCTGCCCTTCTCAGAGCCAGCCCCTCAGCTGCCCCCCGCCCTGAGCCAGCCCCACAGCTACCCCCTGTCCTGCCCTTCTCAGAGCCAGCCCCACACCTGCCCCCCGCCCTGAGCCAGCCCCACAGCTGCCCCCTGACCTGCCCTTCCCAGAGCCAGCCCCACTACTGCCCCCCACCCTGAGCCAGCCCCACAGCTACCCCCTGTCCTGCCCTTCTCAGAGCCAGCCCCTCAGCTGCCCCCCCGCCCTGAGCCAGCCCCACAGCTGCCCCCTGACCTGCCCTTCCCAGAGCCAGCCCCACTGCTGCCCCCCCGCCCTGAGCCAGCCCCACAGCTACCCCCTGACCTGCCCTTCCCAGAGCCAGCCCCACTGCTGCCCCCCCGCCCTGAGCCAGCCCCACAGCTGCCCCCTGACCTGCCCTTCTCAGAGCCAGCCCCTCAGCTGCCCCCCGCCCTGAGCCAGCCCCACAGCTGCCCCCTGACCTGCCCTTCCCAGAGCCAGCCCCACTGCTGCCCCCCCGCCCTGAGCCAGCCCCACAGCTGCCCCCTGACCTGCCCTTCCCAGAGCCAGCCCCACTGCTGCCCCCCCGCCCTGAGCCAGCCCCACAGCTGCCCCCTGACCTGCCCTTCCCAGAGCCAGCCCCACAGCTGCCCCCCGCCCTGAGACAGCCCCACAGCTGCCCCCTGACCTGCCCTTCCCAGAGCCAGCCCCACTACTGCCCCCCCGCCCTGAGCCAGCCCCACAGCTGCCCCCCCACCATGAGTCAGCCCCACAGCTGCCCCCCCGCCCTGAGCCAGCCCCTCAGCTGCCCCCCGCCTTGAGCCAGCCCCTCCCCCCCAGCTCGCACACGGGGGGGGGGGCAGCACCCGGCCCCGCCCCCCGAACTCCTGCGCGCGGCGCAGCTGCAGCAACCGCCCTAACGGCAGCGTCTCGCGCCGGCCTCCCGCCCCCACACGTCACTTCCGGCCGCTGCCGCTCTCCGGCCCGCTCAGGCCGGGGCTGGGGAGGCGAGACCCCCCGGTGAGTGAGAGACTCGGGGGGGTCCCCTGTGGGGAGAGGGGCGGAGCGGGGGGGTCAGTGTCAGGGGGGGTTCCCCTGTGGGGGGAGGGGCGGAGCGGGGGGGTCAGTGCGGGGGGGGTGTTTGAACTGTCTCTGGGCAGCAGGAAATCCCCGGGGGGGGAGGTGGAGGGGGAGAAGCCGGAGTTGCGGGGGGGGGGCGTAATTGGATCTGGTCCCTGTTTGTGCCACTCCCCCCCCCATACAGATTCTCTCCAGTTCTTCCTCTTCTCTCTCCCCGTGTCACACGTGGGTGTAAAACCCGGGGTGACCCCCCCATTTCCCATCCCCCCTGTTCTCCCCATAACCCTCCAATGTCCCTTTACAACCCCCACCCATGAGGGGGGTCCCCCCCATTGTATCTGCAGCGATTTGCCCTGGGCCTGGGGGGACATTGTTGCCCCGAGTCATCCCCCCAAAGGGGTTGAGGTCAGTGGGGCTGTTTGGGGGGAGCCCTGAGACCCGGCTGCCTCTGGGGGGGGATGGGGGGGCGGTCTCTGCCAGGGTGAGGAAGGGGGGAGCACGTGTCCCCCATGGGGACAGCCTGGACCCTGTTACACAATCCCTCGAACTGCCAACACAGTCACCCCCAGCCTCTGCCCATCCCCCCCGCTGCTTCCCTCATCCGGGGACCTTCCAGCTCCCCCTCCCCGGCCCCCTTAAAACTGCCCCCCCCCCAAGGGCTCCCTGCGGCCCATGTGAATGGTGGTGCTGGGGGGAACGGTCACTTTTCATTTGTGTTGGACAGTCACATAAATCCAGTCGAAGTGTCCCCTTTTCCCCTCTCGTTATTTAACAGCAGCATAAAATCCCCTCAGATGTTGGAGATTTTCTCTCATGTGATCAGTTGCTTAGCTTGTGGCACCTTTTCTCTGCAGATCTCAAGACTGATACAAAATACCCTAAACATTTGCCCCACTTTCTCTCTACTTGTCTAGTACTGATGGAATCTGCCCTGAGATTTTTCCTTGTCTCTCTAATTATAAAATACTAACAATCTCAGATTTACCCCTTTTCTCAAATTCTTGTACGTGAATATAAAATCTTCGAAAATGTTGCTCCTTTTTCTTTAGTGTATTTCACATCAATATTTGATAACTAAATAAAGGACTGAAGGCTTCTCAAACTCTGTCCCTCTCTGCTGAGGATATGGGGGTTTGGCTTCTCCTTGGGGCTGGCGGGGGGAGTGAGAGGTGCTGGAAAGTGACCTTAATTAAGGCTTCCTCTTTGCTCACCTGAAGTGAGGGCTTTCTCCTAGTGGTCCTAGCCCCCTAGGGCAGCCCTTGGCCCTGTTAATACTAAATTCTGAGCCAGACGCTCCAGGTAATAGAGAGATCTCTGGCTGTTATCGGTGCTTGGCTGTGTGTGTTTCCTCTGTGTGCTGCACCAGCTCTGGCCAGGGAGCCAGCACCACAATTCTGGATCGAACTGCCGCTAAGGACCATGGACTTGGGTTGAGTAGTGGAGGTGCTTGGCCAGGTTTATTGTTAACGATGCACAGTCCTAATGCCTGGCAGACTGTTCGGGGACACTAACACGTGGACGCCGTTACAATGGACTTGGCTCAGAGAGTTGGTGGGACTTTCCACCCCCTCTGTGACCCCTCTCTCCTACACGGATACAAACAAGTTATGTGTTACCAGCCTTCACCTTGTGCTTGGCGGTTAGATCAAAACATCTCTATCCATCCCCCTGCCCTCCTGCCCTGATTGTTCGGAGGGGTCAGTGTCCCTGTATCATCTGTGGGGAGTGTGTATCGGGGTGCTCTGGCACTACCCCTCTGGTAGGTGTTTACGTGACTTCTTAGTGCCTGGGAGTGCTTGTGTTTGTGCAACGCCAGCCCGGTTCTTACCAAGTTCATGGGCTACATGGTGAACTTGCAAGTTGGCGTCTGTTTTGTAACAGGGCCTGACTCTTTGCTGACTTTGCTTTATAGCAGCAGGGCTTGACTTTAGGCCTTTCACCAGGCCGCCTCTCTCAGCGTACGTCCAGACTACCCGCCAGATCGGTGGGTAGCGATTGGTTTATCGGGGATCGATATATTGCGTCTAGATGAGACGCGATATATTGATCCCCGAATGCGCTCCCGTCGACTCTGGAACTCCACCAGGGCGAGCGGTGGTAGTGGAGTCGACCAGGGGAGCTGCTGCCGTCGATCCCGCGCAGTGAGGACAAGAGGGAAGTCAAAATAAGATACGTCGACTTCAGCTACGCTATTCCCATAGCTGAAGTTGTGTCTCTTACATCGACACCGCCCCTGCTCGCCCCTAGTGTAGACCAGGCCTCAGATTCTCCCTTTTCTACTACACCGGAGACTGGCATGAAAGTGACTCTGCACAAACAGCCCCTCCCATTAGCAATTGCCAGGAGTAAATCCAGCCATGGGAGAGCAAACAATCCGGGAATGGGACTTTTCCAGCCCGAGGGGCAGGGAGAGGGGGCACAGGAAAGAGAGACTGAAAAGGAAAGTGGGGAGAGAGATTTCCAGGACTCTAATCTGCCCAGACATGTGTACTGCAGCACCCCTGGGCAGAATCAAAGAGATCAAGCATGTTCCTAGCATGGCAGAGTCTAGGATGTCTGTCTGCAGGGAAAGGGCCTGGGGGAATCATGTGAACTTCAATAAAGCCTGTTCTGAAACCTCCACAACTGCCCTTCTCGCCTTGTCAGGCTGCAGAGTGATGCCCAGGTCTCACTCCGGCTCATCCCAGCCTCCCTTGGGACAGGGAGAGAAATGGCTGCAGTGAAGTCAGTTCAGCTATGGATTAGTTGGAGTTACTTCTGGGTTCCTGCAGGAGGGAGGGGGCAGCAAATACACAGGAGGTGGGAAGGTTTGCACAGTCTAGTTTGCAGGTTGGAGCAGGGCAGGAAATGCATAGGGTGGAGAAAGGGAAAAGGACAGGGTCTGGCAAACCTGCCAGGACTGGTTTAATATGTGGCTTAGATTCTAGGAACAGACCAGTGAGGTTTGGAGGTGGAAATGCCCTAATACATGGAACAGGAAACGGTCAACTTGGTGGGATTAGGAAAACTGACCAGACTCCCAGTGCTGGAGCCCAACCCGACTAACCAGCAGCTGCTGTGAGATAAGAAGGGGGCACCCACCAGTCAGACTTAGGGGAGGTCCGTCTCCCCCCTCCCCCTCCATATCCAGGGCCTCACAATGCGGAGGGTGTTCAGCTTCCTACAAGGGAGCTTGCCCTGGACCCTGCTAGGGGCTCCATCTCCTGTATCCGTCTGTGGATAGTAGGCGTGTGATGGATCTGCTGGGAGAGACCAGAGGCTCTCTCCCTCAGGAATAATGGGGCTGTCAGTGGGGCAGCCGGTACTGAGTGTTGGACTCTTGCTCTTTCAGGGGCCGGTGACCTTCGAGGAGGTGGCTGTGTATTTCACCAGGGAAGAGGGGGCTCCGCTGGACCCCGCTCAGAGAGCCCTCTGCAGAGCCGTCATGCAGGAGAACTACGAGACTGTGACCTCGCTGGGTAAGGATTCCCGTCCCCTCGGTTCTTAGAAGGGGAGGTGACTAATTAAGGTTACGTCACCCCTACACTGCAACCTCTCCTCTGTCCAGTTTCAGCATCACCCTGACATGCCGGTGACACACACAGCAGTACTCTGCCCTCCTCTGCTACACAACACTGCGGGAACAGAGCACAGGAGCAGCAGAGCACAATGTCAAATATCTCCTGTTTGCTAAGGTAAACCTGGGGGTTGGTCCCGCATAAAGAAAAGAAACATCTTACCCCCGGCCTTCACTCACACACTGATCCTACTCCACAAAAAACCTGCTCCGACTTGCAAACTCATCCCACTCCCCTACTGTCACTGTGAGGATTCCTTCGGAGTCACTGCCTTCACTTGCCCCTCACTACACCCCGCAGATCACTAGCGTGTATCCCACCAGAGCGCTGACAATCCTCAGGGCAAGAACCCCCTTGTGCACCTTTAGAGAGACAGCCTACAACACTGAACACAGAAAGGGGGCAGACTCGGTCCCTCAGGGGTCACATGCACCTCTCTGCAGACCATAGTCACAGCTCTGCCAAGCCGCTCCAACTGCTCCCTCCACCATCCGGTTACAGCTACAGCTGCCCGGGCACACAGCTGGGGGGCATGCGGATAAATGCTGGGATTCCCGTCTGAACAGAAACAATGGCACGTTCTTCGTCCTTCCTCATATCTGTTATAGATTCATAGATTTTTTTTTTTAAGGCCAGAAGGGATTATTGTTTATCTAGGCTGATCTCCTGTGTCACTCAGGCAATAGAATTTCATCCAGTTACTGCCGTACTGAGCTGAACACTTTGTGTTTGACTAAGTCATCTTCCAGGAAGGCATCCGGCCTTGGCAGCAGATGGAGAATTCTCCAGTTCCTGTGGTACTTCCACCTTTGCACCACCCTGTCAGAACCATTCCCAGACGCTCTTACCAGCTGCAAGCTTTCCGTTGGGAGCAGGGTTCAAGTTGCATTGCGGGGAGGGTTAGCACTGGGCACCCTTAGCTCTGCAGTAAAGTAGTTTCCGGGCATTTTAGGGTACGCCTATACTAGCCACTGGATCGGCGGGTAGTGTTCGATGTATCAGGGATCGATTTATCATGTCCCGTCTGGACTGATAAATCAATCCACGAATCGACGCCCGTACTCCACCTCGGCTGGAGGAGTAAGTGGAGTTGACGAGGGAGCCACGGCAGTCGACTCGCCGCCATGGGGACGGCCAGGTAAGTTGAAGTAAGCGTAGCTGAAGTTGCGTATCTTAGTTCGACTCCCTCTGCTAGTGTAGCCCAGGCATTGGTTTGCGACATTTTTTGTAGTGGACTTCTTGCCACTCTAACTGTGTCTACATTGGCTCTTTTGCCAAGATAGCTATGTTGGTTTAGGGGCAGAGGGGTGATTTTTTCACAGCCCTGTAGAGCAGAGCTGTAAAGAGCAGGCCATGTCAGAGCCTGCCTGTGGATTTTACAGCACTTGAAATTATTCTCAACAGGGAAGCGAAAGACACTTTACTGAACTTTGTATAATTTGTCCTCATCTTTCCTGAAATGTGGTGCCCGGAGCTGGACACACTGCTCCGGCTGAGGACTAATCAGCGGGGGTAGAGCGAAAGAATTACTTCTCGTGTCTTGCTTACAGTACTCCTGCTGATACAGCCCAGAATGATGATCGCTTTTTTTTTGCAACACTGTTCAGTCACGTTTAGCTCGTGATCCACTATGACCCCCAAATCCCTTTCTGCCATGCTCCTTCCTAGGCAGTCCTTTCCTATTTTGTATGTGTGCACTTGATTGTTCCTTCCTAAGTGAAGTACTTGGGATTTGACCTTACTGATCCTATGTATTTAATTCCATTTTTCAAGTTTGTCCAGATCATTTTGAATTTTAATCCTAGTCTCCAAAACACTTGCAATCCCCTCCCAGCCTAGTATCGTCCACAAACTTTAGAAGTGTACTCTCTATGCCATTGATGAAGATACTGAACAGAACCGGACCTTTGGAATCCCACTCAATATGCCCTTCCAGCTTGACTGTGAACCACTGATAACTACTCTCTGGGAACGGGTTTCCAACCAGTTTTGCACCCATTTTACAGTCTAGATTGAAATTTCCCTAGCTGTTTATGAGAAGGTCATGGGAGATAGTATCAAAAGCCTTACTAATGTCAAGATACACCACATTTATCGCTTACCCCCTATTCACAAGGCTTGTTACTGAGAAAGAAAGCTATCCAGTTGTTTTGACATTGTTTGTTCTTGACAGATCCATGTTGACTGTTACTTATCACCTTATTATCTTGTAGGGGTTTGCATATTGATTGCTTAATTTTCTCCAGTATCTTTCATGCAAGAAATCATGCTGTCCACTTGCTTCCATGGTAGAAGATGCCGGGTGTAGTCCTGTACATCCAAATGTACCCCATCATGCCAGGATCCTGTTTGTTTTCCTGTAAATTTTCTAATTTCACAGTTTCTTCATTAGCATTTGTCTCAGCATACAAACTGTAACACCTCCCCCACCTGCCTCTTGTCTTATTCTTAGTCCCTGTGAGTGTTCTGTGTCTGTAGAATTTCCAGCGCAGTGAGATCTGGTCAACGACTGGGGATATGAGCGTTACGGTAATAGAAATAATAAATAACTGTAATTGGGAGGGCACAGGCAGTGGGAGAGAGGGTGTTGGAGAGGAGGGGCCTGTCCAGGCAGTGGGAGGCTGGCGGGGGGTAGGTTTGGGGTGAAGAGTTGCTGTGAGCTGGGACGTCCTAGGTTCAGGGGGATGGAGTTGTGATGCAAGGAGGGCTGGAAGAAACAGGAAGGTGTGGGTCAGAATGTCAAGGAGCTGGGAGGGGTGGTGGTGGTGGTGGGAGTGAAGGGGAGCTGGGGGCTGGGTAGTGTTTGCTCCAGGAAATGGTGGAACTAGCAATGGGAGGGAGGGAACAGGAGCTCTTGGGAGTCAGAGGCAAAGACAACTTGGGGCAGAGGGAAGGTGAGACGAGCAGCGGGATACTTGGGGGAAGCTCTAGTCAGGAAGGCTGTGGGCAATGGGAGGGGAGGTGAGAACACAAGGAGCGGGTGCTCCTGGGGCCCAAGAAGGTGGAGGGGGTGAGAGAAGTGGGATGAAGGGGAGCAGGTGTCATAATGAGTGAGAGGGCTAGGAGCACCCTTCCTGCTCGCTCAGTGCCCCCCTCCCCCCACAGGTGCCAGGCCTCCTGCCTGTTCCTCTCCGAGACTGGAATTCTGCAATTGTCCTGCTCCTAGACTAGACTGGGGCTACAACGTCCTGAGTATCAGCTGTGCTTACCAGCGCAGCCTGGCTCAAATATGCACTTCCTTGGTTATGTCTGTGACCCTCTGATGGGGAAGGGGCTCCATGGTATCTGATAGTGAGTGTCAGCAGGCCTGACCCCAGCTCACTAATGTCTTCACCTGTCCTTAAAAGGTGTCATGTAAGGTATCACCAGAAAGCTACTGACGTGATGTTCGTTAATAATATTGCATGATGTATGTATGGAGGACAAAGGCAAGATTACAGATAGCTGGGGAATGATGTTCTTAAAGCGTGTCTGCCAGCCAGGGCAGAAGTTACCCCACCCTAGACAAAGACAGGTGGTTCTGCCACTTTGAAGGCACTTTCAGGGTACTTTAAGAGACAATGGGAATGCAGTTTACATAAACGATAAACAAACCCATCATACAAACAAGGTGCAGAGGTAACCACTCAGCATCATGGCAGGGAAGGATATCTTAGGACCAGACCAAATTCCATTTTAGCAAACACCAGCATGGGGAGAAACCAGCATGGAATTTCCTTCATCACTAGACTCCAGGCCTCCTTCCTCACAGCTTGAATGAATGTTACTTTGGAGGGGAACTTCTAGAAAACTCCCTTTCAAAGGTTCACTGAACTAGGCAGAGAACCCCAAGTTATCTTCCACTTAAGATGACAAAGGAACCAAGCCCTTTGAACTTTGGGAGAGATATTGAGCGAGGGGGCGGTCTGCTCTCTTTGTGAAAAGTAGCATGGTCAGAATCTTCCCTTGGACCAGGACTGCAGTTTTATTAGATGATAGTCTCCAGAAATCATTGTCCATTTCCACTTCCTGGTAACCATTTCTATCTCTGTTGTTTATACCTGAACTCACTTTAAATGCTTTTGTTAGATTAAACGTTTAGTAAATGAATCCGGTGCTGTCTTTGAATACAAGTGATTGCTATCGCCAATTAAAGTGATAAGCTGGGCCATGTGCCTCTTCTGAGGGCAACCAATCCTTATTCCTCTGAATGGTCCAGGAGAAAGTAGCCCTTGCAGAGTACATGGTTTTTGGACAATTAAGGAGTAAGGGTGTTACGATCTCTTGACAGTTGTATCGCAGGATGGTGGAAGCCAGAATGTATCAGGGGTGCCATCAGCAGGTTGCTGAAGTCAGAGCTGCTGGTCCAGGGTGATCTATCTCACAACTACTCAGTGTGTCCTTCAAAGCCAGACAGCAGAGCTACAGCAGGAGAACATTGAAAGTCACCCAGGATTACAGATGGCAGCGTCTCACTGGTCTCGACTGCATGGCAGAATGTGAAATGGCCTAAGTTGGTAATGAATCTTGCTCCCCTATCACCATCTGCAATAGCCACAATCTCTTCTCTGCAGGCTCCTTGGATCTTGGGATCCATCTTTCCTGAAGTCACCTGGCCTGATGCTTATTTTTCACATTCTGCTTTTCCAGCTGGAAATGGTAAACCGCAGAAACTGCGAAAGGAGAAAGCAGTGTGTATGTGTATGTGTGTGTGTGGCGAGGTGAGAATAACTGCTACACAGCACCAAAAGGCAACGCACCCTTAGAGCCAAAGGACGGGGAGGAAGAGGGAGAAGTGATGTCTGTAACAGAAGCATCTAGCCCAGTTGTCAGCTGCCAGCAATTTGGAGCTGAACAGGGGCAGACCCCCCTCCAGAGCGCCCAGGGAAGTGTGTGCTGGAGGGGACCAGAGAAAAGGGAGAGAAATTTCTTTTTAAGAACATAAGAAGAGAGGCTCCCATGAGGAAGAAGAAAAGCCCTGGACAGCCTTATAAGCAGTTGATTGTACGTACGTACGTGTGTGTGTGTGTGTGTGTGTGTGAGAGAGAGAGAGAGCGCACATAACTGTCCCTTTGCTAGTCACTCGGGTGAATGCCCAGGATAGAGGGGGTAACTCAGCCTCTGTCCTCCCCGGTAGGTAGCCTGTAACTCAGGCTGAGAGGGAGAACCGTGTGACTGACCACCCAGCCAACTCCTTGGGGCACACAGAGTGGTGGCCGACAGGCTTTCACTCCAGCCCCTAGTGTACATATCCTGGTGTACTGAATTCAAGCACCTCTGATCCCCCGTGGGACTGGAAAGTAGTGCACACAGAACGGGAAGGTTTAGAAAGTGATCTGACAGTGGCGGGAAGGTAAATGACATCCCCACTGAAATGCTTGTTGGGAATGATTTTTTTTCCCATGCGGCTAAGGCTGTCACTATGGCGTGTTTGCTAAAGGGACAAGGAGCCTAGATCCTCCTGTTAACACTAGTTCTGCCAGTCAACCAGATAACAGGTCAGTCTCTAAGACTACCCTTTGTTTAGCCAGAGAAATCTGTGCACTGTCATATTTCCATCCCATGGACGCCTGCCTGCCCATTGATTTTGACAACTTTAATGTGCTCCATATCTGGCTGGGCCGAGCCAGTTCTCCCAAAATGTGTCAGGTTCTCCCAAAATGTGTCAGGTGAACTTCAGCTGCCTCTGAGCCTTTTGCAGCTATTAGCCCATTATCATGGATTGGTTGGGGCTTGGTGTCTTTCAGCAGGGTACTGATACACTGATCACACCTTCTTGGACGTTCTTCCTTCACAGGAGATCTTTCCGCTTTTTGCTTTTCAGCTTCCAGTCACGTTTCTGCCTGCTACAGCTGGTACTGTGGTTGTCTCTCTCTTCCTGCTGTCTCCAATTTATCCGCCTCTAACTTTGCAGTTGTCACCGTTCGTATTTGTGCTTTACTGTTTCTTTTTCAAAGTAAGCAGACAGAACACAGCAAACTAACCTTTCTTTCACTGGTTCCAGCCCCCATGCTTGAGTTTCACTTAAAATTGCTACACCAGTGCTGAAAATAACAAGCCGTGCAGAGATCTTTCTCACAGCGCCACTGTGACGTTACCAGGGTACAATCTGGGCTACTGAACAGTTGCCCCCCCTCAGTTCCCCAACCAAGGGTGCGTTTTACAACGCTTTGCTGTGAGACCAGCCCCTCCTGGCCAGTTAACCCACCGGCTCCAGCATGTCATTCCCTCTCCCTGCGCAGTATTGAGTGCTGCTAGTCCAGGACTTCTCACAACACGTTTTTTGGTAGCCTCAGAGTGCAGCCACGAAGTCTTGCTGGCTCTGACGTTTTTCCTAAAATAATTAACTTTAGGAAAAACAGAAATAGGCATTTGTGCATGTCCAAAAACATTGTAATTTATGTAGGGTTTTGCAGACTCAGTAACAAAATAATATACAGTTGTCTCTATTCTTTACTGGACCTAAACAGCAGAGAAACACGCATAAGGTGCTTTGCAAGTTCTCGTCTTTTGTTCTTGGTTTTTTTGCATTTTTGGTTGCTTTTTTTCCCTAGACTTGCTAGCTCATAAGTTGGCTGCTGTGAAAAGTACTATTTGTATGTTTCTTAATCTCACTTTCCACAGCCTCCTGGCTAGCTATGCAGTCTGCTGTGAAAAATGATATTAATAAGCATATAAATGTCAATTTCTGCAGCAGACTTACTCAGCCCTGGCAAGCCACGGGTGGTGGGTTGATGGAGGGCGAGACTGGAGCTGGGACTCACTGCTGCGTGGCCAGGGTTGGAGCCCAAAGCCCTGCAGTGGGGGCCCGGAGCCCTTAGTGAGGGCCAGGCCAATGGTGGGGGGGGGGGTGTCAGCGCAGGCCAGCACCCACTGCTGCATGACCAGGCCCAAAGCCTGAAGCCCCATAGCTGGATCCTGGGGCCAGAGCCTGCCGCTACACAACTAAAGCCTTGGACCAGAGCCTGAAGCTGGAGGAGGTAGCAGGGGCCAGGGAGATGTGGGGTGTTGAGCCTAGGACCGGCTCCCCCCGCAGGCTGGGGCCATAAGCTCCATGGCTGCATCTTGGGGTCCCACAGCTGAAGCCCTGGGGATGGGTCCTGCTGCCATATGGCTGGAGCCTGAACCCCCACGCCAGAGCCTGCCACCCCAGGGCTGAAGCTGAGCCCCGCCATGCCCAGAAAGAGGGGCAGGGCCCAATCCCTGCTGTCAGCCCTGGGGAACAGGCCTTTGCTTTACTTCCCCCCAATCACCACCCAGGATGCTGTGGTGGGTAAGAAAAGCCCCTGGTGGCTGCATTTGAGAAACACGATATTCACCAGCCACTCAGAAATTACTCCAGGGAAGAATACTAGCAAATTCACTAGTTTGAGACATTCCCCCGGAAATGTGTTTCTTGCAGTGTCCAGCACATTACTGATACTCCTATAAAAGTCTGTCATTTCATCAGTGGAAAATGACCTGCACCAACCTTGTTATCCCAAATGGAGGTTCCCACCAAACACACTGGTTAGATAAAATCTTTTCTTTCGGTAGTTAATACACCTGTTTTAAGTGACCACAAGTAATGAGGCATAACATTCAAAATTGGTTACGGAAGAAATAAAAGATAAACTCAAACTGACATCTAACATAAGCTAAAATGTCTTTCTCTAACCATGTGTTATGACAGGCTGGGTTTCCTTTCAGCCAGGGCGTCCCTCATCCTTTCCTACTGCCCAAGTTCAATTCTTCAAGAGGAGCTGATATGAGCACAGAGAAAAGGGGGAGAGAGTGTCTCAAGCAATTTTCTCACCTCTTTTAATAATTCAGTCCTTTGTCCTAGAAACATCTTCAGTTTTCAGCTGAATCCTGGTGACGGGCTGTCTGTTATAGATGTGAGCTTCAAGCCGTCCTTGTGATGGAATGTAAATTTCTTGTTCACCCTTCCCCCGGCCAGAGAATGGCCATTTAACCAGGTGATAGCCTTGCCGTCTCTGAGGAACGAGTCTCTGGGTGTTCCACAGAATTGTAATATATTCTGTAACATCATACAGTAAAATCTCATAGCTGTACATACCGTATTGCTTAACAGGATGATCATGTTCAGTGGATTATGAGTTTTCAAATGATCCCTCCCAAGGCATACTTTGTGCAAAATAGATAATTTTGTTAAAGAGGCAACATAGCAGTACAGACTGTCACACAGTGTCTGTCTGTGCATGTTCCCAGCAGATATGCAGGTAGTTCAGTCCCTCATAAGCAGAGCATTCTGCACCTTTGAGAACATGCGGAGGTGGCCCTGGGATTTCATTGGCTTACTAAGGACTGGGGTTAGACTATTTTTTATGACAGAGTCTTAGGAATTCACCTGATCTCCTTTGTTTTCTTTCATCTGAGCAGGGTTGCTAGTTTCCAAACCTGATGTGATCTCCCAGCTGGAAGAAAGGAAAGAGCCCTGGGTCCCAGACCTCCTGGGTTCAGAGAAAAGGGAGATCCTGAGAGGTCCCTGCACAGGTGAGGAAACATTAAACCTACTCAGAATAAAAGTGCCTGGAGCTGACATCTGGTGTACCCTAGGGAGACCTTGGGAGCTCTTTGAGCTCAGGATTGTCCCCAGCAGGTGTCATATCCCCAGGGAAAATATAGCTCATGGCATCCTACAGATCCTGACAGACACCTGTCAGTAGCTTCTTCCCTTCCCACTGAGTATTTAGATGGGCTCTGAAGGCCGAACTGATTCCCTTTGGGGGAAGAGTTTGCGGGGAGTTCAGTTCCTGGTTTTTATTTGACATCTCTCCAGCACTTAGTTTGGTTTGCTCTTCCTTTGTCCAGCCCTGTCTGAGGTTTCTCTCTCTGTCCCAGCAGGTGACGCGATGGTGAGTGAGAACGAGGAGCAGAATTCTCAGCAGGAAGATCCTGAGCAAGTGGAATCACACAGCGCATTATTGCAACGCTCCAAAGGAGATGTGTCCAGGAGTCACGAGCAGGGAACAGCCTATGAGATTCAGCACAGAGCGGAGAGGGAGCAGGAAAAACAGCCAGGGGAGAAAATGGGAAAATTAATTTACTGTTGGGGAACTCACAAGGACTTGAAGGACACCACAGCCCAGCAAGAAATCCTCAGGGGGAAGAGAAAAACTACATGCCCCGAGTGCGGGAAAAGCTTTAGTCACTGCTCATCCCTTATCAGACATCAGAGAATTCACACAGGGGAAAGACCCTACGAATGCTGTGAGTGCGGGAAAAGCTTCACTAACAACTCAAGCCTTATTACGCACCAGAGAATCCACACCGGGGAGAGACCCTATGAATGCAGGGAGTGTGGGAAAAGCTTCACCGACAGCTCACACCTTACTAAGCATCACAAAGTCCACACTGGGCAGGGACTCTATGAATGCGGTGAGTGTGGGAAAAGCTTCACGGATAGCTCGGCCCTTCTGAAACATCACAGAATCCACACGGGCGAGAGACCCTACGTATGCTGCGAGTGTCGGAAAGCCTTCAGTCAGAGCTTTGAGCTTACTAGACATCAGAGAATCCACACAGGGGAGCGACCGTATGGATGCTGCGAGTGCGGGAAAAGCTTCATTCAGCACTCACACCTCATTAGGCATCAGAGAAACCACACAGGTGAGCGACCCTATAAATGCGGTGAGTGCGGGAAAAGCTTCACTCAGAGCTCAGACCTGATTATACATCAAAGAATGCACACGGGGGAGAGACCTTACGTATGCTCCGCGTGTGGGAAAACCTTCATTCAGCATTCACACCTCATTCGGCATCAGAGAAACCACACGGGGGAGAAACCCTATGAGTGCTGCGAGTGTGAGAAGACCTTCATTCAGCTGTCAGAACTTACTCGACATGAAAGAATCCACACAGGAGAGAAGCCCTATGAATGCCGTGAGTGTGGGACAAGGTTCACTCAGAGCTCATCCCTTAAATATCATCAGAAAATCTGCAAGGGAGATAAACCCCATAAAAACGTCACAGGCTAGCCAGACATTTTCTTCTCTAATACTTTTGCTAATTTCCATGTAGTAACCTTTAAGGCTGTTTGAACCATTTGCACCACCATTATCCCTCAGCTTGTCCAGATGAGTTGCCCATTTTTGCCATTTTGCCCTGTTTTGGAGTGGACCCGGTTGTCCTTGCTATCAACTCCATTGTCCCAGAAGTAATGGGAGTGCGTCTCTTCTTCCAGGAAACAAGGAGCATCACGTTTATACCGTTCCTCCTATTGCAAAGTTATTGTTAGGGTCATCAGTGATACAGATTGTTTCATTCTCAGCTGTTCTCACGTTGCTCTGGGTTGTGCTGAAGAGGTTATTTGTTGACCTTTTTTCATTATATTTAAATGAAGAGGAGCAGTGGCAGGGAAAAACATGTCATTTCAGCCTCGGTGACACTGGAAGGAGATGGGGTGACTCAGAGATTCCTTCCTTCCCCATCACTCCAGAAATGTTCACACCTCTCTGAGCTATGCAGAGTTTATCTTCTTCACATTCCATCCCTCTGCTTCTCAAAGTGTCATGTGATGCAGTGTTCTCAGCTGTCTGTGCTTGGAGAAGATGCTTTGACTTCTTTAATCCTTTATCAGAGTCACTATGGCTGGAGATGAAAGTGTCAAAGACTTGGAAGGGGAATTCAAATGGA
This sequence comes from Gopherus evgoodei, assembly GCF_007399415.2. Lineage (NCBI taxonomy): Eukaryota > Metazoa > Chordata > Testudines > Testudinidae > Gopherus > Gopherus evgoodei. The sequence goes on along the minus strand of NW_022060081.1, from coordinate 187,076 downwards.
TCCCAAACACAGTGGGATGATTTGCAGTTTAATCCCAGTTTCCAACTATTGGCCAAGCCACCTGGGGGAAGATTGGCTGTATTTTCCTCATTATGAGGATGCTAAAATGCTAAAACTTTTGTAAATTACACAACTTGACAGTGCCGAATGAAGCAGGTTTGAATGGATCAGAGGAGAACGTGGTGGGAGAATCTCTTGTCCCAATTCTGAGTTATTAGATGTAACCTGCTCTGGAACTTCACTCAGCACTTTCACTGTCATGTATTCTGTCTCTCTGTGATGTGGGTTTCTATCTTTCCTGAAAAGTTGTTTGGTCGCCCAATTAGATATTAGTTTACTTTGATGGGATGTAGCTCACATTTATTGGAGACTTTGAGACAAATGACCAGTTGCTAAAGTCATTACTTCTCACTTCAGCGCTGCTTTTCCCCCATCCCTCCATGATGACGTGGAGAAAGTTCAAGTGCCGTTCACTCAACAGGAGAGAAGTCTCCAATTTACTGGCCATGTTAACAAAGCAGCAGCCGTGATTTAAAATCTCCACTGGGAAATGGTGAACAGCAGCAGAACCCCAACTAACTGAAGCAAGTGCAGATGATCACAGTGGAGTTCAGTTGTTTAAGCCAGCAGTTCTCAAACTTCATTGCACTGTGACCCCCGTCTGACAACAAAAATTAATCCCCAGTGGAAGCAGTGCGGAGTGGATGAAGCCACACCTGAGTCCAGCTGTGTGTGGGGGGAGGGGAATGAAGCTGCACCCCAAGTCCTGCCATATGCGGGGGCTGAAGCTGCAGAAAAATATCTATTTTTGACTAGAAACTCCACCTCTGGTAACTTAACGAGATTCTGGTCCAGGCCTGTAGCTAGTTCCTAGCCTTGACCCATGCCACCAAGTTAAAGAAACACTGGGCATGTTTGGGGAAGCCGTTCCACACTAGCATGGCTGAGATTTTTGAGTTGTTTGGTAAAGGGTTCTACTTCAGAGAAATTTACTATAACCCAGGCCAATGATTTAGAAAGAAGGAGGGTGGAAATAGTATATACCTTGTTCTTGGTTTTCACCCAGTAAGGGTGTGACGAACTGGGAAAGTTCTTAATGTTTTCTCTGAATACTGTATTGGTGCCTCAGTGTCCCCATGGCAGTTCTTAAGTATCTGGCAGAGCAATGGCCAGTGCACCTAAATGCCTGACACTCTGTCTCCTAGCAACTGATGGCCTGGGCCCCTCCCCTGCAAAGGTGCCAGCTGAAGGTGTTGGAGACAAAAGGATCAGGTGACCTCCTGGCCCGGGAAAGGGGCTGAGCAGAGAGGAGGGGCTGAGGGAGGGGTTGTTAGTCTGGAGCTGGCTGCGGTCGAGGGTGGAGGGCAGACCTGAGGGTCTGGCTCACTGCCCCCCAGAATGGACCCAGCTGAGGGGTCCGGTTCGCTGTATCTACAAGCTCTGTTTTAGACCCAGTTCCTGTCATCGAATAAACCTCTGTTTTACTGGCTGGCTGAGAGTCACGTCTGACTGCAAAGTGGGGGTGCAGAACCCGGTGGCTTCCCCAGGACCCCGCTGGGGTGGACTCACTGTGGGAAGCGCACGGAGGGGCAGAGGATGCTGAATGCTCCAAGGAGAGACCCAGGAGGTGAAGCTGTGTGAGCTTCTTGCCCTGAACAAGTCTGCTCCAAGGTAGAGGAGGCTCCCCAAAGTCCTGACCGGCTTGGTGGGGAGCAGTTCCAGAGCATCGCCCGGTGACTCCGTGACAACTGGTGGCAGCGGTGGGATGTACTGCACCCCGTGAATGGCGCTGCTTGCAGTAAGTGACTGGGGAGCAGTAAAACAGAGGAGGGATAATGAGGACCAGGCGTGCTGAAGGCTCAGAGAGGGACGGTTTCAGGGGGCAGTTAACCTCTGGGAGTGTGTGACCAGCGAGAAGGACTGTTGGAGTAACGGGGTCCCCCTGAGGACTGCAGGGAGCAGTCTCAGGGGCGGAGGAGCTTGCCACTCGACCCTGGGAGAGAGAAGGATTTTTGCAGTAGCAGGGTTCCCCGGGGGATTGCAGGAGCAGTCCTAGGGGTGGAGGAGTCTGCAGCTCGACCCTGGCAAAGAGGTGGTGATCACGAGAAGGGCTGGCACACCAGGGGTTCTTCCTGGAAACCATGGGGGAGCCAAGAGCACACAGGCCTGTGAGTCCAGAGCCACTTGGGAACGGTGAAGTGATGGCCTATCACCATCTCCTTGAGAAGGACATTGTGATCCTGTGCACAAAGAGAGGGTTACGCATGGGGAAATTCAACAAGGCACAGTTAATCGTGCAGTTGGAGGAGAAGCACCGCTCTGAGGAGCAGATTCCTGGCCCAGATGGGGCTACAAGAGGATCTGAGAGCAGCTGGAGCATCAGCCAGGCATCCCTGGGAGTCTGGTCCACAATCAGACGAGGGTCTTCACGATTGGGTTCCCCATCAGGAGATTGGAGACGGATGGGATGGGAGCAGAGCCCGAGAGAGCGAGAGGACCGTGAGAGAAAGCAAGAGCCCGAGGAAAAGCTGCAGGAGAAGCAGCAGCAGCGTGGACTGGTGATGGTGGAGCAGAGAGACATAGGGGGCTGCCCAGGGGTCAGTGGGGAAACACGCCTGCAGGGGCGAGACCCTGGGACAGAGAGAACTGTGGTGGTGCAGCCCCAGATGCTGAGGGACTGTGGGACCTGGGTGAAGTTCCCTGGGGTGAGGCCCCTCGGCCTGCCTATGGCCCAGATCCCTGTGCAGACCCAGAAGGGGTCGGGCTGGCTGGTAGTTGGGGTTCTCCAGGATATCGGCTGGGAGGCCCTGTTGGGGGGTGACTGTCTCCCCATGGGACAGGATCCAGGCTCCGCTCCTGTAACGGCCGAGGGTTTGAATTCAAATCCAGGGAACCAATTGGCTAGGATGGAAATGGTCAGTGAAAACGCAAATAACCTGGCTGGCAGGGGAGAGGTGCTGCTGGGCTCAGGACACCTGCCTACCTATAACCAGCCCCCTGGGACTGAGAGGGAGGGAGAGATGCTCCCCGCCCCCCTGCACACTGGAGAGGGGGCTCACGCTGGCTCTGATGCTGTGACCAGAGCAGAGAGCTCGCTGCCTGGCCCCACTGGGACAGCAAGTGCAGCGCTGAGCACGGGGGGAGCTGAGATCCTAGCTGAGTGGGGGGACACCTGGGCAGGGCAGGTCGGCTGCCAAACAGGTTTGCCTGGTCCAGACGTGCTGCTGGGAAGTGATTGCACAGCAGGGAGGGAGCTACCAGGGACAGGGCTCAGGGGGGCTGTGACCCCAGGTCCAGCCAGCGAGAGGGAGCAGGTCCCACTCCCTGCCCCAGCAGCTGGATCCCAGACCGAGCTGCAGAAGGATCCCTCCTTGGAGAAGCTGAGGGAACTTGCTGGCCACAGCGCTGCAAACCCCCTTGGGGAAGGCTGCAGGGACAGAGTCCTGCAGGAGGAGGGATTCCTGTCCTGGGAATGGGCTCCCCAAGGGGAAGTAGAACTGGGGGAAATCAGGAGGCAGCTGGTGGTACCCCAGGAATCCCCAAGGTTCTTCCCATTTGAGCTGCTGGATGGGAGGAGAGTGAGGGGACCCCTGGACCTGAAGAGGGAGGATTGGATGGAGAGGGGGGAAGACCCCCAGGGGGATCTCTTCACTGAGATAGGAGCCAATCTCCCCATCAGGTGTTCCCCATTCAGAGTCACTGGGAAAGCAGCCCAGAACCTGGAGAGAGAGGTCAAGCACCGGCTGGCTTTAGATGGGATCCAGCCGTTTTACAGCCCATGGGCCTCACCCATGGGGCTGATCCCCAAGGGAGACAGGAAGGCCTGGTTTTATGGGGGCTATCAGAAGCTTAAAGCCATCACAGAGTCCGATGCCCACATCTTTAGCCAGACCTGGGAGGAACAGGTGTCCCAGGTGAAGAGGAGGCTGGGCTGCCTCAAGGAGGTGGGACTGACATTAAAAGCTGGAAAGTGCAAGGGGGGACGGCAGAGGTGTTGTATCTGGGCCACAAAGTGGGAAGCGGCTGCCCAAGCCCAGAGCTGGCCAAGGCCAAGATGGGGGCTCTTAACCAAGAGAGCCCGAATCACAGACCGGAGGGCTGGGAAAAGACCCAATCCCAGCTTGAACCCCAGGGGTACTGGGGTGGCAAAAGGGTTCAAGCTGCATAAATCTTCCCACATGCGGCCTGCAAGTGCCATCAAGCACACCCGACCTAAGGGAGGGCGTAAGACTGGACTGTCCTGGTGTAACTCACACCAAGGAATGGGAGAGATGCTGGGGCATCCATGGGAACCTTGGTGGGTTCGAACTTCCCCAGGTCACTGGCTGTAGTGACCTCGCTCAGTTCAGTCTCGAAGGGGGGAGAGATGTGACGAACTGGGAAAGTTCTTAATGTTTTCTCTGAGTACTGTATTGGTGCCTCAGTGTCCCCATGGCAGTTCTTAAGTATCTGGCAGAGCAATGGCCAGTGCACCTAAATGCCTGACACTCTGTCTCCTAGCAACTGATGGCCTGGGCCCCTCCCCTGCAAAGGTGCCAGCTGAAGGTGTTGGAGACAAAGGGATCAGGTGACCTCCTGGCCCGGGAAAGGGGCTGAGCAGAGAGGAGGGGCTGAGGGAGGGGTTGTTAGTCTGGAGCTGGCTGCGGTCGAGGGTGGAGGGCAGACCTGAGGGTCTGGCTTACTGCCCCCCAGAATGGACCCAGCTGAGGGGTCCGGTTCGCTGTATCTACAAGCTCTGTTTTAGACCCTGTTCCTGTCATCGAATAAACCTCTGTTTTACTGGCTGGCTGAGAGTCACGTCTGACTGCGCAGTGGGGGTGCAGGACCCTGTGGCCCCCCCAGGACCCCGCTGGGGTGGACTCACTGTGGGAAGCGCACGGAGGGGCAGAGGATGCTGAATGCTCCAAGGAGAGACCCAGGAGGTGAAGCTGTGTGAGCTTGCCCTGAACAAGTCTGCTCCAAGGTAGAGGAGGCTCCCCAAAGTCCTGACTGGCTTGGTGGGGAGCAGTTCCAGAGCATCGCCCGGTGACTCCGTGACAAAGGGAAGCAGTGGTGACCCATGGCCCAAGGAAAATTGTTTGTATAACACCACTTCCTAGTTAAGTGTCACGCTTACAGTCCCAAAGGATGCCAGGGTTAGATTGAGAACAATCATCTTTCACCGTTTGAATCCAGGAGGCAAATAGAGAGTCCTTCCGAGGACATTCCTTCCCTGTGAATCCCAAACTGGCGGCCGCTGCCATGCTGTGGAAATGATGGTAAGCAATGAGGGAATGAACGGGTCAGGCTCCAGTTGACTGCAGGATACACAAATGTTCGAGTTCTGATCTCTGCTTTTGCGTTTTAGGACTCATGTACACTCAAAATGCTACATCGGCACGGCTGCACCAGTGGAACTGCGCCCCTGCAGTGCTTTAATGACAAACCTATAACATGAAGGGAGAGAGCTCTCTTGTCAGCTTAGGTAATCCATCTCCCCAGGAGGTGGTAGCTTTGTCAGCAGGAGAAGCTCTCCCGCCGACACGGTGCTGTCTGCAGGGGGTGACATTGTGTACCTCAGAGTAGCACCCCGGAATCCCCATATTCACCACTGCCATATGACGGACATGTTTTGTGCAATGCAGGCCTTGTGAGGGATCATTTTAAAAGTCTAGCTCTGTTGAACCGTAATATCTTGTTGAATTGTAGGTACGATCCTTGTATGTGAAGTTGTGAAGTACTGCTATGTGTGTTACTGAAATACGCTGTGAGGTTGGGAAACGCCCAGAGCCAACCTTTCTGCTGCAACAAAGGAGAAGCTGTCGCTGGCCAGACAGGCACTGATGGCTCATCAAGAAGAATCCATTCTCCCAGAGGCTCCTTAGAGAGGGAACGTATGCAGTGGGGACAGCCGAACCCAGGGGTCGACAGCCTTTCAGAAGTGGGGTGCCGAGTCTTCACTTACTCACTTTAACTTAAGGTTCTGCATGCCGGTAATACATTTTAATGTTTTTAGAAGGTCTCTCCTGTCAGTCTATATTATATAACTAAACTATTGTATGTAAAGTTGAAAACCTTGTTTACATGTTTAAGAAGCTTCATTTAAAATTAAATTAAAATGATTTTACACTGCTGGCCCACTCAGCCCGCTGCTGGCTTGGGGTTCGGTTCACCTAGTGCCGCAGTGGGCTGAGCAGGGCCTGCGGGACCCCGGCTGGCAAAGGATCGGCAGCTGGGACTCCAGACCGGCAGCGGGCTGAGCGGGGCCAGGACCCCAGACCGGGAGTGCAGGTGGAAATGGGGGGTGGTGGTGCAGGAGCTCCTGTTTGATGCTCAGGGTGGGGATGGGTATGTGTGGGGGTGCAGAAGTCAGGGTGCAGGGGTCAGGGCAGAGGGCTGCGTGTGTGTGTGGGGTGCAGGGGTCAGGGCAGAGGGCTGGGGTGCTCGGCTCATGGAGGTACTCCCAGCCCCCTGCCAGGAGCAGCTCACAGCAGGGGTCTGAGGGGATATGCCCGATTCCACCGCTTTTCCCCAGGGCCCCGTCTGTCCCCACCTCTTCTCTGCCTCCTCCCTGGAGCGGTGAGCGCACTGCGGCTTGGCTCCCCCTCCCTTCGCAAGGGCCATTAGCTGATTGGCGCAGTGAAGGAGGAGGAGGAGGGGCAGGGAAGCGTCACGCTGGGGTAAGAAGCGGAGGGGGGGAGGGCTTGGCTTGGCTGCTGGCAGGACCAAGCTTCTGCCTCCTGCCCCCACAGGGGAGAACGGTGGGCGGGGGGGCTGGGACTGTGGCAGGCAGCTGCTTGCTGCTCAAAATCGGCTTGCATGCCGTAGGTTGTCAACCCCTGGCCTAACCAATGTCACAGCAAGGCTCTTTCTAGCAGCTAGAAGAAAATATAAAAAAGGGAAAATGACATCATCACTTGGCCTCTTCCCCCCCATCCCCTCTCAACAGCTGGAAGATTGTCTGGAGGACAAAGACTTTGAACTAGGGAGCTTGGTCCCAGGCTGGAAGGGAGTTCAGGCCGAGTACCGAGAACTGTGAGCTGCCTGTGACGTCTCTTTGGGTGAGAGACTGTTTGAGTCAAATCTTGCTTAGTCTGTTAAAGTTCGAATTTAGACTCTAATTACCTAAGAAATGAAAATTAGAAACAAATTTGGCTCTATGCCTGTTACTTATAGTCACTTCAAACCTGTCTGTAGTTAATAAATCTGTTTTATGTTTTATCTAAACCAGCGTGGCTTTGGTGGAAGTGCTTGGGGAATCTCTCCTCGGGTTACAAAGGCTGGTGCATGTCCATGTCCCTTGGAAGAAGTGGCAAATTGATAAACGAGCGTGCACTGTCCAAGGGAGGCTTGAGCAGTGTAAGATGGTATGTTTCTGGGGTGATTGGCTGGTGCCTCTCCGTATTTTCCATGAGTGACCCAGGGAGCATTCATGCAATGTAGCTGGGTGTGGAGCTCCATGTGCCAATGGCTGAGTGATCACAACACCTGGTGAGATTTGCTGCTTGTCACTGGCATAGCATTGTGAGAGACAATCCAGGCAGGAGAGTTAAGGAGGCACAGCGGTCCCATAGTGCCAGGCTGTACCAGGAGGAGCCCTTTGCAGCAGGTTAGGTCGGTATAACCGTTGCTCAGGGGTGTGGATATTTCAAACCCTGAGCAATGTCGTTATACCGATATAGGACTGTAGTGTAGACCAGGCCTTAGATTTTGTTGTGTTTTATGCATTTGCATCACTTCTCCTCTGCTGCCTCCTCTTGTGAAAAATTAAGAAGTGTGAAAATACAAGAGGTGTTTTTTCTCATGATGCAAATATTCTCACATCCGAGACCCCTTCCACCGACACATATGGCAGAAGATCCCAAAATACAATTCTGAGGGTATATGTGGTACCATTGTTTAAAAGTTTCCTAAATTAGCATCCTCACACCTTTCTTTGGGACCCAGCGGTAAGAGACAGGCCCAGCCTTGTCTCTGACATGCCGAATGATCTGATGGTCCAGGTTCCTCAACGCTCGACATCGATGGTGAATAATGGAGCTGAAGGGTGAAATGCTGAGTTCCCAGCTAAGAGACTAACAGCGGGTCCTCAATACAGGATTAAGTCAACCTAAGCTGACTCCAGCTATGTGAATAATGTAACTGGAGTCGATGTACCTTAGGTCAACCTATTGCGGTGTCTACACCACGCTGGTTTGACGGGAGAAACTCTCCTGTCGACTTACCTTACACTTCTCGTTCTGGTGCAGTACAGGAGTCGACAAGAGAGCGACTGGTGGTTGTTTTAGAGGGTCTAGTGACCACCCGCTAAATCAACCCCCGGTGGCTCAGTCGCCACAGCGTCGATTCACCGGTAAGTAGAGACAAACCCTTGAAAAATAAAGAAGATGAAAAAGCCAAGAGCTGGAAAAAGCCAGCGAGAGCTGCTTCTGCATCGTGGTTTGGGTCTGAGCACTCTCCTCAGTATTCATTCCAGTGCCCAACCTGTGCCTAAATCTAACGTCCTCACCCCCATAATATCGGGGAGCACTTATCCTGTAGGCTAGCACAGTCATACCTGTTAATGCCAACGAGATCATTCTGGAAACCTGTTGCAGAAACCAGTTTCTGGTCGTTACGTCCATGTTCTTGTGGTTACCGCTAAGTAGACATGTTCAGTTCCCCAAAATCCAAAAGGGTAACTATTAGGCCATTCATCTATGCCAGAGGTCACAAGTCAAACTTATGCTCATTTACTTGAGCTAATGACACAAGATACAGGCCAGTGGGATCCTCACATTGCAGTCAAACATAATTGAATAATCCAGCACAGAAATATAATAAAACAAAGAGCAAACCAGTAAATAAAGGCAGGATATCATAAAGCCACCAGCAGGCCAACCCTACGGGCTACACCAATGAAAAGGAAATTAAAGGTGAAGTTACGGGTTAAAGAGTAAGATAAATTATGCCATCACCTGAATTATATTGGAAAGTTGTCTTCATTTTTGTTTTGTTTTTCTTGAGCCGTTGGTCACCTTAAGCTTCCTTTACTGGGGTGAAAACTAAGAACCGGGTCTGTAATATTTCTACCCCCCTTCTTTCCAAATCCTTGGCCTTGGCTAGGGTACATTTACAGTTCTCTGACGTAGAACCCTTTACCAAACCACTCAAAATCTCAGTAGGTAAGTGAGGAACGGCTTCCCAAAACATGCCCAGTGTTTCTTTAATTTGGTGGCACAGGTCCAGGCTAGGAACTCAATACAGGCCTGGATCAGAATCTCTGTTACCCGAGCTGGAGTTTCTATTTAAAAAATGGCTATTTTTCTTAAACTATTACGTTTTCAACACTGATTTCATTTGATACATATTTGTAGCAGCTACAAAGGATCAATTCACCAACAAAAAAACCCACTTATTTCTTCAACATCTGCATCATAAAGGGCAGCATCTCCCATACCACAGGATTAGCTAGGAGAGATCTTCCGTAAGGCCTGGATTACACATGCGTTGGGAACCAAATACATGGGCATTTTGCCTAGTTCAAAGTCACTTAGGGTGGAATTCCCTCCTCAGAGCATTTGAGACAATACTGGTTTAAACAACTGAACTCCGGTGTGATCATCTGCACTTCCTGCCGTTAGCTGGGGTTCTGCTGCCGTTCACCATTTCCCAGTGGAGATTTTAATCACTGCTGTGTCTTTGTTAGCCTGGCCAGTAAACTGGAGAGTTCTCTCCTGTTAACAAAACTGCACTTGAACTTTCTCCACCTGTAGCAGGGTGGATCCCTGCTCCTGCCCTGAAGGGGTTAAAAACAGCCCTGGGAAGGGGGCTGGGCCTGGAGAAAGCAGCCTGTAGGCTGGGGCCCGAAGCCTGGGGTGACTGGGGAAAGTGGGCTCAGCTGTGGCCAGGCCCCTATAAGAGGCAGTGAAGCCAGAAGCCCAGCCAGTCTCTCTCTAACTGGGGAGGGAGACAGGCCTGGCTGCTTGGGAACTCACCCAGGGGGCCTAGAGGAAGGCAGGGCTGCGGAAAGGCCTCAGGAGCTGGGAAGCCCTAAGCCAGCAACTCCCCAGGCTGCAGGGCCTGGTTCTAGGCCTCCTAGGTACTGGGCTTGCAGAGGGGCAGCCGGAGGGTGGGTAAAGGCAGCCAGGCCAAACCCCTTGTTGCCTATGATGATCGGCTGATACACTGCAGTCTGCCCCAGGGCACGGGGGCTAAACAGAGACTGGCAGTAGCCACGACTGAGGCAAAAAGAGGGGATAGTGGGGAGAGGGTTGACCCAGTTAAAGGGGCACCGGGGTCCAGGGAGAGACATGGGTTAGCAGCGGACAGGTGGATCACTGGCCTGCAGAGGGCGCTCCGGGCTGGGATTGAGTTAATTCCCTGAAGTCACCAGCAGGAGGCGTCGCAGGGGTGAGTCGGCCCGTCTACACCACCCCATCGTGGAGGGATGGGGGGAAAAGCAAAGTAAAGCAACAATCAGTGACTTTAGCAAAACGGTCCTTCGTCTCAAAGTCACCAATAAATCTGAGTTACATCCTGTCAAACTAAAATAGCAGCCCACTGGGCAACCAAACAGCCTTCAGGAAAGAGACGGGTTGCTTCACACTCTGAGGTGCCACCTGATATACTGAACCCACCTTTTCCACCAGCCTGGGCTCCCTTCCGCTGTCCTGTTGAGCCAAGCCAAGCCTCCTCCAGCACACACAGGAAAGACACTGAAATCAGCCCTGCATCGGAAGGCTTCGGCTAAGGAACTGCCCAGATACTCAAGTGCATACCCCTCTCTGGAGTGCAAACCCCAAATCCTATTGTCTTGCCCTGCACAGTGAAAGCTCATGAAATTTGATCCCTCCCTCAGTGTGGAGGGAGATATGCACAGCCTTTTACACCCCCCAGCTATGAATTCCACAAACTGGTTTTAGAGTAAACCAAAACGAGGTTATTAACTACAAACGATAGATCTGCAATGATTATAAGGATTAGCAAACAGATCAAAGCAGATTACCCAGCAAATGAAACACACACACAAGCTAAGCTTAATACTAAAGAAACTGGTTACAAGTAGGAATTTCTCACCCTACACGTTGCTTGAAGTCAAACTGCTCTTGCTCGCACCTTAAAACTCCAGGTATTCCTTTCGCAGGCCAGACACCTTCCCAAGCCTGGGCTCAGCCCTTCTCCCCCCTGCCCCCGGGGCTTTGTTTCTTAGATGCTTCCAGCAGTCACCCTGGGCGAGGATTCAGTGAAGAATGAACACTGATTAAGCCACTCCCCAGCCGTAAAGAGGTTTTGCATATGGTGGGAACCCTTTACTTTTGAGTGTGGTTCTCCCCCCCGGCCCGCATGGAAAAAATACTGGTATTCTATCATGGAGTCCAGTACCAGGTGACGTGATCACATGACCCCGCCGTATCAAAGCAGCCACGAGGCAGAGGTTGTTTGTGTCATCCCAGAAAAGCTTCTCAGAAAGGTGGGAGATTAGCATCTTCAAAGACCAATTGTTCTCCCTAATGGCCAATCCAGACTGATTGCATTCTGTCTGGTGGGCATTCCCTAGGTGCAAACACCTTTCTAGTACAGATGTCTAGTCAATATTCCTAACTTTAGATACAAAAAGGATACATGCATACATAGGACAATCACATTCAGTAAATCATAACGTTTCCAATAATACCCCACATGACCCATCTTGCATAAAATACATCTCAGATATGCTGTAACTATAACAATATTTCTATGAAGAATATGGGGCATACTGTCACACCCACCTCACTACGAGTTAGACTACATGAAAATGAAGGAGTCAAGTGAAATTCCAGAGCCGGTTACATCTGATGAATCAGAATCAGGTCAGCAGATTCTCCCATCACAGTCTCCTCTGATCCATTCAAACCTGCTTCATTCAGCACTGTCTCATTACTGAATTACATCACTTACAAAAGTTTTAGCAATCTAACTTCCTCATAATGGGAGAAAAACACCCCAAGTGGCTTTGCCAATAGATGGAAACTGGAAATCAAACTCCAAAAATCATCACACTGTGTTTGGGATCCATTTGAATTCCCCTTCCAGGCCTTTGACACTCATCTCCAGTCATAGTGACTCTGATTCAGGATTAAACAAAGCATTGCCAAGCACAGACGACTGAGAACACTGCATCACATGACACAAGGAAGTGGAGCGATAGAATGTGATGGAGATAAACTCTGCATGGCTCAGACAGGAGGATACAGTTCTGGAGCGATGGGGAAGGAAGAAGCTGCTGAGCCACCCCATCTCCTTCCAGTGTCAGAGAGGCTGAAATGACAATTTTTTCCTGCCTCTGCTTCTCTTCATTATATTTAAATACATTTTCGTCAGTTACAAGGTACTCAAATGCATTGAACACACTCCAGAGCAATGTGAGAACAACTGAGAACGACACAATCTATCATTGGTGACTCTAAAAACAGCTGTACAATAAAAGAGGAACGGTATAAATGTGATGCTCCTTGTTTCGTAGAAGGAGAGACAAACTCCCCTTACTCATGGGACAATGGAGTGGATAGAAAGGACAATCGGGTCCACCCCAAAAAAGGGTGAGCTGCAAAAGACAAAAACAGGCAACTCGCCCAGACAAGCTGAGAGATAACACTGACGCAAACGGTTCAAACAGCTTTAAAGGTTACTATGTGGGAATTAGCCAAAGTGGTAAAGAACAAATATGGGGATGGCCCTAGAGGTTTTGATGGTGTTTAGCTCCCTCGGAGATTATCCGAGTGAAGCTTTCCCCACACTCACAAAATTCTTAGGGTCACTCCCCCTTTGTGGGCTCTTTGATGTCTGAACAGGCTGAGCTCTCACTGAAGCTTTTCCCACACTCACTGCATTTATAGGCTTCTCACGTGTGTGGATTAGCTGATGTCAAGCAACATTTGAGCTCTCGGCGAAGCTTTTCCCGCACTCACTGCATTCATAGGGTCTCTCTTCTGCGTGAAGTCTCTGATGTCTAATGAGGTGTGAGCGGCAACTGAAGCTTTTCCCACACTCACTGCAGTTATAGGGTCTCTCTCCTGTGTGCGTTCTCTGATGTCTAGCGAGGTAGGACGGGTGAGTGAAGGTTTTCCCACACTCACTGCATTCATAGGGCCTCTCCCCAGTGTGAATTCTCTGATGTCGAGTGAGGTGGAAGCTGCAATTGAAGGTTTTCCCGCACTCAGAGCATCCATAGGGCCTCTCCCCGGTGTGGATTCTCTGATGTGTAATGCTGTTTGAGCAGGTAGTGAAGCTTTTCCCGCACTCACGGCATTCATAGGGTCTCTCTCCGGTGTGAATTCTCTGATGTGTCTTGAGGTATGAGCGGTGACTGAAGGTTTTCGCACACTCACTGCATTCATATGGTCTCTCCCCGGTGTGGATTATCTGATGTTTAATAAGGCTTGAGCTGGAAAGGAAGGTCTTCCCACACTCTGAGCATTCATAGGGTCTCTCTCCGGTGTGAATTCTCTGATGTGTCTTGAGGTGTGAGCGATGAGTGAAGGTTTTCCCACAGTCACCGCATGCATAAGGCCTCTCCCCTGTGTGGATCTGCTGATGTTTAATAAGGCTTGAGCTGGAAAGGAAGGTCTTCCCACACTCCGAGCATTCATAGGGTCTCTCTCCAGTGTGAATTCTCTGATGTGTCTTGAGGTGTGAGCAGCGTGTGAAGGTTTTTGCACACTCAGAGCATTCATAGGGTCTCTCTCCTGTGTGAATTCTCTGATGTGTCTTGAGGTGTGAGCTGTGAATGAAGGTTTTTGCACACTCAGAGCATTCAAAGGGCCTCTCCCCGGTGTGGATTCTCCGATGTCTAGAAAGGGCTGAGTTGAGCGTGAAGGTTTTCCCACACTCACGGCATCCATAGGGCCTCTGCCCTGTGTGGACTGTCTGATGGGCAGTAAGTTCTGAGCTCTCAGTGACGCTTTTCCTACGCTCACACCATTCATCGGGTTTCGCACCTGCGTGAATTCTCTGATGTTTAATAAGGGCTGAGCCGTCACTGGAGTTTTTCCAACACTCAGTGTATTTTTTTTCCCTCTTTCCTATCAGGATTCTCTGCTGGGTTGTGATTTCTTTGAGGTCCTTGTGAGTTCCCTGACGGTAAATAATTTTATTAAATTTCTCCCCTGGCTGGTCTCCCTGCTCTCTCACTGGTCTGTGCTGAATCTCACAGACTTTTCCCTGCTCATGATTCCTCGACATCCTCCCTTTGGTTATTTTCGATATTCCATGTGGTGCACCTTGCACAGCATCTTCCTGCTGAGACGTCTGCTCCTCATTCTCACTCACCATCGCGTCACCTACTGCAACAGAGAGAGAAGCTTCAAACAGGGGTGGACAATGGAAGAGCAAACCAAACTAAGTGCTGGAGAGTTGTCAAAAACCAGGAACTGAACTCCCCTAACTCTTCCCCAAAAGAGGAGAGAGGAGGGGATCAATTCTGCCTTCCTATCAATTCCAAATGATCAGTGGGAAGGAAAGTTACTGACAGGTGTCAGTTAGGATCTGTAGAAAGCCATAAGCTATATATGCCCTGAGTGTACACCACCTGCTGGGGACTCCTCCTGAACTCAGAGAGCTCCCGAGGTCTTTGTAGGGTATCCCAGATTTTTCCATCAGGCACTTACAGATTCTGAGTTAGTTTAATGTTTCCTCACCTGTGCAGGGATGTCTCAGGATCTCTCTTTCCCCTGAACCCTGGAGGTCTGGGACCCACGGCTCTTCACCTCGTTCCAGCTGGGAAATGACATCAGGTTTTGAAACTGGAAACCCTGCTCAGATGAAAGAAAACAAATGCGATCAGGTGAATTCCTAAGACTTTGTAATAAAATAGAATTGCTAACTTAACTTGGTGCTTAGTAAACCAGTGAAATCCCAGGGCCTCTTCCCCAGGTTCTGAAAGGTGCAGAACACTCTGCTTCTGAGGGATTGACCTACTCACATATATGCTGGGAACCCACACAGACAGACACTGTGACAGTCTGTAACCATATATTCACTCTTTTGCAAAATTATGATATATTTTGTACAAAGTATGCCTTGTCAGGCATAATTTGGAGACTGAATATATGCTGAACTTTATTGTGCTGTTAAAATATGTGTAGCAACACTGTGTATGCAAACATATGAGATTTGACTGTATGATGTTTTTTAAAAATGCTAGAATTCTGCAGAACAGCCAGAGACCAGTTCCTCAAAGACAGCAAAGCTATCACCTGGTTAAATGGCCATTCTCCAGCAGGGGGAAGGTGTGAACAAGAAATGTACATTCCATCACAGGGATGGCTTGACGCTCAGATCCACGACAGACAGCCCGTCACCATGACTCAGCTGAAAACTGAGGATGCCTCTAGCACAAAGGACTGAATAAGAAGAAGAGGTGGGGAAAATGCTTGAGACTCTCTCTCCCTTTTTCTCTCTGCTCATCACAACAACTCCTGAAGAACTGAAATTGGGGAGGCAGGGTCCTGGCTGAAAGGAAACCCAGTTTATCACAGCATATAGTGAGCGAAAGACATTCGCTGTGAATCTCTTTTAGCTAAAGTTAAAAGTTAGTGTTTTATCTTATTTCTTTTGTAACCAAGTCTGACATTTATGCCTCATTACTTGTTGTCACTTACAATCTTTTCTTTCTGTAGTTAATGAAGTTGTTTCATAGTTTCATATAACTAGTGTGTTTGGATTAAAGTGTGTGAGAAACTCCACTTGGGCTAACAAGCCTAGTGCATTCATTTTCCACTGTTGAAGTGACAGACTTTGTATGGCCTTGCATTGTTTAGTAACGTGCCAGGGGGAAAAGTCTGGGACTAGCGAATTTGCAGGTGTTCTCCGGCGGTAGAATTCATGAGTGGTTGACTAGCAGCACTCAACACTGTGCAGCTGAGAGCAAGTTACGTGCCGCAGACAGTGTGTTAACTGGCCAGGAGTGGCTGTTCCCACAGCAAAGCAGGATAAAAAGCAGTATAAAATGGTCATCAGCCAGGACGGGCTGGGCTGGAGTCTCTAGCCTGTTTGCCAGAAGCTGGGAATGGGGGACAGGGGATGGATCACTTGATGGTTACCTGTTAGGTTTACTCCCTCTGGGGCACCTGGCATTGGCCACTGTCGGTAGACAGGATAATGGGCTAGATGGACCATTGGTCTGACCCAGTGTGGCAGTTCTTATCCCAGGTTGGGAACACATCTATTCAACAGCTCAGACTTTGCCCTGGATAATGTCAGACACTCATTATCAAACAGGCTCCTAAGCAACAGAGAAGGTAAGTCCATGTCTCAGAAAGCGAAGACTCCACACAGAGGGCAAGTCTCCCTGGCTCTGCTTCTTGCTGACAGAGAGGTCCAGAGACAATGAGAGACTCCTGGGGAATCTGGGAACAGTTAGCATGGGCTGGTGGGGTTCTGTGCAGTTAGGAACAGAAAGGGGAGAATCTCAGCAACATTCAAGGTCAGGAAAGCACATACTGCGGCATTAGGGAATCTAGTGAGTCCAATGTAATGGGAGGGAGTAGGAACATCCCTGGATGTGGAGAACACTGGGAAGTTAGCCGCTATAATTCAGGAGCAAAGGACACATTCATCTGGAAAAGCAGAATGTGAAAAATAAGGATCAGGCCATGTGACTTCAGGAATGATGGACCCCAAAATCCAAGGAGCCTGCAGAGAAGACAGATTGTGGCTTTTGCACATGGCAATGGAGGAGCAGGACTCTGCACGTCTCTAGAAGTTTCACTACCAACCTAGGCCATTTTCACATCCTGGGGTGAAATCCAGACCAGTGAGGAGTTGTTGTGTCTGTAATCCTGGGTGATTTGAAATGTTCTGCTGTAGCTCCCGTGTCTGGATGCTCCCAGGCCAGTATTCAAGTGTCTTTGAGATAAATAACCCTCGACCAGCAGCTCCGACTCCAGCAGCCTCCTTGTTACCCCCAAGCACATTCTGGATTCTATCCGCCTGATATATACCTGTCAGAGATAGTAACACACCCACTCCTGAATTTTCCCAAAACCACGTGCTCTGCAATGGCTACTTTTTCCTGGATCATTCAGAAGAATAATAATAAGGCTTCTTTGCGCCTCAAAAGAGACAAATGACAACTCATCACTTTAGCTGGAGTTAGCTATCACCTGAATTCAACGACAGCACTGGATTTGTCTAGATTAAGAGAAACAATTTTAGTAAGTAAAGCATCAGTGTAACGGAGAGAGTTCGAAATTGGTATAGGCAAGTGAAAGTGAAGAATCTTACCAAACTACTTTCCGGCAAGAGGGCAGACCACCCCTTTGCACAGTATCTCTCACAAAGTCAAAAGAGCTTGGCTCCTTTGTCCTTTTAAATAAAAGATAACTTGGGGTTCTCTGCCTCTGAAAGGGAGTTTTTAGCAGGTTCCCCTCCAAAGTAACGTTCATTCAAGCTGTGAGGAAGTCAGTGTGGAGTCTAGTGATGAAGGAAATTCCATACTGGTTTTTTCCCCTGCTAGTGTTTCTTAAAATACAATTTGATCTGTTCCTGTGATATCCTCCCCTACCTGATGCTGAGTGGTTACCTCTGAGTAGTCTGACAGTTTCTTTTATGTAAATTGCATTCCCATCATCTCTTAATGTGCCTCTAAAATGCCTTCCAGGTAGAAGAACCACCTGCCTTTGTGTAGGATGGAGTAACTTCAGCCCTGGCTGGCAGCCATGCTTTAAGAACAGCATTCCCAATATGTCTGTACTTCTGCATTTTTCCTCCAGACACACACTATGCAATAATATTAACGAACATTATGTCATTAGCTTTCTATTAATATCTTAGGCTAGGTACACACATCGGCATACATTACGGTACTGAGGGATGTGAATAAATCGTCCCCCTGAGCAACAGAAGTTCCACAGACCTAAATGCAGATGTGGACAATGCAATACCGGGGAGATCTTTTCCCACTAATGTAGCTACTACTGCTCCCAGGGCCTGGAGTAATTAAATTAACAGGAGAGCTCTCTGCCATCGACTTAGAGCATCTGTAGTGCAGCCATAGCCTTCCATGACATCGTTTATATACAGCAGAACGTCAAAGTTATGAACACGAGAGTTATGAACTGACTGGTCAACAACACGTCATTTAGAACTGGAAGAACACAATCAGGCAGCAGCAAAGACACACACACACCCTGCCAAAACAATAATAAATAAATAAGGCAAATACATGACTGTATTGTGTTAAACACAAACTACTAAAAAAATAAAGGGAAGGTTTTAAAAAAAGATTTGCCATGAAAAGGAAAGTGTTTCTCTGCTAGTTTCATTTAAATTAAGATGGTTAAAAGCAGCATTTTAGCTCGGCATCATAAAGTTTCAAATCTGTTAAGTCAATGTTCAGTTGTAAACATTTGAAAGAAGAACCATGTTTCGTTCAGAGTTACGAACAACCCCTATTCCGCATGCGTTCATGACTCTGACGTTCTACTGCAGTTTACGACATTAGTGAGTTGGGTACACTGAATGGGTCAGGACCGCTGAAACCAACTCCTTCCCATTTCTTCCAGCTCTTCCTTGCATCACAACTCCCTGCAGGACCTACTCCATGGTACATCTCCTTCCCCCTGCCGCCAGACATCCCAGCTCACAGGAACTCTTTACCTTAAGCCTACCCCCCACCAACCTACCACTGACTGGCTACTCCCTGCTGTCCAACACCCTCCCTCCCACCTCCTGGACCCTCCCAAGGATTGGTATTTATTATTTCTATTACCGTAATCCTCATATTCCCAGCCACTGACCATCATCCCCTTGTGCTGGAAATTCTACAGACACAGAACAAACACACAGTCCCTGCCCCTTAGATTTAGCTGACAATCTAAGAATGAGACGAGACAGATGGGGACAGACACATTGGGGAGGTGCCACAGTTTGTACGCTGAGCCAAATGCTAATGAAAAGATTGTGAAATCTTCAAGAGAGGAAATTTACACAAAATAATAAACAGCAGGATCCTGTTTATGAGTGGGGTATATTTGCTTGTACAGAGGTGCACCCTGCATCCTTCAGCGTGGAGACAAGCTGGCAGTGTGATTTGTCTCATGAACAGAAGATCACAGCCCAGCCCGGCTGTGAAACGTTGGAAGGACTTTGCGTGAGCATGTAGAACATACGAAAGGCTCCACTTCTGTACATCTAGGATCCAGACAGAGGCCTCTGATTGTATTTTGTGTGCAACTATTTTTCCCCAATACTTCTACATCTTGACACTTGAATCACTAGTTTATTAAATAAACCTTTATTTGTTTTCACTCTAATCACATCTTAGTTATATCACCATATTTAAAAAAGAAAAGTGTAGACTTAGACTATCTCCTAGAACTGGATGGGACCTTGAAAGGTCATTGAGTCCAGTCCCCTGCCTTCACTAGCAGGACCAAGCACCGTCCACTACAGACTGTATAGCGTCACAGCTGCACCACTCCCATCTAGCTGCTCTATGCCAATGGGAGATAGCTCTCCCATCGACATCATTCAACACCCGAGTGTCTCCCGCCAACGTAGTGCTGTCCACACTGGTGCTTTTGTCGGTGAAACTTATGTTGGTGTTTTTTTCTCACACCCTGACTGACAAAAGCTTTACCAATAAAGCCTATGTCCACACCAGCACTTGAGAGATATGTTAATCAGAGGCTTGGAGCAGTGATTGGAAACGTAACTGGGAGACTGGTATAGCTGTGAATCTGTGAGTATTGTGAGCGTTCAGTGGAACAGGGACAGGATTTCCCAGGGAGACACTCAGGCCTGGTCTACACTACAAACTTAGGTCGACAAAAGCCATTAATTTGATCTAATAATGTATGTGTCTATACGACCGAGTCCCTTCCTCAGACCTAAGTCGCCTGCAAATTCAACTTCTGTACTCTACCCTCCGAGAAAGGCGCAGCACTTGATTCAACATCCACGGGTGGACATGGGGATAGTGTAGACCAGTGGTCCCCAATGCGGTGCCCATGGGAACCATGGCGCCCACGGGGCCATCTTAATGTGCCCGCGTCCTGGCCCCCGGGAGAGCACCCGCCAAAATGCTGCTGAATTTTGGCAGCATTTCAGCAAGGACGCCTCTCACTGACGCCGCTTGCCATCGACAAGTGATGTCAGACAGGCGTCGCCCCCAAATTTCAGTGGGGACACCTCTCGATGATGTTGCTTGTCGATGGCAAGCGGCGTCATTGCCGAAATGCCACCGAAATTCAGCAGCATTTCGGCGGATGCTTCACCGCCGCAGTGGTCCTTCGGCTGGCGCCCGCCAGCCAAAAAGGTTGGGGACCACTGGTGTAGACATAGCGTTGTGTAGTTTGAATGAACTGGCCTCCAGGAGATGTCCCACAGTGCTGCGCTGTGACCACTCTGGAGCACGTCAGCCAGGTACACAGCAAGCAGCCACTCCCATTAAAGCCTCAGAAACTTTTGAATTTTAATTTCCTGTTAATTACCTCCCAGGAGTCTGGACTACTTCCGGCAAGAATGAGGAGGACATTGTTGAAGGCACGAAAAAAACCTTGGTTTGTTCGCTGTTGATACCAGGGAGGGAGGGAAGTGCACTGCAGGAGGCTAAAGCTGTGTTCCCATTACAACACCCACGCCAATGTTTTGGTCCCATAAGGTATTGCAAGCCCTACCCAAAATTCCATTCGCCTACTTGCACTGTGGGATAACTACCCATAGCGCAGTGCTCCGTGCATCAATTGAAGTGATGCTAGTGAGGACGCACTCCGCCAACACAACGAGCATGGTGTGGACACACAAGATCACCTTGCTTAATTTGCAGTCTTGCTGTCGACTTACTAATGTCGACTTAACTTTGTAGTGCAGACATGGCCTCAGAGGGCTTAGCAGTTTCAGTGTGTCTATCGCTTACCTGTTGAGAATATTTTCAAGTGCTGTAAAATCCACATGCAGACTCTGACCTAGTCTTGTCTTGAAAGTTTTGCCAGGATAAACTCTGTTGCTTAGGACTGTGAAAAATCACCCCTGCCCCACACCACAGGTGTCGACTTTCTCATTTCCCTGCAGGTGCTGGACCCCCACTATGCCCCAAGCCCTGCCCCCACTCCACTCCTCCTCCCAAGGCCCCACCTCTTCCCACTCCCGCCCCTTCCTGTACCCACCCTGTCTCTTCCCGTCCCATTCCACTCCCTCCCTTGAGCATGCCCCGCCCTCGCTCCGGCCCTCCCCCATGGCATCTCCTGCCCGCCGCTGAACAGCCGATCTGTAGTGGGCAGGAGCCGCTGATCCGCGGGGCCATTGGTGCGTGCTGAGCACCCACTAATTCTTTTCTGTGGGTACTACAGCCCTGGAGCACCCATGGGGTCAACACCTATGCCCTCCCTGCGCAAACACACATGCACACCCTGCACACACACACTCAGCCAAGATAGCTCTGTTGTTAAGAACTGTGAAAAAAATCACACACCCCTCCCCACCAACAATCTTTCACACACACAGAGCTATACTGGGAAAAAGGTGAGTGTGGACACAGTTATAGTGGCAAAACGTCCACTACAAAAGATGAAGCAAACTAAATGCCCAGAAACTATTTTACTGCAGAGCTCAGGGTGCCCAGGGCTGTCTCCTGCTTTTCACCATATGGACGGTGGTTAAACTTAAACCTCTGCACACCAGAAAATGAACAGTAAATGTACACATCTTCCCTGCATTGCCACCTTAACTCTGCTGCCATCCCTGCAGCTGGTAAGAGCCACTGGGAGGGTGGTGCAAAGATTAACAAACTACCCCGGATCCTGGGGTATTCCCCATGTGTTCAGGGCTGGACATCAAGGCTGGAGGCCTTTCTGAAAGTGATTTAGTCAAACACAAGGTGTTCAGCTCAGTACAGCTGTAACTGGCAGAAATTCTACAGTCTGGGTGATACAGGAGATCAGCTAGACAACCAAATTATCTCTTCTGGCCTTAAAATTGTCTGAATCTATAACAGATACGAGGAAGGACGAAGAACGTGCCATCGTTTCTGTTGTGTTCACAGACGGGAATCCCAGCATTTATCCACGTGCCCCCCAGCTGTGTGCCGGGTCAGCTGTAGCTGTAACCGGATGGTGGAGGGAGCAGTTGGAGCAGCTTGGCAGAGCTGTGGCTGTGGTCTGCAGAGAGGTGCAGGTGAACCCCGAGGGACGGAGTCTGCCCCATTTCAGCGCTGAGTGTTGTAGGCTGTGTCTCTGAAGGTGCACAAGGGGGGGGTTCTTGCGTGGAGGCTGTGAGCGCTCTGGTGCGATACACACTAGTGATCTGCGGGGTGTAGTGAGTGGCAAGTGAAGGCAACGAGTCAGAAGGAATCCTCCCCGTGAGGGTAGGGGAGTGGGATCAGTTTACATGCTGGAGCTGGTTTGTGTGGAGTAGGATCAGCGTTTGAGTGAAGTCCATGGGTAGGAAGCCTCTGCTGATTACCCAGGACCCAAACCCTAGCTTTACCTTAGCAAACAGGAGATATCTGACATTGTGCCAAGCCAGAGGTCTCCAACCTTTTTACGTCCAAGTTCACTTTTTGAATATAAGGGCAACCCAGGATGTACTCTGCCCGTTCCCCCGAGGCCCTGGCCCTTCCCCAAAGCCTGTCCACTCCCCCCATCGCTTGCTCTCGCCCACCCTCACTCACTCACTTTCACCAGGCAGTTGGGGCAGGGGGTTGGGTTTGGGAGAGGGTGCGGGCTCTGGGCTGGGGCCAAGGGGTTTGCAGTGTGGAAGGGGGCTCTGCGCTGAGCCTGAGGCAGGGGGTTTAGGGGTACAAGCTCTCTGAGAGAGTTTGCGTGCAGGAGGGGGCTCCAGGATGGGGCAGAGTGTTGGGGTGCAGGAAGGGGTACAGGGTGCTGGCTTTGGGAGGGGGATCAAGGCTGGGGCTTGGGGTGCAAGAAGGAGTATGGGATGCTGGCTCTGGGAGGGGGCCAGGGTGCAGAAGGAGGTTTGGGATGCTGGCTAAAAGAGGAGAATCAGGGCTTGGGATACAAAAGGGGCTACAGGGTGCTAGCTCTGGGAAGATGTTCAGGGCTGGGGGTTGGGGTGCAGGAGGGGGTTCAGGGTGCAGGAGGGGGTATGGGGTGCTGGCTACAGGAGGATCAGGGCTGGGACTTGGGGTGCAGGCTCTGAGAGGGGGCTCTGGGCTGGGGGTTGGGATGCAGGTGGGTGTTCGGAGTGCTAGCTCTGGTCAGGAGCTCAAGGGGGGGTGCTGGCTCCGGGAGGGGGCTCAGGGCTGGAGGTTGGGGTGGGGCCTCCTGCCAGACATCATTTACCTCCAGTGGCTCCTGGTTGGTAGCGCAGCTTGGCTGCCCTAAGGCAGGCTCCCTGCCTACCCTGGCCCCACGCTGCTCCTGGAAGGGGCTAACGTGCCCCTCTGGCCCCTGGGGAGCATGTGGCTCTGTGCGCTGCCCCTCCCATTGGCCACAGCTCCCTGTTCCGGGCCAATGGGACCTGCAGGGAAGGTGCTTGCAGAGAGGGGCAGCGCAGAGAGAGACAGACCTCTACTCCCTGCCCCCTCCAGCCCCAGGCCGCACTGGTCACGTCCAGGAGCAGCGTGGGGCCGGGGCAGGCAGGGAACCTGCCTTAGCGGCAGCCCCACTGCACCACCAGAGATCACCATCGACCAGTTGGTGACCGCTGTGTTGTACTGCTCCTGTGCTCTGTTCCCGCAGTGTTGTGTAGCAGGGGAGGGCGGAGGGCTGGTGTGTGTGTCACTGGCATGTGGGGTGATGCTCAGACAGGGCAGAGGAGAGGTTACAGTGTGGGGGTGATGAACATTAACTGCTCATTTCCCCTTGTAATAACTATGGGGACGGGAATCCTTACCCAGCGAGGTCACATTCTCGTAGTTCTCCTGCATGACATCCCTGTAGAGGGCTCTCTGAGTGGGGTCCAGCAGAGCCCCCTCTTCCCTGGTGAAATACACAGCCACCTCCTCGAAGGTCACCCGCCCCTGAAAGAGCAAGAGTCCAACACTCAGCACCTGCTGCCCCACTATTCATGGAGGAGAGGAGCCCATCAGATGGAAGCTCTGGATGGCTTCCCATGAACAGTCTCACCCCACCATGCTCAGACCATCCAGAAAACACCAGGGCGGGGGGACAAAGAGAGAGCCCCCTGTCTCTCCCAGCACAATCATCACACAGCTACTAAGCACAGACTTGGCCCGTCTTGGCAGCCCTCTCTCACAGAGGGCAGACACAGATGTCGAGATTCAGCGCAGAATCCGCTGTGTCAGCCTTGCCTTTGGCAGACTGTCCCGCCAGGCGTTCAACAATCACATCACCAGAACACACACTAGGCGTTCAGCGGGTAAAGTGGTGCTAGTCTCAACTCCCCTCTCTGGCTGTGAGATGTGGGTGACCTACAGAAAACACCTGGAAGGCCAGCACCAGCACTTTCTTAGGAAGATCCTCAACATAAAGTGGGAGGATCGCTGCACTAATGCCAGTGTCCTCACAGAGGCCAACATCCTCAGTGTTGAGGCCCCTGGTATCCAGCACAGCCGAGGTGGAGCGGGCACTGGGTGTGCATGGCCAATGTAGCTTACCAGAACTGCTGTATGCCCAGCTCACCAAAGGAGAAAGGAAATGGGGTGGCCAAAAGAAACACTTCAAAGACACCCTCAATATAAACAGCAAGAAACGGGACATTGACACCACACACTGGGAGACACCAGCCCAGGGCTGGGATAACTGGCGAAGGCTTGTCAGAGAGGGAATGTCCACTGTGGAGGAAAATCGCCTTGCCCTGGACGCAGAAAGACGCCAGAAAAGGAAAGACGACGGTCACCCAGCAATTGTGGCCCGGCCGTGTCTTCCACCACCACCTGCAGTGTCTGCCAACGAGCCTGTGGCTCTAGGATCGGACTCCTCAATCACCGAAGGACCCTTGAAAAATAAACCCTGTGGAAGATCATCCTCGACCACGAGGGCTCGCCAGGGACTAGCCACCGACTGATACAGGAGATGGAGTCCCCAGCAGGGTTCAACACTCTCCTTATTCTGAGGAGCTGGATATGAGGGAGGGGCACCTCCCCTAAATCTGACTCGTGGGTCCCCTCTTCGTATCTCACAGCAGTCACTGGTGAGTCAGTTCAGGCTCCAGCACTGGGAGTCTGGTCAGTTTTCCCAGCCCTATCTAGGTGGGTTGTTTCTTGTTCCACAAAATTGGGGCATTTCTACCTCCAAACCTCATAGGTCTGTGTAATGAGGCCTTACTGAATTCTGGGAATTCCAGCCTTGTGGGAGGAGCGACTGGACCCAACAGAATACAGGGAACAACTAAGGAATAACAGGGCCAGGAGTGGGGGTCATTGGTTCAAAATTGGGGATCCATTGGAACAGGGAGGGAC
Organism: Gopherus evgoodei; assembly: GCF_007399415.2. Taxonomy (NCBI): domain Eukaryota; kingdom Metazoa; phylum Chordata; order Testudines; family Testudinidae; genus Gopherus; species Gopherus evgoodei. Next base: position 161,755 of record NW_022060081.1, on the reverse strand, counting down.
TCCAGGCAGACAATCCCAGACAGCACCCACTGCTCCTCAAAGCTATCTAGGGAGTCAGTGGATGCTGCCCTGAGAAACTCTGCCCGAATAGGTGAGACAAGGGAGGAACAGAAATAGGCACCTCCTCATCCAGCATCCTCCTGGTATTGTAGATGGCCACTTTGGCCAGCGCCAGGAGGAGGTTGACGAGGTCTCGCAACTTCATGGGGCCATGGACAGGTGAGTATAGGAAAACATGTGGGGAAAGGTGCAGCTAAAATTTCAAAAGGACGTTCTGGAGGAGCTGGAATAGGGGCTGCAACCTGGCACATTCCAGATAGACATGTGTCAGGGGCTCTCTCACAATGCAAAATGAACAGGGGTCAGGAGTGAACTCCACCAGGTACACACCTGTGCTCACAGCTCTGTACACAGCCACTGTAGTGAGAAGAGGAGGCCTTCCCCTGACCCAGAAGGCGAAGAACCACCCTCTCTACCCAGGTGGGCAAAGCCACACCCGCCTCGCCCTTCTCACCAGAAGGGGATAGATGGGACAGGAGGTATAAATGGTGGAGCCCCTAGCTCAGCGGGAGCTGAGACAGTGAGGGAGACATGTTTTCTTCCTGGAGGAACCGGGGGAGCTGCCGTTGGCTACCTGTCCTGAGGAGATGGAGGACTGCTGCTGATCCAGGTACACCCTGAGAAGTGAGGAAGTGGCCCAGAGGCAGCCAACCCCAGACGGGCTGTAGTGCAGCCTGAGACGCAGTCAGCATTGTGATGCTGTATGGAATACGTCAGACACTTTGTATTTTTATTAATACCAAGATGAATGAATCGTGTCGGATATTCTGTGTAAGGTGTCAGTAGAAACGTTGTGATTTGCCAAGTATGATAATCTTCTTTCTATGATTGTATCACCTTTGCATTGTGAGTTATAGGTAGGTATGACACACCTATCTATGACTGGACGCCACATTTCAGGAAACGTGGACAAATTGGAGAAAGCCCAGAGAGGAGTAACAAAAATGATGCAAGGTCTAGAAAACACAACCTATGAGGGAAGATTGAAAAGATTGGGTTTGTTTAGTCTGGAGAAGGGAAGAATAAATTGCCCACGGAGGTTGTGGAATCTCTGTCATTGGGGATGTTTAAGAGCAGGCTGGACAAACACCAGTCAGGGATGGTCTAGATAATACTTAGTCCTGCCATGAGTGCCGGGGACTGAATGAGATGACCACTCGAGGTCCCTTCCAGTCCTAGGAGTCTAGGATTTGTATTTCAAAAGTGGCGCTGCATTTCGGGTGGAATCCCTGCAGACGGACCCCTCCACTACTGCTAGGGCCCTTGGCCTGGACCTGGTGGAGTCCCCCTCCACCCCACCCTTGCGATGGCAGCCTCCCACCGTAGGCCACAGGGCCAATGTTCACCTATCGCCTGCCACAGCTAGGACACTAGACTGTTCACCACTCTGCCCTGCCTCAGCAATGGAGCCTTCGATTGTTGGTGCCACGCCGTGCCTGAGGCCTGGGCCCCTAAACCGTTGTCTGCTCTGCCCCTGCCCAAGGGTCCAGAGTCGACAGACTCCTGGGTGGCCCTGCTCCTGCCTGGGGTTTTCACCTGGACTGCTAGCTGCCCTGAGTCTAAGCAGTGATCCCTAGGATGTAGTGAGGCAGTGCGGCCTCCCTCTGACCCACAGGAAGGGGAGGAGGAAGTACAACACCACTACAGTCTGTTCCTGGAATCTAAGCCCAGAGCTGACAGACTCCTGAAGGGCCCTGCTCCTGCCTGAGGATCACAACCCAGATATTGACTGGGGTCGGGACACTGACACCTGGGCTGCTAATTCCCCTGAAACGAGGCAGGTGCTGCAGCCTCCCTCTGACCCACAGGAAGGGGAGGAGGAAGTACAACACCACTACAGTCTGTTCCCAGAATCTAAGCCACCCATTAAACAGATCCCAGCAGGTTTGCCACCCCCTGGCCTCCTCCCTTTCTCCACCCTGTGTATTTCCTGCCCTTCCTCCAACCTCCAAACCAGACTGATGAAACCTTAATTTGATGTCCTCTCTCATCCAGCAGGAACCCACCAGCAACAAGGAGCAACGGTCTCAAGCTGCAGTGGGGGAGGTCTAGGTTGGATATTAGGAAACACTATTTCACTAGGAGGGTGGTGAAGCACTGGAATGGGTTCCCTAGGGAGGTGATGGGATCTCCACCCTTAGAGGTTTTTAAGGTCAGGCTTGACAGAGCCCTGGCTGGGATGATTTAGCTGGGATTAGCTCTGCTTTGAGCAGGGGGTTGCACTAGATACCTCCTGAGGTCCCTTCCAACCTTGATATTCTATGATTCTATGAACCCCCCAATAATCCCTACCTGAACTGGCTCCTCTGCAGCCATTTCTCTTCCCTGTCCGACAGGAGGCTGGGATGAGCTGGAGGGAGATGCAGACGTCATTCTGCAGCCTGGCAGGGTGAGAACGGCAAATGTGAAGGTTTCAGAACAGGCTTTAGTTCATTTCACATCACGATTCCCCCAGCTCTTTCCCTGTAGACAGACACCCCAGATTCTGCCATGCTGGGAAAATGCTCAATTGCTTTATTGCAGTGTAGACCTGGCCCCTCCTGCCAGGCTAAGCCCATAAAAATATTTTTAAGTTCCCCCAGTAACAAAGTCTCTGAACACAAGGCTAGAAAAGAGCAGGACCAAAGGAGTCACTGTGGAGGATTTCTTTGGACACTGACCCCACGGCAGCCACACCCCAGCAGAAGGGATTTGGAGTCAGGAACTGGTTTTTCCTCTCTCTGATCCTCATCTTGTCCACAGCAAAGTGATGCTGCCCAAGGATGCTGCAATACATGTGTCTGGGCAGATCAGAGATCTGGAAATATCTCTCCACACTCATTTCTCCCACTGCCCCTTCCAGTCTCTTTCCCCCGTCCTGTCTCCCTGCCCCCTGGCTGGGAAAGCCCCATTCCTGGGTTCTTTGCAATCCCATGGCTGGCTTTTCTCCTGGCAATTGCTAATGGGCGGAGAAGCGAGGAGGAGCTATTTGGCATGAAAGTGAGTCTGCACAGTCCTCAGCACTTTCTCCAAGGTCTCTCTCACTTACCTGGAGTCCCTGGCTAAAAATTGACTCTTAACAGAGCCTAGGGCTGCCCTAGGGGGCTAGTACCAGCTGGAGAAAGTCCTCACCTTGGCCAGCTACAGAGAAAGCTTTAACTAAGGTCACTTCCCAGCACAGAACCCCACTGAGGGAGCAGCAGCTGCTAAGCCTGGTCTCCCAGATTACAAGGCAGGCTGCAGCCTCTGACCCAAGAAGCTGAATCTCCATATCCTGAGCAGACAGTTTGAGCCACCTTCCATCTTTTAGCAACAGCTAAAGTAAGCTCAGAGAGCTGATAGGTAAGATCCCATGGGAATCAAGACTGAGGGGAAAAACAACTGAGCAGAGTTGGCAGTTTTTCAAAGGGATGCTATTAAGGGCCCAAAAGCAAGTTATTCCAATGGTTAGGAAAGATAGAAAATGTGGCAAAAGACCACCTTGGCTTAGCCACGAGATCTTGCGTGACCTACAAAATAAAAAGGCGTCATATAAAAAATGGAAACTAGGTCAGATCACAAAGGATGAATATAGGCAAATAACACAGGAATGCAGAGGCAAAATTAGAAAGGCAAAGGCACAAAATGAGTTCAAACTAGCTATGGGAATAAAGGGAAACAAGAAGACTTTTTATCAATACATTAGAAGCAAGAGGAAGACCAAGGACAGGGTAGGTCCACTGCTCAGTGAGGAGGGGGAAACAGTAACGGGAGACTTGGAAATGGCAGAGATGCTTAATGACTTCTTTGTTTCAGTCTTCACTGAGAAGTCTGAAGGAATGTCTAGTATAGTGAATGCTTACGGGAAGAAGGTAGGTTTAGAAGATAAAACAAAAGAGAGAGCAAGTAAAAAATCACTTAGAAAAGTTAGATGCCTGCAAGTCACCAGGGCCTGATGAAATGCATCCTAGAATACTCAAGGAGTTAATAGAGGAGGTATCTGAGCCTCTAGCTATTATCTTTGGGAAATCATGGGAGATGGGGGAGATTCCAGAAGACTGGAAGGGGGCAAATATAGTGCCCATCTATAAAAAGGGAAATAAAAACAACCCAGGAAACTACAGACCAGTTAGTTTAACTTCTGTGCCAGGGAAGATAATGGAGCAGGTAATTAAAGAAATCATTTGCAAACACTTGGAAGGTGGTAAGGTGATAGGGAATAGCCAGCATGGATTTGTAAAGAACAAATCGTGTCAAACTAATCTGATAGCATTCTTTGATAGGATAACGAGCCTCGTGGATAAGGGAGAAGCGGTGGATGTGATATACCTAGACTTTAGTAAGGCATTTGATACAGTCTCGCATGATATTCTTATAGATAAACTAGGAAAGTACAATTTAGATGGGGCTACTATAAGGTGGGTGCATAACTGGCTGGATAACCGTACTCAGAGAGTAGTTATTAATGGCTCCCAATCCTGCTGGAAAGGTACAACGAGTGGGGTTCCGCAGGGGTCTGTTTTGGGACCGGTTCTGTTCAATATCTTCATCAACGATTTAGATGTTGGCATAGAAAGTACGCTTATTAAGTTTGCGGACGATACCAAACTGGGAGGGATTGCAACTGCTTTGGAGGACAGGGTCAAAATTCAAAACGATCTGGACAAATTGGAGAAATGGTCTGAGGTAAACAGGATGAAGTTCAATAAAGATAAATGCAAAGTGCTCCACTTAGGAAGGAACAATCAGTTTCACATATACAGAATGGGAAGAGACTGTCTAGGAAGGAGAATGGCAGAAAGATCTAGGGGTCATAGTGGACCACAAGCTTAATATGAGTCAACAGTGTGATACTGTTGCAAAAAAAGCAAACGTGATTCTGGGATGCATTAACAGGTGTGTTGTAAACAAGACACGAGAAGTCATTCTTCCGCTTTACTCTGCGCTGGTTAGGCCTCAACTGGAGTATTGTGTCCAGTTCTGGGCACCGCATTTCAAGAAAGATGTGGAGAAATTGGAGAGGGTCCAGAGAAGAGCAACGAGAATGATTAAAGGTCTTGAGAACATGACCTATGAAGGAAGGCTGAAGGAATTGGGTTTGTTTAGTTTGGAAAAGAGAAGCACCTTAGCCTCCAATGATAGAACAAGAAGCAATGGGCTTAAACTGCAGCAAGGGAGATTTAGGTTGGACATTAGGAAAAAGTTCCTAACTGTCAGGGTAGTTAAACACTGGAATAAATCGCCTAGGGAGGTTGTGGAATCTGCATCTCTGCAGATATTTAAGAGTAGGTTAGATAAATGTCTATCAGGGATGGTCTAGACAATATTTGGTCCTGCCATGAGGGCAGGGGACTGGACTCGATGACCTCTCGAGGTTCCTTCCAGTCTATGAATCTATGGCTGACTTTTCTCCTGGCAATTGCTAATGGGCGGAGAAGCAAGGAGGAGCTATTTGGCATGAAAGTGAGTCTGCACAGTCCTCAGCACTTTCTCCAAGGTCTCTCTCACTTACCTGGAGTCCCTGGCTAAAAACTGACTCTTAACAGAGCCTAGGGCTGCCCTAGGGGGCTAGTACCAGCTGGAGAAAGTCCTCACCTTGGCCAGCTACAGAGAAAGCTTTAACTAAGGTCACTTCCCAGCACAGAACCCCACTGAGGGAGCAGCAGCTGCTAAGCCTGGTCTCCCAGATCACAACGCAGGCTGCAGCCTCTGACCCAGGAAGCTGAATCTCCATATCCTGAGCAGACAGTTTGAGCCACCTTCCCTCTTTTAGCAACAATCAGAACTCTGTGGTAAGAGGAGCTAATGAAACCACGTCCCCACAGGGACAATTGTTCGTCTGGAGTCACTCCTTGTCTTTCCTTGCAGTGGCTCCAACGACTCCAGGGGTCGGTCCTGCAGCCGGTTTTGTTCAACATCTTCATTAATGATCTGGAGGATGGGATGAATTGCACCCTCAGCAAGTTCACAGATGACACTAAGTTAGGGGGAGAGGTAGATATACTGGAGGGTAGGGATAAGGTCCAGAGTGACCCTAATTGGAGGACTGGGCCAAAAGAAACCTGATGAGATTCAATAAGGACAAGTGCAGAGTCCTGCACTTAGGACGGAAGAATCCCATTCACTGCTACAGGCTGGGGATCAACTGGCTAAACGGCGGTCCGGCAGAAAAGGACGTGGGGATTACAGTGGACGAGAAACTGAATATGAGTCAGCAGCGTGCCCTTGTTGCCAAGAAGGCTAACGGCATTTTGGGCTGCATTAGTAGGAGCATTGCCAGCAGATCAAGAGACATGATTATTCCCCTCTACTCAGCACTGGTGAGGCCACATGTGGAGTATTGCGTCCATGTTTGCCCCTCCCCCCCCACAAGAGAGAGGATGTGGACAAATTGGAGAGAGTCCAGCGGAGGGCAACAAAAATGGTCAGGGGCCTTGAGCACATGACTTATGAGGAGAGGCTGAGGGAACTGGGATTGTTTAGTCTGCAGAAGAGAAGAGTGAGGGGGGATTTGATAGCTGCTTTCAACTACCTGAAGGGGGGCTCCAAAGAGGATGGAGCTCGGCTGTTCTCAGTGGTAGCAGATGACAGAACAAGGAGCAATGGTCTCAAGTTGCAGTGGGGAAGGTCTAGGCTGGATATTAGGAAACACTATTTCACTAGGAGGGTGGTGAAGCACTGGAATGGGTTCCCTAGGGAGGTGGTGGAATCTCCTTCCTTAGAGGTTTTTAAGGCCCAGCTTGACAGAGCCCTGGCTGGGATGATTTAGCTGGGGAATTGGTCCTGCTTTGAGCAGGGGGTTGGACTAGATACCTCCTGAGGTCCCTTCCAACCCTGATATTCTGTGAGTCTTTCACTGTGGATTAACACTGGTGTCAGTGACACCAGAAGTACAGTTCAGAAAGGAGGAGGCCAGAATCCTCTTCAGCAGATCACTGGGTGGGGCTCCTAACCCCCTTCCCACCTCCCTCAGCCCCAGATCTAGGACAAGGACTCAGGGTGAGAATTTTCCCTAGAGAACCGGAAGTCCCTGCAGTTTTCCAGAGGGGAGAGAAGCAGAAATCGGTGGTGGTTTCACCTCATGGTGTTTGATAAGTGGACAGAAAGTTATCACCACCCCGTGCCGGCCAGTCACAGAGGCAGCGGGAGCCCTGGTGGGTGCTTCCTTAACAGGAGAAGGAACCACCTGGAGAGCCAAAATAATTTAAAAGTTCACATTTCTTGTCCCTAGGAAATAATGGCCACCATGGATCCACCCCAGAGGTGGCTGCATCTTAGCACTGTGGGAAGAAACCCCTCAGGGAGACCCTTTGCCATGGGGTTTGGGAAACTTCTGGAACCCGCTGCACTAAGCCCTCGTCCAGACTAACCCGCGGCATCGGCGGGTTAAAATCGATTGCTCGGGGATTGATATATCGCGTCTAGTCTGGACACGATGTATCGATCCCCGAGCGCGCTTACATCGATTCCGGAACTCCATCAATCCGAACGGAGTTCCGGAATCGACACGGAGAGCCGCGGACATCGATGCCGCGCCGTCCAGACTGGTGAGTACCTCGATTTTAGAAATTCGACTTCAGCTACGTTATTCCCATAGCTGAAGTTGCGTATCTAAAATCGATTTTAATTCCTAGTCTGGACGTGGCCTCAGAGTGACCTCCTCATCCTGTGTCGGCTGGAGAAAAGAAAAAGGGTCCAGCCAACTCTCCTGCTACCAGCGAGCCCCCTGCCCCGCCCTCCGCCCCTCCCCCCAGCGAGCCCCCTGCCCCTCCCCGCTCTCTGCCCCTCCCCCCAGCGAGCCCCCTGCCCCTCCCCGCTCTCTGCCCCTCCCCCCAGCGAGCCCCTCGCCCTGCCCCGCCCTCCGCCCCTCCCCCCACCGAGCCCCTCGCCCTCCGCCCCGCCCCTCCCCGCTCTCTGCCCCTCCCCCCACCGAGCCCCTCGCCCCCCCGTACCCACCCCCAGCGCACCGGGTCGGGGGACATGAGGCGAGGCGCAGCGATGGCCGGAAGTGACGCCGCAGACCCCGCACTCGGAGAAGAGGGAGGCGCCGCCGCGAGACGCAGCCGTTGGGCCGCTTAAAGCGCGCCCGGGACGTTCGAATGGCCCCGCCCCCTGCTCCCGGCAGCCCCCGCGCGCGGCTCCGGCCCCGCCCCCTGCTCCCGGCAGCCCCCGCGCGCTGCCCCGGCCCTGCCCAGTGCTGCCCCCGCGCGCTGCTCCGGCCCCGCCCTTTCCCGGCAGCCCCCGCGCGCGGCTCCGGCTCCGGCTCCGGCCTCGGCCTGTGTCCTGCAGCTCCTGACGCGGGCTGCGCTCGGCTGGGCTCCTCCCGCCCCTCCCCCACCCCTGCTCACTCTCCCCCCCGCCCCCTCCCCTGCACACCCCCAGCCTCCTCCAGCCCCACCCCCCTGCTCACCCCTCCCCCCGCCCCTTCCCCTGCACCCCCCAGTTCTCCCCTGCACCCCCTCCTCCCCTGCAGCCCCCCAGCCTCCTCCAGCACCCTCCCTGCTCTCCCACCCCTCCCCTGCAGCCCCCCATCCTGCTCCAGCCCCCCAGCACCCTCCCTGCTCCCCAACCCCCACCCCTCTCCCCCAGTTCTCCCCTGCACCCCCCATCCTGCTCCAGCCCCACCCCCTGCTCCCCCCGCCTCCTCCCCTGCACCCCCCAGCACCCTCCCTGCTCCCCCACCTCCTCCCCTGCAGCCCCCCAGCCTCCTCCAGCCCCACCCTCCCTGCTCACCCTCCCCCCGCCTCCTCCCCTGCACCCCCCATCCTCCTCCAGCTCCACCCCCACCACCCCTTGATTCCCCCTACACCCCTATTCCCTCCCTTAATTCCTCCCTCCCCAACTCCCCCCCAGCTGCACCCCTGAACCCGCATCCTCCCCATCCCCTTCCTACACCCCACCCCACCCTTCCTCCTCCCTCATCCCCCAAAACTCCCCCTACCCCCTATGCCCCACCTGATCCCCCCAACTCTACCCCGATCCCTCCCCTAACTCCCCAAGCTGCACCCCTCAACCCACATCCTCCCCATCCCCTTCCTACACCCCACCCGACCCTTCCCACCTCCCTCATCCCCCCAAACTCCCCCCACCCCCATCCCCCACCTGATCCCCCCAACTCTACCCCGATTCCTCCCCTAACTCCCCCCAGCTGCATCCCTGAACCCGCATCCTCCCCTATCCCCTTCCTACACCAGACCCCACCCTTCCCACCTCCCTCATCCCCCCAAACTCCCCCCACCCCCATCCCCCACCTGATCCCCCCAACTCTACCCCAATTCCTCCCCTAACTCCCCCCAGCTGCATCCCTGAACCCACATCCTCCCCATCCCCTTCCTACACCCCACCCCACCCTTCCTCCTCCCTCATCCCCCAAAACTCCCCCTACCCCCTATGCCCCACCTGATCCCCCCAACTCTACCCCGATCCCTCCCCTAACTCCCCCCAGCTGCACCCCTGAACCCGCATCCTCCCCATCCCCTTCCTACACCCCACCCTTCCCACTTCCCTCATCCCCCCAAACTCCCCCCACCCCATCTCCCTCCCTCCCCTAACTCCCCCCAGCTGCACCCCTGAACCCGCATCCTCCCCATCCCCTTCCTACACCCCACCCCACCCTTCCTCCTCCCTCATCCCCCAAAACTCCCCCTACCCCCTATCCCCCACCTGATCCCCCCCAACTCTACCCCGATCCCTCCCCTAACTCCCCCAGCTGCACCCCTGAACCCACATCCTCCCCTATCCCCTTCCTACACCCCACCCCACCCACCTCCCTCATCCCCCAAACTCCCCCCACCCCATCCCCCACCTGATCCCCCCAACTCTACCCGCAGTCTCTCCCCAACTCCCCCCAGCTGCACCCCTGAGCCCGCATCCTCCCCATCCCCTTCCTACACCCCACCCCACCCTTCCCACCTCCCTGATCCCCCAACTCTACCCCTGATCCCTCCCCTAATTCCCCCCAGCTGCACCCCTGAACCCGCATCCTCCCCTATCCCCTTCCTACACCCCACCCCACCCTTCCCACTTCCCTCATCCCCCCACCCCCTATCCCCCACCTGATCCCAACCTGCTCCCAATCCCTCCCCTAACTCCCCCCAGCTGCACCCCTGAACCCGCATCTTCCCCTATCTCCTTCCTACACCCCAGCCCACCCCACCCTTCCCACCTCCCTCATCCCCTCAAACTCCATGCACCCCATCCCCCACCTGATACCCCCAGCTCTACTCACAATCCCTCCCCTAACTCCCCCATCCCCCCACCTCCTCCTCCCCAACTCCGCACAGCCTCCCCTCACCCCAACCTACCCTAACCCCCCACAGCTCCCCTCCCTGCTCCCCCGGCTCCTCTCTCAGCACCCACAAGGGTACCCCCCCAGCTCCTCCTCCAGTTCCACTAACCCTTTCCCCCACAGCATCCCTTTTTGGAACCAGCCCCCCCCCCCCCCCCGCCTTACCCCACCAAGCCCCGCACCCCTCCCAGAGCCAGGCCGAGAACCCAGGGCTTGCAGGACGCGGACAGGGATGGGGGTTTGGCCTGGTGTGTCCTGGCAGTGGGCACAGAGTGGCTCTGAGGGGGGGTGGGAGTTTGTGCAGGGGGCTGGCAGAGCTGGAAAGCCCCCAGGGCATCAGGTCATCCGTCACACTCGCTTTTTGTACTGAGCACGGTCGGGAACATCTGCTCAAGCCGCTGCCCCTGCCTGGCATCAGATTCTGCTGCGTGCTCTTTAGAGGGGTTACAAGGGGGAAATCAGAGCGGGGGGGAAGGGTAGGGTCTGAGCAGGGGGTGGAAATTGGCCAGGAGGGTCAGGGGCAGGAGAGAGGCTGAATCAGGGATGGGGCTGATGGGGCCAGGGTTGAGCCCAGGGGGGAGGTGCTGCCAGACTGGAGCAAAGGGGGGGGGGAGTTACCCCGATGGAGTGAGCCACCTGCTCTTTTTGCAAAATCGGGGGACAGAGTGGCTTTTCAGGGCTGGGTTTTTAAACGCTCGGGCAGCCCAATGCTTAGACCCGGCAGCGCCCCTCGCTCTGATATAACCTACTGAGGGGCTACGCCAGACCTGAGTCAGCGAAACATTTTACATCGACCACCAGAAACTCTGTGTCGCGCCTTCTGAGTGGTTAGAAGAACCTGTGTCGGTTTCTATGTCTGCAGAAAGTCTCCCAGCAGTTCACTGCTTCTCTGCTGCAGGGATTCCCTGCTGTGCTCCCTTCCTTGGGCTCCATTTCAAATCTCGTTTTGCTGCTTTGAAAATGTTATTTCCATTACTATCACGGCTTCATCACTTACCTTTGTCATCGCAGGGCAGATGCAGGTCGTTGTGCTATTTATTTTTTATTTTAGTGGCAAATACTCCTCAAAAGCATTTATAAGTGACCAGTTGCTGGTGGTTTTAGCAATGACGTCTGTGTTCCTAGCATAGCACTTGTGGGGTTTTTTACTGTGATTTTAATTTGGAATTTTTAATTCTAACTTTTTATAGCATAGGTTTATTCTGCTGGATCATGTGACTTCCAGTCCAACTGATTTCCGGGCCTGGTGTCAAAACTTCGTTTGCATTAGATCCACCAATGGGGATTGCCTTTTGCAACTGGTATTGTGCCTCTCAATCCAGCCCTTGGTGCTTTTTCACATCACTGCTTGTGTGTAGAACTTGATTTGCAAATGTTCACTAAGGGCCAGATACTATGGCATGTCACATCCTTCTCAAGGGCAAAAACCCTCGGTCATTTTTGCTGAACATAAGAATAGCCATAGTGGGTCAGATCACTGGTCCATCTAACCCAGTGTCCTGTCTCCATTCACAGGGAACGAACAGAGCAGGCAATCATCGAGTGATCCACCCTCTGTTGTCCGCCCCCAGCTTCTGGCCATCACAGGCTAGGAAAACGCAGAGCTTGGGGTTGCATCCCTCACCATCTTGGCTAATAGCCATTGATGGACCTAGTGTAAGGAACTGATCTAATTTGTTTTGAACCCACTGATAGTTTTGGCCTTCACAGCATAATGAACACACATCTACAGCCCCAAGACTGCTTGACAACCACGCAAATTCCAAAATCATCAGTTACACACCCTCAAGTCATGACATCCTAAAAAAAGAAAAACTATACTGGGTTCTTCGTACGCACCTCTTGGTTCCTGAGTCTTTAGGGTGCTGTGGTCCCGGTTCCACAAAAGCAAGAGCCTAAACACCTGAATGAATCTTGGCCTATCCTCACACTTCCCGTTACCTCTCCCAAACCTTTCATAGACCTTAAGGCCACATCCACCTACAAACTTACGTTAACTCGCGTTATGTCTCCATACAATCGCCACAGATAGTACGTCACGTGGGCGCATGGCTACTTGTTTCGGAGATGAGCGTGCTCACCAGAAATGCTTGTATTGCTCCCGAGTGCGGTGCCCCGTGGATCGGTATCCCACTGTGCAACACACCACCCTCTCCTGTATTGTACTTTTAGAGGTTTTGGCAGTGCATGCTGGGGCCACCAGGGGTCACACAGGGATCAACTTCATTACGTGCAGTGTTCATCATACATAAAATTCAACACAATTTTTGCACCTTTTTCCCCCAATCCCCCAAACTCTCCTGGCCGTCCTCGCTGTCTGCTGTCTCTGACAGAACATGGAGCCTGCATGGCTGTGCACCATTGTGAGGAGCGTTGCAAGCCCAGGGTGCAGGACCCTGCAGTGTTTGCAGAGCTGCAAGAACAGAAGTGGAGGCTGCTGATGAGGCCGTGCAGAACAGACTGCTGGGGGACATAGCGACAACCAATTCAAAATGGTTGGTGGCATTCACGGAGCAGCTGCAGATGGAGGAGTACTGGTTCTGGGCCCAAGAAACAGGCACCATTTTAGATTTTTGGTGGGGATGGGGCAAATTTAACTGTGACTCCAAGGGCTACTTAGGCATATGAAAATTCTTAAGCTTTTTTTTTTAAATAAATAGATAGCAATTAGCTGACAAGAGCACTATATCTAAGTTACTAATTCCTATATAAAGAAAGAAAATTAAATGAACGCTAGACCCATTCAGCGCGAATGCTAACGTGTTCTGACATTTTGTTTCAAGTCACTGGACACTGGTTAGGTTTAAAATTTTCATGTATATTTTCACTCTTGACTACAACTATTGAAACAATTGTAGAAAAAAATCTAGGTGACATTCCATCATTTAAGCGACTTAGTTTTTGTAGTTCACCAAGCTTGGAACAGATCATTTAAGTTTTGGAACCCTCCTACGAGGCCAAGACCTCGGGAGTTTATCCTTCACCAGCCTGGGGCTCTTCAGGCGTCATCATACTACAAATAATAGACATGAAACTGACATTGCCAGCCCCAAATGTTCAAAACTCCTGCAATTGGCTTAAAAACCATGAGATTATGTAAAAATAATAGATGTGGTGTCCTTTGCACAGGCTAAAAGAAGTACCTGGGACAGAGCTGGGCAGGGTCAGGAGAGCAAGTGGGGCTCCAGGCTGGCTGGCTCCTGGACTGAGGCCTTGATACGGGGGCTACGGGAAAGTGGCCCAGGGAAAGCAGGTAGCAGCAGGCAGCTGCCAGCTATAGGGTCCCTGGGTCAGGGCCCCCTCCCCCCCTTTGCCCCACTGGGCATCGCGGGAAAGGACTGGCTAGTGGCTGCAGTTCACCACTGCGGCGAGAGGCCGGGAGAAGGACTGCCGGTTCCCCCAGGTGGGGGGACAACGGAGTTGAGGCACAACTGGAGAGCTGGGCCCTGAAGAGAACGCCACCATCCAGGAGCAACGTGGGTCCCCACAGACAGCAGAGATGGAGTGACGGAGAGTGAGACACCACCAGAGGAGGGCGCCCTGCTGATGCTCAGAGGTAATTCCCTGAGCAACCAGCAAGAGGCGCCAGAACATCACGGTGGCGTCATGGAATGGGCCCCCTCGGACCTCGAGAGAACCTGCTTCAATATAGAAACACACAATGACTAGCCTCTAAAGGTCATCCCCCACTCCAGACTATAGCCCATGTGTGGGACCCGCAAACAATTACAATCCAGACCTGATGGGGACCAGATCCTGAAAGACATCTTTCCCCAGTCCCCTCTTTTGGCCCTTAAACAACCCCACAACCTCATCAGCACAACCAGGTTCCCTACAGACCAGGGTACACCAACTCACAGCTGCACCAGAACCATTGATGCCAAACCTGTCACCACATCTCCCCTGCTGCCAGGAGCAATCCCCCACAAAACACCGGTCCAGATCCACGCAGTGGTGCGAGAACACTTTTTGTACAAGGGGTGCTGAAAGCCAGCGAAGGAAACTGTAAACCACGTGTGTGTTCAAAAGCACCGTGAAAAGTGCAATTCCTGCTCACACCACATGCTCCAGGATTCTCAAGAACCACAAAGGACCTGGCTCTGTTCTCATAGCCCCAGCACATCTCACACCTCTGGGTCCTGCGCACACCTGTCACAACATGTGCTGGACTCCATCCCGTCAACTAAATGCCCCCAGAGAAAGCTACATGGGTGAAGCTAGACCCGGGGTGGGCAAACTACGGCCCACGGGCCACATCCGGCCTGCGGGACTGTCCTGTGCGGCCTGCCTGAGCTCCCCCTCTCGTGGAGCCTCAGCACGCTGCGCTACCGGGGCCAGCACTCTGGACCACCCCTGGACAGCTCCTGCCCTGCCGCTTTGAGCGGCATGGTAAGGGCGTGGGGCTGCGCGCTCCAGGGGGCTGCACAGCATCCATACATGCTGCTCTGAGCAGCATGGTAAGAGGGCCGGGCCGAGGCTGGGAGGAAGGGTTGGATAAGGAGCAGGGAGCAGTTGGAGGGGGCGGAGGTTCGGGGGGCGGTCAGGTGATGGGGAACGGGGCGGGGTTGGGTAGGCGTGGGAGTTCCAGGGGTCTGTCAGGGTGGTGGTGGGTGGGGTCGGGGCAGTCAGGGGACAGGGAGCAGGGTGAGTTGGGTAGGGGGTGAGGTCTGGGGGGGCAGTTAGGGTGGGGGGTCTTGGGATGGGGGGGTCAGGGGACAAGGAGGTTGATGGGTTGTGGGTTTTGAGGGGGGCAGTTGGGGGCAGGAAGTGGGTGGGGGTCAGATGGGGGTGGGGACAGGCTGTTATGGGAGGCACAACCTTCCCTACCTGGACCCCCATACAATTTTGCAACCCTGCTGCGGCCCCTGGACCAAAAATTGTATCCACCCCTGAGCTGGACAATCGCTCTGCTCTTGAATTAAGTCACATGGTAGAAGATAAAACCCACCCCATGGCCTGTGGACAAACGCTTTCTCCAAACTGATCACTCAAGATCTCACCTCCCAGGCCCAGCCCGCAAAGGAAACTTGCAAACACCTTCGAAAGTCGAGCCTGGGAGCTAAAATTCACAACTGTGCCAGACTCTAAAAACCCCGGTCTCAAAACACAAAACAAGAAAAGAGAGACACTGGTTGTGTCTCATTCTCCTGGGAGTGCAGGGTGTTATCTGACCACTTCACCCTGGACAGTTCTGGCAACCTGGGTTAATTTCTTACGCTTAACAACCTGCTCCACTCGAGCATCTTCCCCAAACCGGAAGAGGAGCTCGACGCGTCTCTTTCAGCAGTGGAAAGCGGCCCAGTAAAAGCTGTCAGCTCACCCACCTGGCCACTTGGGGCACTTTACATCAGCCCTTAAGAACTGCGCAGAAAATGGGTCAAAAACATAATATTTGATAATATAAAATACCAAGATCTGAGGGATATTCAATAATTAGAGGGAGGGAGTTTGAAAGGACTGGAACTGATTTTTATGGGCGGCAATTGCACCCCCGGTTCGGGGAGGCTAGCCCCATGCCCCCCTTTAATACGCAAGACCCTGCCCCACCCCCACTACTGTGAGCTGGCCCTGAGTCCCCACCGGCACCCAAGGAGCCCCGAACCTCAGCCAGACAGGGCCAAGCCCTGAGCCTGCCACGTGGCGGGGAGGATTAGCGGAGGTTTGGGGAGACTTCGCCTCCCCCGGCCTCCGCTACCCGCTGCCCGGGCTGATTGTACAACAAATAAACCACCAGAAAGGGACGGTTCCCCTAGACCCTCACCAGTCCCGGGAGCATCAGGCAGCCCTTTGTGAAAGTGTCTTAAGAAGGCCAGGGAGGGGGGCTGGCCATGGGGAGGAGGCAGGGGGCAGGCAGCTGGTGGCTGTGGGGTGCTGCATTGGGCAGAAGGGGGTTCGGGCGGCAGCAGCCGGCCCTGGTTACTCCACTGAGAACACTTGCTTCTCTCTTCCCCTCCCGTGTCCCTCCCAGGCCCTGTTGCTGGCAGAGATGGACCAGCCGCCCCGTCCCACCCCAGAGCCAGCCGCATCTCCAGGCTCCCCTCAGCTGCACCCACTAACCCCTCTTCCAGTTTGGGGGAATGACTCAGGGCAACAATTTCCCACCTGAACAAGGACAATTGGCTCCAGATAAAACGGGTGGAAAAATTTCCCCAGGCTGAGGGGATTTTAAACTGACCTGTGAGAATGAGAAATGGGGCAAAGCCCGAGGAGGGGAATAGAGACCTGGACAATCACTGCGGAGAAAGGCGCATGTGCTCGCCGGGGGGGATCTACGGGTATTTTATCCCCGGGTTTGATAGTTAGAGGAAAGGGGGAAGAATTCGGGGAAAATTATTCAGTCTCTGAGACTGAAGTGACAAAACCAGAGAGAAACCCCCCTGCCCCCCTGTCACAGAGTCCCCGGGCGATGCTCTGGAACTGCTCCCCACCAAGCCAGGCAGGACTTTGGGGAGCCTCCTCTCCCTTGGAGCAGACTTGTTCAGGGCAAGAAGCTCACACGGCTTCACCTCCTGGGTCTCTCCTTGGAGCATTCAGCATCCTCTGCCCCTCCGTGCACTTCCCACAGCGAGTCCACCCCAGCGGGGTCCTGGGGAAGCCACAGGGTCCTGCACCCCCACTTTGCAGTCAGACGTGACTCTCAGCCAGCCAGTAACACAGAGGTTTATTCGATGACAGGAACAGGGTCTAAAACAGAGCTTGTAGGTACAGCGAACCGGACCCCTCGGCCAGTCCATTCTGGGGGGCAGTGAGCCAGACCCCCCGGTCTGCCCTCCACCCTTGACCCCAGCCAGCTCCAGACTAACAACCCCTCCCAGCCCCTCCTCTCTCCTCAGCTCCTTTCTCGGGCCAGGAGGTCACCTGATCCCTTTGTCTCCAAAAACTTCAGCTGGCACCTTTGCAGAGGAGGAGTCCAGGCCATCAGTTGCTAGGAGACAGAGTGTCAGGCATTTAGGTGCACTGGCCATTTGCTCTGCCAGATACTTAAGAACTGACATGGGGACACTGAGGCACCAACACAGTATTCAGAGAAAACATTAAGAATTTTCCCAGTTCGTCACACCCCCTCCCCTGCGATCTCCTGCTTCCCCAGAGCCAGGTCCATCCCCCCCCATCACAGGGTCTGTTCCCCCCCCCTTCCCGGTCCCTGCACCCCCAGACACACCCAGGGGAACCCCACTGGAGCCCAGTCTCTGGCCCCATCTGACCCCCACCTCCGCCTCTGGGGCAGCCCCTGGCTGGAGCTGGGGGGGGCAGAGCCTGCTCGGGACGTCTGCTGAACCCGCTGCCCTCACTTGCTGGGGTTCAAATCTGCGGTCCGCAGAGAGCGCCCCCCGCAGAGCCCCCCTGCCCGCTGCAAGCACCCCCCAAAGCCCCCTCCCCATGGCACAGAGCCCCCCTCCCCGCGGCGCTGAACCCCCCCGCGGGGCAGAGCCCCAGCCTAAGCCCCGGCCCCGGCGGGGTCTGACCCCGGAAGCAGTTCCCGGCTCCGCCCCCACCCACTCCTCCCTCGGTCTCTTCCTTCTAACTGAGGCGCCGCGCGCTGGGTCCGCGGGCGCGTCACGTCCGGATTTTGCTGCCCGCCCCGCCCCGTCTGTTCCGAGCGCGCGGGCAGCTGAGAGGTGGAACCCGGTCAGTGCGGGCGGGGCCCGGCGGTGGGGGGTGAGTGGGGGAGGGGCTGGGCCGGAGGGGGGGGGGGAGGGACCCGCTTTTCTCTGCCAGCGTCAGAGCTTGGATCCAATGTCCGAAAATCCCCCCCAGTCCCTGAGTCACCCTGCCCCGGGGTCCCCCTTTGACCCCTTCCCCCCGATTCTCCAACGCGGGTCTGAGATCTGTGCCCCTGGCGCCCCCTTGTCTGTGCTGGCGTCTGTCACTGACTGAACCTGCCCCGCGATCCCCCCGTCGCTCTGACTGTCAAATACCAACAATCCCACATTGACCCCTTCCCCCCGATTCTCCAACGCGGGTCTGAGATCTGTGCCCCTGGCACCCCCTTGTCTCTGCTGGCGTCTGTCACTGACTGAACCTGCCCTGACATCCCCCCGTCGCTCTGACTGTCAAATACCAACAATCCCACATTGACCCCTTCCCCCCGATTCTCCAACGCGGGTCTGAGATCTGTGCCCCTGGCGCCCCCTTGTCTCTGCTGGCGTCTGTCACTGACTGAACCTGCCCCGAGATCCCCCCGTCGCTCTGACTATCTAATACCAACAATCCCACATTGACCCCTTCCCCCCGATTCTCCAACGCGGGTCTGAGATCTGTGCCCCTGGCGCCCCCTTGTCTCTGCTGGCGTCTGTCACTGACTGAACCTGCCCCACGATCCCCCCGTCGCTCTGATTATCAAATACCAACAATCCCACATAGACCCCTTCCCCCCGATTCTCCAACGCGGGTCTGAGATCTGTGCCCCTGGCCCCCCCTTGTCTCTGCTGGCGTCTGTCAATGACTGAACCTGCCCCACGATCCCCCCGTCGCTCTGATTATCAAATACCAACAATCCCACATTGACCCCTTCCCCCCGATTCTCCAACGCGGGTCTGAGATCTGTGCCCCTGGCGCCCCCTTGTCTCTGCTGGCGTCTGTCACTGACTGAACCTGCCCCGCGATCCCCCCGTCGCTCTGACTATCAAATACCAACAATCCCACATTGACCCCTTCCCCCCCGATTCTCCAACGCGGGTCTGAGATCTGTGCCCCTGGCGCCCCCTTGTCTCTGCTGGCGTCTGTCACTGACTGAACCTGCCCCGCGATCCCCCCGTCGCTCTGACTATCAAATACCAACAATCCCACATTGACCCCTTCCCCCCCGATTCTCCAACGCGGGTCTGAGATCTGTGCCCCTGGCGCCCCCTTGTCTCTGCTGGCGTCTGTCACTGACTGAACCTGCCCCGAGATCCCCCGTCGCTCTGACTATCAAATACCAACAATCCCACATTGACCCCTTCCCCCCGATTCTCCAACGCGGGTCTGAGATCTGTGCCCATGGCGCCCCCTTGTCTCTGCTGGCGTCTGTCACTGACTGAACCTGCCCCGAGATCCCCCCGTCGCTCTGACTATCAAATACCAACAATCCCACATTGACCCCTTCCCCCGATTCTCCAACGCGGGTCTGAGATCTGTGCCCCTGGCGCCCCCTTGTCTCTGCTGGCGTCTGTCACTGACTGAACCTGCCCCGCGATCCCCCCGTCGCTCTGACTATCAAATACCAACAATCCCACATTGACCCCTTCCCCCCGATTCTCCAACGCGGGTCTGAGATCTGTGCCCCTGGCGCCCCCTTGTCTCTGCTGGCGTCTGTCACTGACTGAACCTGCCCCGAGATCCCCCCGTCGCTCTGACTATCAAATACCAACAATCCCACATTGACCCCTTCCCCCCGATTCTCCAATGCGGGTCTCAGATCTGTGCCCCTGGCGCCCCCTTGTCTGTGCTGGCGTCTGTCACTGACTGAACCTGCCCCGCGATCCCCCCGTCGCTCTGACTATCAAATACCAACAATCTCACATTGACCCCTTCCCCCCGATTCTCCAACGCGGGTCTGAGATCTGTGCCCCTGGCGCCCCCTTGTCTCTGCTGGCGTCTGTCACTGACTGAACCTGCCCCGCGATCCCCTGTCGCTCTGACTATCAAATACCAACAATCCCACATTGACCCCTTCCCCCCGATTCTCCAACGCGGGTCTGAGATCTGTGCCCCTGGCGCCCCCTTGTCTCTGCTGGCGTCTGTCACTGACTGAACCTGCCCCGCGATCCCCCCGTCGCTCTGACTATCAAATACCAACAATCCCACATTGACCCCTTCCCCCCGATTCTCCAACGCGGGTCTGAGATCTGTGCTCCTGGCGCCCCCTTGTCTCTGCTGGCGTCTGTCACTGACTGAACCTGCCCCGAGATCCCCCCGTCGCTCTGACTATCAAATACCAACAATCCCACATTGACCCCTTCCCCCCGATTCTCCAACGCGGGTCTGCAGATCTGTGCCCCTGGCGCCCCCTTGTCTCTGCTGGCGTCTGTCACTGACTGAACCTGCCCCGCGATCCCCCCGTCGCTCTGACTATCAAATACCAACAATCCCACATTGACCCCTTCCCCCCGATTCTCCAACGCGGGTCTGAGATCTGTGCCCCTGGCGCCCCCTTGTCTCTGCTGGCGTCTGTCACTGACTGAACCTGCCCCGCGATCCCCCCGTCGCTCTGACTATCAAATACCAACAATCCCACATTGACCCCTTCCCCCCGATTCTCCAATGCGGGTCTCAGATCTGTGCCCCTGGCGCCCCCTTGTCTGTGCTGGCGTCTGTCACTGACTGAACCTGCCCCGCGATCCCCCCGTCGCTCTGACTATCAAATACCAACAATCCCACATTGACCCCTTCCCCCCGATTCTCCAACGCGGGTCTGAGATCTGTGCCCCTGGCGCCCCCTTGTCTCTGCTGGCGTCTGTCACTGACTGAACCTGCCCCGCGATCCCCCCGTCGCTCTGACTGTCAAATACCAACAATCCCACATTGACCCCTTCCCCCCGATTCTCCAACGCGGGTCTGAGATCTGTGCCCCTGGCGCCCCCTTGTCTCTGCTGGCGTCTGTCACTGACTGAACCTGCCCCGCGATCCCCCCGTCGCTCTGACTATCAAATACCAACAATCCCACATTGACCCCTTCCCCCCGATTCTCCAACGCGGGTCTGAGATCTGTGCCCCTGGCGCCCCCTTGTCTCTGCTGGCGTCTGTCACTGACTGAACCTGCCCCGAGATCCCCCCGTCGCTCTGACTGTCAAATACCAACAATCCCACATTGACCCCTTCCCCCCGATTCTCCAACGCGGGTCTGAGATCTGTGCCCCTGGCGCCCCCTTGTCTTTGCTGGCGTCTGTCACTGACTGAACCTGCCCCGCGATCCCCCCGTCGCTCTGACTATCAAATACCAACAATCCCACATTGACCCCTTCCCCCCGATTCTCCAACGCGGGTCTGAGATCTGTGCCCCTGGCGCCCCCTTGTCTGTGCTGGCGTCTGTCACTGACTGAACCTGCCCCGCGATCCCCCCGTCGCTCTGACTATCAAATACCAACAATCCCACATTGACCCCTTCCCCCCGATTCTCCAACGCGGGTCTCAGATCTGTGCCCCTGGCGCCCCCTTGTCTCTGCTGGCGTCTGTCACTGACTGAACCTGCCCCGCGATCCCCCCGTCGCTCTGACTATCAAATACCAACAATCCCACATTGACCCCTTCCCCCCGATTCTCCAACGCGGGTCTGAGATCTGTGCCCCTGGCGCCCCCCTTGTCTCTGCTGGCGTCTGTCAATGACTGAACATGCCCCGACATCCCCCCGTCGCTCTGACTATCAAATACCAACAATCCCACATTGACCCCTTCCCCCCGATTCTCCAATGCGGGTCTCAGATCTGTGCCCCTGGCGCCCCCTTGTCTGTGCTGGCGTCTGTCACTGACTGAACCTGCCCCGCGATCCCCCCGTCGCTCTGACTATCAAATACCAACAATCTCACATTGACCCCTTCCCCCCGATTCTCCAACGCGGGTCTGAGATCTGTGCCCCTGGCGCCCCCTTGTCTCTGCTGGCGTCTGTCACTGACTGAACCTGCCCCGCGATCCCCCCGTCGCTCTGACTGTCAAATACCAACAATCCCACATTGACCCCTTCCCCCCGATTCTCCAACGCGGGTCTGAGATCTGTGCCCCTGGCGCCCCCTTGTCTCTGCTGGCGTCTGTCACTGACTGAACCTGCCCCGCGATCCCCCCGTCGCTCTGACTATCAAATACCAACAATCCCACATTGACCCCTTCCCCCCGATTCTCCAATGCGGGTCTCAGATCTGTGCCCCTGGCGCCCCCTTGTCTGTGCTGGCGTCTGTCACTGACTGAACCTGCCCCGCGATCCCCCCGTCGCTCTGACTATCAAATACCAACAATCTCACATTGACCCCTTCCCCCCGATTCTCCAACGCGGGTCTGAGATCTGTGCCCCTGGCGCCCCCTTGTCTCTGCTGGCGTCTGTCACTGACTGAACCTGCCCCGCGATCCCCCCGTCGCTCTGACTATCAAATACCAACAATCCCACATTGACCCCTTCCCCCCGATTCTCCAATGCGGGTCTGAGATCTGTGCCCCTGGCGCCCCCTTGTCTGTGCTGGCGTCTGTCACTGACTGAACCTGCCCCGCGATCCCCCCGTCGCTCTGACTATCAAATACCAACAATCCCACATTGACCCCTTCCCCCCGATTCTCCAACGCGGGTCTGAGATCTGTGCCCCTGGCGCCCCCTTGTCTCTGCTGGCGTCTGTCACTGACTGAACCTGCCCCGCGATCCCCCCGTCGCTCTGACTATCAAATACCAACAATCCCACATTGACCCCTTCCCCCCGATTCTCCAACGCGGGTCTGAGATCTGTGCCCCTGGCGCCCCCTTGTCTCTGCTGGCGTCTGTCACTGACTGAACCTGCCCCGCCATCCCCCCGTCGCTCTGACTATCAAATACCAACAATCCCACATTGACCCCTTCCCCCCGATTCTCCAATGCGGGTCTGAGATCTGTGCCCCTGGCGCCCCCTTGTCTCTGCTGGCGTCTGTCACTGACTGAACCTGCCCCGAGATCCCCCCGTCGCTCTGACTAGTCAAATACCAACAATCCCACATTGACCCCTTCCCCCCGATTCTCCAACGCGGGTCTGAGATCTGTGCCCCTGGCGCCCCCTTGTCTTTGCTGGCGTCTGTCACTGACTGAACCTGCCCCGCGATCCCCCCGTCGCTCTGACTATCAAATACCAACAATCCCACATTGACCCCTTCCCCCCGATTCTCCAACGCGGGTCTCAGATCTGTGCCCCTGGCGCCCCCTTGTCTCTGCTGGCGTCTGTCACTGACTGAACCTGCCCCGCGATCCCCCCGTCGCTCTGACTATCAAATACCAACAATCCCACATTGACCCCTTCCCCCCGATTCTCCAACGCGGGTCTGAGATCTGTGCCCCTGGCGCCCCCTTGTCTCTGCTGGCGTCTGTCAATGACTGAACATGCCCCGACATCCCCCCGTCGCTCTGACTATCAAATACCAACAATCCCACATTGACCCCTTCCCCCCGATTCTCCAACTGCGGGTCTGCAGATCTGTGCCCCTGGCGCCCCCTTGTCTCTGCTGGCGTCTGTCACTGACTGAACCTGCCCCGCGATCCCCCCGTCGCTCTGACTATCAAATACCAACAATCCCACATTGACCCCTTCCCCCCGATTCTCCAATGCGGGTCTGAGATCTGTGCCCCTGGCGCCCCCTTGTCTCTGCTGGCGTCTGTCACTGACTGAACCTGCCCCGCGATCCCCCCGTCGCTCTGACTATCAAATACCAACAATCCCACATTGACCCCTTCCCCCCGATTCTCCAACGCGGGTCTGAGATCTGTGCCCCTGGCGCCCCCTTGTCTCTGCTGGCGTCTGTCACTGACTGAACCTGCCCCGCGATCCCCCCGTCGCTCTGACTATCAAATACCAACAATCCCACATTGACCCCTTCCCCCCGATTCTCCAACGCGGGTCTGAGATCTGTGCCCCTGGCGCCCCCTTGTCTGTGCTGGCGTCTGTCACTGACTGAACCTGCCCCGAGATCCCCCCGTCGCTCTGACTATCAAATACCAACAATCCCACATTGACCCCTTCCCCCCGATTCTCCAACGCGGGTCTGAGATCTGTGCCCCTGGCGCCCCCTTGTCTTTGCTGGCGTCTGTCACTGACTGAACCTGCCCCGCGATCCCCCCGTCGCTCTGACTATCAAATACCAACAATCCCACATTGACCCCTTCCCCCCGATTCTCCAACGCGGGTCTGAGATCTGTGCCCCTGGCGCCCCCCTTGTCTGTGCTGGCGTCTGTCACTGACTGAACCTGCCCCGCGATCCCCCCGTCGCTCTGACTATCAAATACCAACAATCCCGGATTGACCCCTTCCCCCCGATTCTCCAACGCGGGTCTCAGATCTGTGCCCCTGGCGCCCCCTTGTCTCTGCTGGCGTCTGTCACTGACTGAACCTGCCCCGCGATCCCCCCGTCGCTCTGACTATCAAATACCAACAATCCCACATTGACCCCTTCCCCCCGATTCTCCAACGCGGGTCTGAGATCTGTGCCCCTGGCGCCCCCTTGTCTCTGCTGGCGTCTGTCACTGACTGAACCTGCCCCGACGATCCCCCCGTCGCTCTGACTATCAAATACCAACAATCCCACATTGACCCCTTCCCCCCGATTCTCCAACGCGGGTCTGAGATCTGTGCCCCTGGCGCCCCCTTGTCTCTGCTGGCGTCTGTCACTGACTGAACCTGCCCCGCGATCCCCCCGTCGCTCTGACTATCAAATACCAACAATCCCACATTGACCCCTTCCCCCCGATTCTCCAACGCGGGTCTCAGATCTGTGCCCCTGGCGCCCCCTTGTCTGTGCTGGCGTCTGTCACTGACTGAACCTGCCCCGCGATCCCCCCGTCGCTCTGACTATCAAATACCAACAATCCCACATTGACCCCTTCCCCCCGATTCTCCAACGCGGGTCTGAGATCTGTGCCCCTGGCGCCCCCTTGTCTGTGCTGGCGTCTGTCACTGACTGAACCTGCCCCGCGATCCCCCCGTCGCTCTGACTATCAAATACCAACAATCCCACATTGACCCCTTCCCCCCGATTCTCCAACGCGGGTCTGAGATCTGTGCCCCTGGCGCCCCCTTGTCTGTGCTGGTGTCTGTCACTGACTGAACCTGCCCCGCGATCCCCCCGTCGCTCTGACTATCAAATACCAACAATCCCACATTGACCCCTTCCCCCCGATTCTCCAACGCGGGTCTCAGATCTGTGCCCCTGGCGCCCCCTTGTCTCTGCTGGCGTCTGTCACTGACTGAACCTGCCCCGCGATCCCCCCGTCGCTCTGACTATCAAATACCAACAATCCCACATTGACCCCTTCCCCCCGATTCTCCAACGCGGGTCTGAGATCTGTGCCCCTGGCCCCCCTTGTCTCTGCTGGCGTCTGTCACTGACTGAACCTGCCCCGACATCCCCCCGTCGCTCTGACTATCAAATACCAACAATCCCACATTGACCCCTTCCCCCCGATTCTCCAACGCGGGTCTGAGATCTGTGCCCCTGGCGCCCCCTTGTCTCTGCTGGCGTCTGTCACTGACTGAACCTGCCCCGCGATCCCCCCGTCGCTCTGACTATCAAATACCAACAATCCCACATTGACCCCTTCCCCCCGATTCTCCAACGCGGGTCTGAGATCTGTGCCCCTGGCGCCCCCTTGTCTCTGCTGGCGTCTGTCACTGACTGAACCTGCCCCGAGATCCCCCCGTCGCTCTGACTATCAAATACCAACAATCCCACATTGACCCCTTCCCCCGATTCTCCAACGCGGGTCTGAGATCTGTGCCCCTGGCGCCCCCTTGTCTCTGCTGGCGTCTGTCACTGACTGAACCTGCCCCGCGATCCCCCCGTCGCTCTGACTATCAAATACCAACAATCCCACATTGACCCCTTCCCCCCGATTCTCCAACGCGGGTCTGAGATCTGTGCCCCTGGCGCCCCCTTGTCTCTGCTGGCAGTCTGTCACTGACTGAACCTGCCCCGAGATCCCCCCGTCGCTCTGACTATCAAATACCAACAATCCCACATTGACCCCTTCCCCCCGATTCTCCAACGCGGGTCTGAGATCTGTGCCCCTGGCGCCCCCTTGTCTCTGCTGGCGTCTGTCACTGACTGAACCTGCCCCGAGATCCCCCCGTCGCTCTGACTATCAAATACCAACAATCCCACATTGACCCCTTCCCCCCGATTCTCCAACGCGGGTCTGAGATCTGTGCCCCTGGCGCCCCCTTGTCTGTGCTGGCGTCTGTCAGTGACTGAACCTGCCCCGACATCCCCCCGTCGCTCTGACTATCAAATACCAACAATCCCACATTGACCCCTTCCCCCCGATTCTCCAACGCGGGTCTGAGATCTGTGCCCCTGGCGCCCCCTTGTCTGTGCTGGCGTCTGTCACTGACTGAACCTGCCCCGAGATCCCCCCGTCGCTCTGACTATCAAATACCAACAATCCCACATTGACCCCTTCCCCCCGATTCTCCAACGCGGGTCTGAGATCTGTGCCCCTGGCGCCCCCTTGTCTCTGCTGGCGTCTGTCACTGACTGAACCTGCCCCGACATCCCCCCGTCGCTCTGACTATCAAATACCAACAATCCCACATTGACCCCTTCCCCCCGATTCTCCAACGCGGGTCTGAGATCTGTGCCCCTGGCGCCCCCTTGTCTCTGCTGGCGTCTGTCACTGACTGAACCTGCCCCGCGATCCCCCCGTCGCTCTGACTATCAAATACCAACAATCCCACACTGACCCCTTCCCCCCGATTCTCCAACGCGGGTCTGAGATCTGTGCCCCTGGCGCCCCCTTGTCTCTGCTGGCGTCTGTCACTGACTGAACCTGCCCCGCGATCCCCCCGTCGCTCTGACTATCAAATACCAACAATCCCACATTGACCCCTTCCCCCCGATTCTCCAACGCGGGTCTGAGATCTGTGCCCCTGGCGCCCCCTTGTCTCTGCTGGCGTCTGTCACTGACTGAACCTGCCCCGAGATCCCCCCGTCGCTCTGACTATCAAATACCAACAATCCCACATTGACCCCTTCCCCCCGATTCTCCAACGCGGGTCTGAGATCTGTGCCCCTGGCGCCCCCTTGTCTCTGCTGGCGTCTGTCACTGACTGAACCTGCCCCGAGATCCCCCCGTCGCTCTGACTATCAAATACCAACAATCCCACATTGACCCCTTCCCCCCGATTCTCCAACGCGGGTCTGAGATCTGTGCCCCTGGCGCCCCCTTGTCTGTGCTGGCGTCTGTCACTGACTGAACCTGCCCCGACATCCCCCCGTCGCTCTGACTATCAAATACCAACAATCCCACATTGACCCCTTCCCCCCGATTCTCCAACGCGGGTCTGAGATCTGTGCCCCTGGCGCCCCCTTGTCTCTGCTGGCGTCTGTCACTGACTGAACCTGCCCCGACGATCCCCCCGTCGCTCTGACTATCAAATACCAACAATCCACGATTGACCCCTTCCCCCCGATTCTCCAACGCGGGTCTGAGATCTGTGCCCCTGGCGCCCCCTTGTCTCTGCTGGCGTCTGTCACTGACTGAACCTGCCCCGCGATCCCCCCGTCGCTCTGACTATCAAATACCAACAATCCCACATTGACCCCTTCCCCCCGATTCTCCAACGCGGGTCTGAGATCTGTGCCCCTGGCGCCCCCTTGTCTCTGCTGGCGTCTGTCACTGACTGAACCTGCCCCGAGATCCCCCCGTCGCTCTGACTATCAAATACCAACAATCCCACATTGACCCCTTCCCCCCGATTCTCCAACGCGGGTCTGAGATCTGTGCCCCTGGCGCCCCCTTGTCTCTGCTGGCGTCTGTCAGTGACTGAACCTGCCCCGAGATCCCCCCGTCGCTCTGACTATCAAATACCAACAATCCCACATTGACCCCTTCCCCCCGATTCTCCAACGCGGGTCTGAGATCTGTGCCCCTGGCGCCCCCTTGTCTGTGCTGGCGTCTGTCACTGACTGAACCTGCCCCACGATCCCCCCGTCGCTCTGACTATCAAATACCAACAATCCCACATTGACCCCTTCCCCCCGATTCTCCAACGCGGGTCTGAGATCTGTGCCCCTGGCGCCCCCTTGTCTCTGCTGGCGTCTGTCACTGACTGAACCTGCCCCGAGATCCCCCTGTCGCTCTGACTATCAAATACCAACAATCCCACATTGACCCCTTCCCCCCGATTCTCCAACGCGGGTCTGAGATCTGTGCCCCTGGCGCCCCCTTGTCTCTGCTGGCGTCTGTCACTGACTGAACCTGCCCCGAGATCCCCCCGTCGCTCTGACTATCAAATACCAACAATCCCACATTGACCCCTTCCCCCCGATTCTCCAACGCGGGTCTGAGATCTGTGCCCCTGGCGCCCCCTTGTCTCTGCTGGCGTCTGTCACTGACTGAACCTGCCCCGAGATCCCCCCGTCGCTCTGACTATCAAATACCAACAATCCCACATTGACCCCTTCCCCCCGATTCTCCAACGCGGGTCTGAGATCTGTGCCCATGGCGCCCCCTTGTCTCTGCTGGCGTCTGTCACTGACTGAACCTGCCCCGAGATCCCCCCGTCGCTCTGACTATCAAATACCAACAATCCCACATTGACCCCTTCCCCCCGATTCTCCAACGCGGGTCTGAGATCTGTGCCCCTGGCGCCCCCTTGTCTCTGCTGGCGTCTGTCACTGACTGAACCTGCCCCGAGATCCCCCCGTCGCTCTGACTATCAAATACCAACAATCCCACATTGACCCCTTCCCCCCGATTCTCCAACGCGGGTCTGAGATCTGTGCCCCTGGCGCCCCCTTGTCTCTGCTGGCGTCTGTCACTGACTGAACCTGCCCCGACATCCCCCCGTCGCTCTGACTATCAAATACCAACAATCCCACATTGACCCCTTCCCCCCGATTCTCCAACGCGGGTCTGAGATCTGTGCCCCTGGCGCCCCCTTGTCTCTGCTGGCGTCTGTCACTGACTGAACCTGCCCCGAGATCCCCCCGTCGCTCTGACTATCAAATACCAACAATCCCACATTGACCCCTTCCCCCCGATTCTCCAACGCGGGTCTGAGATCTGTGCCCTTGGCGCCCCTTGTCTCTGCTGGCGTCTGTCACTGACTGAACCTGCCCCGCGATCCCCCCGTCGCTCTGACTATCAAATACCAACAATCCCACATTGACCCCTTCCCCCCGATTCTCCAACGCGGGTCTGAGATCTGTGCCCCTGGCGCCCCCTTGTCTGTGCTGGCGTCTGTCACTGACTGAACCTGCCCCGCGATCCCCCCGTCGCTCTGACTATCAAATACCAACAATCCCACATTGACCCCTTCCCCCCGATTCTCCAACGCGGGTCTGAGATCTGTGCCCCTGGCGCCCCCTTGTCTCTGCTGGGGTCTGTCACTGACTGAACCTGCCCCGAGATCCCCCCGTCGCTCTGACTATCAAATACCAACAATCCCACATTGACCCCTTCCCCCCGATTCTCCAACGCGGGTCTGAGATCTGTGCCCCTGGCGCCCCCTTGTCTGTGCTGGCGTCTGTCACTGACTGAACCTGCCCCGAGATCCCCCCGTCGCTCTGACTATCAAATACCAACAATCCCACATTGACCCCTTCCCCCCGATTCTCCAACGCGGGTCTGAGATCTGTGCCCCTGGCGCCCCCTTGTCTCTGCTGGCGTCTGTCACTGACTGAACCTGCCCCGAGATCCCCCCGTCGCTCTGACTATCAAATACCAACAATCCCACATTGACCCCTTCCCCCCGATTCTCCAACGCGGGTCTGAGATCTGTGCCCCTGGCGCCCCCTTGTCTCTGCTGGCGTCTGTCACTGACTGAACCTGCCCCGAGATCCCCCGTCGCTCTGACTGTCAAATACCAACAATCCCACATTGACCCCTTCCCCCCGATTCTCCAACGCGGGTCTCAGATCTGTGCCCCTGGCGCCCCCTTGTCTCTGCTGGCATCTGTCACTGACTGAACCTGCCCCGAGATCCCCCCGTCGCTCTGACTATCAAATACCAACAATCCCACATTGACCCCTTCCCCCCGATTCTCCAACGCGGGTCTCAGATCTGTGCCCCTGGCGCCCCCTTGTCTCTGCTGGCGTCTGTCACTGACTGAACCTGCCCCGACATCCCCCCGTCGCTCTGACTATCAAATACCAACAATCCCACATTGACCCCTTCCCCCCGATTCTCCAGCGCGGGTCTGAGATCTGTGCCCCTGGCCCCCCCTTGTCTCTGCTGGCGTCTGTCACTGACTGAACCTGCCCCGCGATCCCCCCGTCGCTCTGACTATCAAATACCAACAATCCCACATTGACCACTTCCCCCCGATTCTCCAACGCGGGTCTCAGATCTGAGCCCCTGGCGCCCCCTTTTCTCTCTTCATTCATCAGATACTGATGGGAAACACACTCAGCTTTCGCCTCATCTCCACCACTGATATCACCCCCCCACCTTTTGTCACGTCTCGAATTTACAGAACTAGATCCACGTTCCTCACATTTCTGCCCTTTTCTCTTCCGTTTCTGAACATGGACTCAGAGCTCAGGTTTGCCTCTTTCTATGTCATCATTAAACAGCAATTAAAAATCCTGCACTTTAAGAGGGTTAAATTGCACCAGGATTATCTTTCCTCCTCTCCTTTGAATGTCATTTCGTCCCCCCTTTAGCTCTGTTAAAAGGTTTGCCCATGAAAGAGACCAGCCATATCTTTAATACACGTCAAAGCCAGAGGCCTCCCCCTGTTTGGGGATCAGTGGGTCCTGGCGGGTAACAGGAGAGTTGGCTGGACCCTTTTCTTTTCTCCAGATATCACAGGATGAGGAGGTCTCTCTGAGTGCAGCGTGGGCCCAGAAGTTTCCCGAACCCCATGGCAAAGGGTCTCCCTGAAGGGTTGCTTCCCCCTGCACTAAGATGCAGCCATCTCTGGGGTGGATCCATGGTGGCCATTATTTGCTAGTGACATGGAAATGTCTTCACTATTTTGGCCTTCCATTCCCCTGTTAAAGAAGCACCCCCAGGGCTCCCGCTGCCGGTGTGAGTGGCCAGCAGAGGTGGCTGGTAACTTTCTATCCACTTATCAAACACTGAGAGGTGAAACCACCAGCAGATTTTTGCTTCTCTCCCCTCTGGAAAACTGCAGGGACTTCCGGTTCTCTAGGGAAAATTCTTGCCCTAAGTCCTTGTCCTAGATCTGGGGCTGAGGGAGGTGGGAAGGGGGTTAGGAGCCCCACCCAGTGATCTGCTGAAGAGGATTCTGGCCTCCTCCTTTCTGAACTGTGCTTCTGGTGTCATTGAGACCAGTGTTAATCCAGAGTCACTGCAAGGAAAGACATGGAGTGACCTGGACAACTGTCTCTCTGGGGAGGGGGTTTCATTAGCTGCTCTCCCCAGAGTTCTGGTTGTTGCTAAAGGAGGGAAGGCGGCTCCAACTCTCTGTCCTGGTTATTAGGATTCAGCTTCCTGGGCCAGAGGCTGCAGCCTCCATTGTGATCTGGGAGAAGAAAAGCCAGTTCCTGACTCCATATCCCCCGAGCTGGGGTGTGCACTGCTCGGGGGTCAGTGTCAGGAGTAATTCCCCAAAGTGACTCCTCTGGTTCTGCTCTTTTCTGGGGGTTTACAACGGTGGGGGCTTAGCCTGGCAGGAGGGGCCAGGTCTGCACCACAATAAAACGATGGAGCATGTTTCCGGCATGGCAGAATCTGTGCTGTTTGTGTGCAGGGAAAGGGGCTGGGGGAATCGGGACGTGAAATGAACTGACGCCTGTTCTGACACCTCCACAACTGCCCTTCTCGCCCTGCCAGGCTGCAGAATGATGTCCACATCTCACTGCCGCTGGTCCCACCTTCCCTTGGGACAGGGAAGAGAAATGGCTGCAGTGGAGCCAGTTCAGGTAGGGATCATTGGGGGGTGGCTGGTGGGTTCCTGCAGGAAGGAGGGGGCAGAAAATACACCGGAGGTGGGAAGATTTGCACAGCCGGTTTGGAGGTTGGAGCGGGGCAGGAAATACACAGAGTGGAGAAGGGGAGGAGGCCAGGGGGTGGCAAACCTGCTGGGATCTGTTTAATGAGTCGCTTAGATTCTAGGAATAGACTGTAGTGGTGGCAAAGCCAGCTTTGGGCCTATTCAATCGATTCCCCTGACTCGCCCCGTGCCCGAGCCCCAGTATGGCGTACTGGCAAGAGTCGGTGCGCTGCAGCGGGGTGGCCCAGCTTCCCCAGGGGGCAATTTACAGGGCCTGGGGCTCCAGCAGTAGCCCCCCAGAGCCCTGGGGTATGGCTGCGGGGCTCTGGGGGCTATTTAAAAAGTCTGGGGCTCCAGCTGCCTCTGCCGCCCTGGCCCTTTAAATAGCCACTGGAGCCCCGCCACTTCCCCAGGGCTCCCACGGCTGTTTACAGGGCTGGGACGGTGGAAGCAGGGGAGCCCCCAGCCCTTTCAATAGCCCCAGGCTGCTGCAGCTACCCTGGTGGGGGAGGGGACACTTACAGTACAGGGTGGGCTGTACCCGCACCCCCTGCGCTGCCAGACCAGCCCCGGTCTGCAGCGAGCTCGGAAGCCCCTGCCCTGCCCACAGCCAGCCCCTGCCACACCTCCTGCCACACCACCTGCCCTGTCTCCAGCCAATCCCTGCTGCACCCCCCTGCGGCCCTGCCTCAAGCCAGCTAGCCCCACACATACCCCTGCCTGCACCAGCCCCGCACCCCTGCCCTGTCTCCAGCGAACCCCTGCCGCACCCCCCTGCCTGAAGCCAGCCAGTCCCGCACTCCTCTGTCTCCAGTCCTGCCAACCCCTGTGGCACCCTCCTGCGGCCCTGCTTGAAGCCAGCCAGCTTACCCCACACACCCCGTCTCTAGCCAGCCCCTTGCCCTTCCTGCAGCCAGACCCTACCTCCAGCGAGCCCCAGCCCTGCCTCCAGCCAGCCCCAGCCCTGCCTCCAGCCAGCCCCATGTCCACTGGTGCCTGCAGTTCCCAGGGCAGTAACCCTGCACAGCTGCTTCAATGAGGAGGGCAGGGAGCAGCTGGGACCCACACATGTGCACACCCTAGGGTGACCAGACAGCAAGTGTGGAAAATTGGGACAGGGTGTGGGGGGTAATAGGAGCCTATATAGAAAAAGACCCAAAAATCGGGACTGTCCCTATAAAATCGGGACATCTGGTCACCCTAGCACACCCCCAGGGAGTGGCGGGGACCCACACGTGTGAAACGGAGCTCATTTCTAGTTCAGGCCCATCTGTTAAAAAAAGAACGTTAGGTAGGGTTAACATAAATCTGTATTTTCCCAGACATGTCAGGCTTTTTGGGTCTTAAATCGCCATCCAGGAGGAATTTTTAAAATTTAAATTTCTCCCGGGAAAATAGGGACGTATGGTAGTGCTATTGGTACAAAAAATACATACTGTGGCACATCCCTTAAATCAGAACTTTTTATAGGGAACCAGTTGCTAAGATTTTAGCAGCTCATCACTGCCCTCAGCCCCGGCCCTTCCGCCCTGGCCACAGCGTACAGCCCGTGTTTGGGTCACACCCTGACGTCACAGCTGCATTTGGAATGAGGCAACCCAGAACTGCTGGGCAACCTGTCACATAGCTCCTCTTGCTGTATTGCAAGGATTAGCTGCATTTTTACTGGTAAGTTGAACTTAACCATGGTTATAAATTGTCTCTGTGATAATAATTATGTACTACGCGTTAGCTAGCCCCAGCTGATTCCGCGATGCGAAAACACTTATAACGACGCGTTGTTTTGGTATTCCATATACTTAAAATATCATCAATGAACTGTGTTATTCGCTTGCTGCTTTAAGACTTAAGTTCATTACTGTTCATTACTGTTGCAAATACGTATTTTAAAACTGATTAGGCCCGTTGTCTTAATTTCATCTAATATAAAAAAAGGGAAATATTTTATAAATTTTTATAAAATAAACATTATTGAAGAAACTCAGTTGTACAACTATCAAAACATACATTGGTTTCCTAATATGAAAGTGAAAATCTATAATTAATATTCCTTTAGAATGTGGTGACGTCTGTCAATATGGGTAAGAGATCAAGAGACCCTGGTAGAAAATACCCAAGTGGGAGTAAGAGCCATCTACAAGGCAAAGGCAGTTGAAAGACAGAAGCAAAAGGGTGCGTTAAGCAAGTATTTTAGCAGACTTGATTCTGCTGTTGAGCCAGAAGAGCTCCGTGAAGATGCAGATATGGCTGAAAATCCTCCAGTAGAACATACGACGCAGACAGAGAATGACAGCAGCGGCGAAGAATTTGAAGAGCCAAATCAGTCTGAAGAAGACACTCAGGACAGTCACGGTGAAGAGAAGACTACAAAAAGGGCTGTAACTGATGCTGAAGGTGCTGAGGGTTAAGAGTGCTGTTCTGATAATCAAGATGCAGATGGTTTCGATCCAGAGCAGAAAGGCAACTTCAACTCTGCTGACCAGAAAGAAATATCTGATGATCCCGCAACTTGGCCAGAGTACATTAGCCAGCGTCTCAGAGAGTATTTAGTCAAACAAGGGCCGCCTAAAATTATTGTAGAAGATTTCCCTAAAAATAAGATTGGGAAACACTTTTCAAAGTTTCACTGCAAAAGGAAACTTTCAAATGGTGAAATTGTACCTCGACCTTGGGTGATCTACTCAGTGTCAGCCGACAAGATCTTTTGTTATTACTGTAAGATTTTGTGCAGTAATGTGACAAGTTCATTAGCATCTGATCGTTTTAATGACTGATCTACTATTCATACGAGATTGGCTGAGCACGAAAACTCAAACGGACATTTACACGCTGTGCTTAGTTGCTGCGACCTTCCGCAAAGGTTATCTGCTTAAAAAGCCACTGACGCAATACAACCAAAACTTACTGACCAAGAAGCAAAATGCTGGCCTCAAGTTTTCGAGAGACTAGTCGCTGTCGTTCAGTTGCTAGCAGAACAAAACTTACCATTTCGTGGATCTGATGAACAGCTGGGAACATCATACAATGGAAATTTCTTGGAGTGATTGAATTACTGGGAGAGTTTGACCCAGTGATGCAGGAACATTTACAAAGAATCAAGAACAAAGAAATAATGACCATTATTTAGGAAACAACATTCAAAATGAACATATTAGTATTGTAGGGAATGCTGTTAAGCATGAAATAATAGCTCGAGTTAAGGCTGCTAAGTATTTTGCTATTATACTCGACTGCACTTCTGACATTAGTCACCAAGAACAAATGTCATTGACAATTAGATATGTGGCTGATGGTGTATCACCAAATATTCCAGCAGGGGTATATGAACATTTCATTAAGTTCATAGTAGTAGAAAGCAGCACAAGTGAATATCTGTACAATATCCTTCTAAGTGAACTCGAAGACCTGGGATTGGACGTTGCAAATATACGTGGGCAGGGCTATGACAACGGCGCGAATATGAACGGAAACATATCAGGTGTACAAGCACGACTTCTGAAAACAAACCCAAGAGCTTTTTTTACACCATGTGCACGTCACAACTATAATCTCATTGTGGGAGACGAGGCCAAAACATTCCTGGTGTGATGAGTTTCTTTGGAGCCCTGCAGCGTATTTACGTCCTTTTTTCTGCATCTGCTAAAAGATGGACTGTTTTTAGAAAACATGTTACTGGCCTTTCGGTAAAGCCTCTTTGCGAAACATGATGGGAATGTAGAATGCAGAGCGTCTAAGCTCTGCGGTACCAAGCAGGGGAGTTTTATGATGCACTCATAGAGGTAGCAGAAACAATGGATGATGCTCACACAAAAAATGAAGCTGAATCGCTGGCTATTCAAATGAAGGATTCTAAGTTTTTGGTTTCACTAGTTTTCTGGCATGATTTACTGTCTCAAGTGAATTTTGTGAGCAAAGAGCTACAGCGTGATACAATGGATATTTCTGCAGGAATTTCTTCATTCGAAAAGCTTTGTAACTGGTTAAAAACGTACAGAGAGAAGGGTTTTCAAGAAGTGTTAATTGGTGCCAATGAGCTTGCCGAAGATCTAGATGTGACTCCAGTATTCCAGACTAAACGTTTGCGCAAACGAAAAAAACAATTTGAGTACGAGTCTGCAGACGAGGCCTTTTCTGATCCAGAAGAAGCTTACAGAGTGCAATGCTTCAATCACGTCTTAGACAAAGCTTTACAGTCACTTGGACCAAGGTTTGAACAGTCACAAAAGCATGCAAGTTTATTTGGATTTTTATGCGAATTCAAAAATCTTCCCAAGGACACCATACGAAAATCTGCTGCCAATCTGGAACTCGCATTGACAGATGTGAAACTAGTGCAGGAAAACGAACAAGTCTCAACTGTAAAATCACTTGACATAAATGGCTACATGCTTTGTGAAGAACTGGAAGCATTAAAGCCAATTCTTCCATCTGATTGTAGAAACCCCCTACAAATCCTTCAATTTCTTGCATATAATAACCGATCAACAGCATTCCCAAATTTATTTATAGCCATTCAAATCTTCCTGACTATTCCGGTAACTGTAGCCTCAGGAGAGAGGAGCTTCTCGAAGTTAAATCTAATTAAAACATATCTGCGATCAACAATGCAGGAAGACCGATTAAGGAGTCTGGCAATCATGTCGATTGAATGTGAAGTGATGAAGAGCTTAACGTTAGGCAACATACTGAAAGATTTTGCTGAACAAATGGTAAGGAAGATAAAGTTTTAGAAACGTATAGGTGAGGTGTACAAGGAAGTTCCTCTTCACCAACTTGATATTTATAATCTGTGATGCAATGTACATAATATATCATTTTGTTGTTGTTTATATAGTTATGGAAAGTAAATAATACATGGAAGAAATGAAAGGCTTTTTTTTTAAGGTTTGTTTTTTTTTAGTCATCCCTGCCGGGGCTCCGCGAAAAATGTTCGAATTGGGCCCCACACTTCCTAAAGCCGGCCCTGAGTGGTGGTGTAATCGTCCTTCCCCATCTGGGTCGTAGGGAGGCCGCAGCACCTGCCTCGTTTCAGGGGAATTAGCAGCCCAGGTGTCAGTGTCCCAACCCCAGTCAATATCTGGGTTGTGATCCTCAGGCAGGAGCAGGGCCCCCCAGGAGTCTGTCAGCTCTGGGCCCTTAGGTGGGGCAGAGCGAGGAACAGTCTAGCACCCTGGCTTTGGCAGGTGGTAGGGGAACCCTGGCCTACGGTGCTACCCCAGTGGTGGGGGGCCTGCGGCCCACCCGACTCCACCAGGGCCCAGCCCGAGGCCTAACCGTGGTGGAGTGATCCGCTGCTGGGTCAGCAGGGAGGCCAGCCGCAGTGCGCTGACTGCGCTCCAGGCTGCCTCCCCTCGGGGTGGTCCGGTCTGCCCAGGGCTGGTAGCCAGCGGCAGTCACGGCAGCTCCCTGGGTTCCTCCGGCAGCAGGGTGTCTCTTGGCTCTGCACCTGGAGCTACCAGGATGTATCTGTCTCCGCTCCAGCCGAGCTCGGGGCTCCGCCTTTTCTACTTCCAGTTCCACCATCCACTGCTGGGTCCGAGGGAGCCCCCCCGCCCCCGTACAGGGGCTGGAGCTCTCCCTGGCTGCCCTGCCCTGCCCTCCGGAGGGATGCGGACCCCACCGCCATCCCTGGGGTCTCCTGGCGGCTGCTTCGGAACCGCCTGCCGGGGCGCAGGAGGAGGAAAAGGAGTCGTCACAGGACGGCTGCAGGACACGGGGACTCTTCCAGCTCTGCTCCTGTGCTGGTGGTAGCTACTGCTGTTGTGGGGAGGGGGCATGGAGCCCTCCCCCAGCCCATCTGCCGCCCCCCACCCGCCTCCCCCACCTACCGTCTGGGCTGGGTCTTGGCCCCTCGACAGGGCTGCTTTTTCACCCATGTCAGCAGCTGGCCGCACTGCAGCAGTCAGCACAGACAGTTCTGCAGGCGCACGGCCTTCCTGACCCCCCTCAGACTGGCCTGCCCTTCCCCAGCTCTGCTTGGCCACTGGGCTCCCACCAGCCTCCCTGCAGCAGTTTGCCCCCTTCCCCTCCGCTGCTCTGCTCTCGCTCAGCCCCCTGGCTGCGTGCGCCATGTTCCCTCCCTAAGCACTTGTACCCCTCTCCGTTTTACATGCCCCCCCATTGATATTGTGGTCCCTCCCCTCCCCAGTGAGCCGGAGGAGCAGTGCCCACACCTTGCCCTGCCTCGAGCGGCCTCCCTGAGCCCCCCCTCCAGGGGCACTTTCCTGCCATGCCTGCAGCCCAGTGGGGAGGAGTGGTTAGCCTTTCCCCTTCCCCCTTGCCCTCCATCTCCCCCCCAACACCACCGGTGCTCCCTTCTGCCCCTTCCCACAATGAAGGGGGAGAGTGTGGGTGGGTCCCCTCATGCTGAGCCTGTGGCATCCTCCTGCCAGCTCCCCCATCTCTCCCTGCTGCTAACCTCTCAACCCCCACCGCCGGCCCCTCTGCCATCGCCCCGCTAGGTGTCGCCACCGGCAGATACGAGAACAGACTCTGCTGCTCTCATGGCCCCTGCCCCCTCCAGTGTCGGGGGAGCCCCCTCGGCCGGTGAAAGGGGCAAGAGCCCCACTAGGAAGGTGAAACCCCTCTGTGCTCAGGGCCGCCCCCCCCCATCATCCGCCACAGGCCCCCCTTCTCCTGCTATTCACCAGCTCTGGGGGTGTCCCTCCCTTGATCCCAGAGCGTACGCCAGGAGGTTGCAGCCCCTCCACACACCACTACTTCATCTACCATATCCAGTCCCATCCCTGGCGGCCGGGGCCCCTTTCCCAACTTATCCAGGGAGCCTGGCGTCCGTTTCCTCCTGGTGTCGGCCTCTCCCCATGTGCAGACCTACGTGCAGGCGTTGGTGCAGGTGGTGGGATCCACGGCCGCGGTGCCGGCCTCCAAGATGTACAGGAAGGTCATTGTCTTCCTGGCGTCGGAGGCCACGGCCTAGCAGGCGATGGGGAGGGGCCTGGCAGTGGGGGGCGTATATGTTCCCACTGAGCCCCTGGAAGACCTGGGCGTACGGGTGGATTTGACCTCCGTCCCGCCCTTCCTGCCCCATGTCCCCCTGTTCCCCTTCCTCCCCACCCTGGGGAAACTCCCTTCTGTCATCAGCCCTTTCCTCCGGGGCTGGAAGGACCCCGCCCCCGTCACCTCCTGTCCTCCTGCCGGCAGCTCCAGATCCAGCTGCTGGAGCGCCATAGGGGTCCTTTCTGGTGTCCCACCATGGGGCCCATTCCCGGGGGCTCTGCTCTTCGGGGGAGGCCTGGTGCTACCCGTGCCATGACTGGAGGGACGGCCCCTTGGCCCGGCACGGAGGGATGCCTGCGACCGCCGGGTGCTGGGAGCTCGGACAGGGGAATGCGTCAAACAGGAGGCCCAGGCTGATGGAGGGGGAGGGGACCCCCGCAGACTGAGGGGGGGCCGCTACTGCCAAGCCGTCCATCCCACCCCCTCATAGGGCCCAGCTGAGGATGTCGTGGGGAACGGAACCACCCTCCTTCTGGAGTCCCTCCCTGAGGGGGCCTCGGATGGAGCCCCTCCTGCCACCCGTCATCTGTGCCCCCCTCGGCGCCGAGGCAATTGTTGCTGGCAGGGAGGCGTCTGGGGCGGTGGGGGGAGATTTTCGCTCCAGTTTTCAGGAGATGGAGGCCCCGGGTCTGACCCAGGGCACCCAGCGGGAGGACGCCCCCTTGCCAGAGGGCCTCGATGTGGGGGGGAGGATTAGTCACGCTGCCTCCTCCTCTCCCACCCCTACCCCAGGCTGCTGCCTCCACTCTGGACCCTGGGGTGTTCCTGGGCTTGTCTATCTGCCCAGCCACAGACGGCACCGAGTCACGCCCCTTGGGTGACACACAGTGCCGAGGGAGCAGGCCCCAAGCCCTTGGGTGCACCCCACCCCGAGGCAAAGTGCTGCCTTTCCTCCCAGCTGGGGCCCAGTTGCCATCCTGCCCGACACCGTGGATACAGGTGCTGAGCTTGTGTTGCCCAGGCCAGGCGTCACTGAGGGACCCCTTCCTCTCCCTGTACCCTCAGGCCCTGAACCATGTCGAGAGGTGCTGTCTGCTGGGTACGCTGACCCCACCTCTGCCTCTGCTCCTGATCCCGTTCCCGTTCCCGGCTCCAGTCCTGACCCGTCGCAGTCTCCGTCTCTGCCCTCTCCACCTCCCATTCTGCTGCCGCCCCCGGGGTCGTCTCGTTTCCCCCTCCCTTGGACGACCCTCGGGGCAGTTTTCGTATCTCCCCTTCCCAACCCTTCTCTGAGCGGCTGCGCAGGTGGGCGTGGCTGCACCGGTGCCTTTCTCTACAGGGGAGGACACTGATCCTCATCCCACTAGTCCTGTCCATGCTCTGAGCCCAGCCCCGTGTATCCTGGCCCGGCTCCCGAGGTGAGCTGTGGAGTTCATCTGGCCAGGATAGCACTGGGTCTCACTGCACAGACGTGTGGGGTTCGGAGGTGGAAACGCCCTAATTTGTGGAACAGGAAACAAACCACCTAGCTGGGGTTAGGAAAAAGCACCAGACACCCAGTTCTGGAGCCTGATCTAACTTACCACTGGCTACTATGAGAGATAGGATAACGAGCCTTGTGGATAAGGGAGAAGCGGTGGATGTGATATACCTAGACTTTAGTAAGGCATTTGATATGGTCTCGCATGATATTCTTATCGATAAACTAGGCAAATACAATTTAGATGGGGCTACTATAAGGTAGGTGCATAACTGGCTGGATAACCGTACTCAGAGAGTAGTTGTTAATGGCTCCCAATCCTGCTGGAAAGGTATAACAGGTGGGGTTCCGCCGGGGTCTGTTTTGGGACCGGCTCTGTTCAATATCTTCATCAACGACTTAGACGTTGGCATAGAAAGTACGCTTATTAAGTTTGCAGATGATACCAAACTGGGAGGGATTGCAATTGCTTTGGAGGACAGGGTCATAATTCAAAACGATCTGGACAAATTGGAGAAATGGTCTGAGGTAAACAGGATGAAGTTCAATAAAGATAAATGCAAAGTGCTCCACTTAGGAAGGAACAATCAGTTTCACACATACAGAATGGGAAGAGACTGTTTAGGAAGGAGTATGG
Organism: Gopherus evgoodei; assembly: GCF_007399415.2. Classification (NCBI taxonomy): domain Eukaryota; kingdom Metazoa; phylum Chordata; order Testudines; family Testudinidae; genus Gopherus; species Gopherus evgoodei. The sequence continues at coordinate 120,776 of NW_022060081.1, read as the reverse complement.
CAGAAAGATCTAGGGGTCATAGTGGACCACAAGCTAAGTATGAGTCAACAGTGTGATACTGTTGCAAAAAAAGCAAACGTGATGCTGGGATGCATTAACAGGTGTGTTGTAAACAAGACACGAGAAGTCATTCTTCCGCTTTACTCTGCACTGGTTAGGCCTCAGCTGGAGTATTGTGTCCAGTTCTGGGCACCGCATTTCAAGAAAGATGTGGAGAAATTGGAGAGGGTCCAGAGAAGAGCAACAAGAATGATTAAAGGTCTTGAGAACATGACCTATGAAGGAAGGCTGAAGGAACTGGGTTTGTTTAGTTTGGAAAAGAGAAGACTGAGAGGGGACCTGATATCAGTTTTCAGGTATCTAAAAGGGTGTCATCAGGAGGAGGGAGAAAACTTGTTCACCTTAGCCTCCAATGATAGAACAAGAAGCAATGGGCTTAAACTGCAGCAAGGGAGATTTAGGTTGGACATTAGGAAAAAGTTCCTAACTGTCAGGGTAGTTAAACACTGGAATAGATTGCCTAGGGAAGTTGTGGAATCTCCATCTCTGGAGATATTTAAGAGTAGGTTAGATAAATATCTATTAGGGATGGTCTAGACAGTATTTGGTCCTGCCATGAGGGCAGGGGACTGGACTCGATGACCTCTCGAGGTCCCTTCCAGTCCTAGAGTCTATGAATCTATGAAGGGGGCACCCACATGTGAGGTGTAGGGGACAGGCCTCTCCCCCCATATCCAGCTCCTCACAAGGAGAGTGTTGGGCTTCCTACCAGGGAGCTCTCCCTGCACGGGGCTCCATCTCCTGTATCCGTCTGTGGCTAGTAGGGGGTGATGGATCTGCTGGGAGAGAGGAGGGGCTCTCGCTTCGTCCCCTCCCCCTGGCGTTTCCTGGCTGCTCTGAGCAGGGTGCGGGTGGGACTCTGACTGTGAGCCACCCAGAGCTTCCATTTGGTTGGCTCCTCTCCCCCATGAGTGTGGGGCAGCAGATGCTGAGTGTTGGACTCTTGCTCTTTCAGGGGCCGGTGACCTTCGAGGAGGTGGCTGTGTATTTCACCAGGGAAGAAGGGGCTCCGCTGGACCCCGCTCAGAGAGCCCTCTGCAGAGCCGTCATGCAGGAGAACTACGAGACTGTGACCTCGCTGGGTAAGGATTCCCGTCCCCTTGGTTCTTAGAAAGGGAAGTGACTAGTTAAGGTTCATGTCACCCCTACGGTGTAACCATTACGCTGCCCTGATGCAGAATCACCCCACATGCCAGTGACACACACACCAGCCCTCTGCCCTCCCCTGCTACACAACACTGTGGGAACAGAGCCCCGGAGCAGTTTGGCACACGGTCAAATACCTTCTGGTTTTAAGGTGAAACGGGGTTTGGGTCCCGCATAATGGGCAGTAGTGTCCAACCTCGGCCTTCACTCACACCCTGATCCTGCTCCACGCAAACCAGCTCCGACTTGCAAACTGATCCCGTTCCCCTACTGTCACCGTGAGGATTCCTTCGGAGTCACTGCCTTCACTTGCCCTCACAACACCCCACAGATCACTATCGTGTATCGCACCAGAGCGCTGACAGCCTGCGGGCAAGAGCCCCCCCTTGTGCACCTTCAGAGACACAACCCACAACACTCAGCGCTGAAATGGGGCAGACTCCGTCCCTCAGGGTCACATGCACCTCTCTGCAGCCCACAGTCACAGCTCTGCCAAGCTGCTTCAACTGCTCCCTCCACCATCCGGTTACAGCTACAGCTGACCCAGGGCACACAGCTGGGGGGCACATGGATAAATGCTGGGATTCCCGTCCGTGAACACAACAGAAACAAAAGGCGCGTTCTTCGTCCTTCCTCGTATCTGTTATAGATTCAGAGAATTTTAAGGCCAGAAGGGATGATTTGGTTGTCTAGCTGATCTCCTGTATCACCCAGACTGTAGAATTTCTGCCAGTTACAGCTGTACTGAGCTGGACACTTTGTGTTTGACTAAATCATTTTCAGAAAGGCCTCCAGCCTTGATGTGCAGCCCTGAACACATGGGGAATACCCCAGGATCCGGGGTAGTTTGTTAATCTTTGTACCAGCCTCCCAGTGGCTCTTACCAGCTGCAGGGATCTGAGCAGAGTTAAGGTGGCAATGCAGGCAAATTGCATAAGAGGGGACTGTAACAGTCAGCAGCGACCCCCTAACAGCTAGTAGCCTTATAATAGCTGGCAACCATTAGGAGAAATTGGACACCTCACGGACACAGCCTGAACTTTTCAACTGTCTTCCCTTATTGGTCTTAAGGCAGTAAAAGCTGGTCCTAAGCCGGTTTTTGCTGAGCAGAAGTGCAGGGTTTGCTAACCACCAATCAAATGCTAGCACGACCGAAGCCTGTGTGAATGTGTATAAAAAATTCTTGGTTTTTGTATAAAGTAAATTGTTTTTGTACCAAGGTACAGAACTCTCCTTCCTTCTGCAAAATAAAGCAACCTTTCCTTATCCGTCTGGCGGTCATTGGCTCTCAGCTAGGCAGACCCAACATTTCGGTAACACTTCCTTCAGTGCTAGACTCCAGGCCTCCTTCCTCACAGCTTGAATGAACGTTACTTTGGAGGGGAACCGCCAGAAAACTCCCTTTCAAAGGTTCACTGAACTATACAAAAGAGAGGCAGAGAACCCCAAGTTATCTTCCACTAAAGATGACAACAGACCCGAGCCCTTTGGACTTTGGGGGAGATGTTGAGTAAGGGGGTGGTCTGCCCTCTTGCTGGAAAGTTGTGTGGTAAAAATCTTACCTTGAACCAAGATTGTAGTTTTGTTAGCTCCTAGTCTCCAGAAATTTTTCACTTTCACTTGCTTGTAACCATTTCTGACTTTCTCCTTTAGACCTTAATGCTTTTGTTACTAAACGTGTTTTACTCTTAATCTAAATGAATCCGGTGCTGTCTTTGAATTCAAGTGATAGCCAACTCCAGCTGAAGTGATAAGCTGGGCCATTTTGTCTCTTCTGAGGAGCAAACAATCATTATTCCTCTGAACGATCCAGGAAAAAGTCGCCATTGCAGAGCATGTGGTTTTGGGAAAATTCAGCTGTTGCTGACTCTTGCCAGGTTTATTCAAGGCTGGTAGAATCCACAAGGTGCCTAGGGTGTGAGAAGCAGGCTGCTGCAGTCAGAGCTGCTGGGCCAGGGTTATTTATCTCACAGACACTCAGCGCGTCCTTGAATGCTGGCTGGGAGCATCCAGACAAGGGAGCTCCAGGAGCAGAACATTGAAAGTCACCCAGGATTGCAGATGACACAACTCCTCACGGGTCTGGAGTGCCCCCCAGGATGTGAAAATGGCCTAGGTTGGCAGTGAAAGATCTTGAGAGTCTTGCTCCCCATCAGCAGCTGCAATAGCCCCCATCTCTCTTCCCTGCAGGCTCCTTGGATCTTGGGGTCCATCATGCTTGATGTCACCTGGCCTGATGCTTATTTTTCACGTTCTGCTTGGCCAGAGGAGATAGAATATGTTACTCCTGAATTCTAGCAGTATTCTAATTTCCCAGTATTCTCCACACCCAGGGATTTTCATACTCCCTCCCATTACACCTGACTCACTAGATTCCCTAATGCTGCAGTATGCACTTCCCTGACATCTACCAGTGTGAGATCCTGCATTCAGCGATATCCCTGCCCGTCCTGTTCCTTTTCTCCACTGAACCCCACCAGCCCATGCTGACTGTTCCCAGATTCCCAGGACTCTCCCATTGTCTCTGGACCTCTCTGTCAGCAAGAAGCAGAGCCAGGGAGACTTGCCCTCTGTGTGGAGTCCTCGCTTTCTGAGACATTCATTTACCTTCTGTGCGTTTTAGGAGCCTCTTTGCTAATGCGAGTCTGTGACGTTACCCAGGGTACACTCTGGACTGCTGAACAGCTGTCCCCATCACTTCTCCATCCTGGGGTGCCTTTCCACACTGCTTTGCTGTGAGAGCAGCCACTCCTGGGCAGCTAACACACATTCTCCAGCGTGTATCTCGCTCCCAGCAACACATTATAGAGTGCTGCTGCTCACCCACTCGTGAATTACACCCCAGGGGAATCCCGGCCCATTCTCTAGTCCCAGATTTTCCCCCAGAAATGTGTGTCTTGCAGTCTCCAGCACATTACGGAACAATACAAGGTCCTACAAAGTCTGTCACTTCATCCATGGAAAATGACATGCACCAGGCTTGTTATCCCAAGTGGAATTTCTCACACACTGTAATCCAACAATAAAGTTGTTTTATTGTTGTATCTCTTAACTACAGAAAGAAAAGATTTTAAGTGACGACAAGGAACGAGGCATAAAAGTCAGAATTGCTCACAAAAGAAATAAAAGCTGAAACGCAAACAATCGTCTAACTTCACAAGCTAAAACAGATTCACAGCAAATGGCTCTTTCTCTCCATATGCAGTGACAGGCTGGGTTTCCTTTCAGCCAGGGGCCCTGCCTCCCAAAGTTCAGTTCTTCAGGAGTTGTTCAGAGAGAAGAGGGGCAGGAGAGAGAGAGAGAGAGTCAGGTGTTTTCCCCACCTCTTTTTATAATTCAGGCCTTGGTGCTAGAAACATCTGCAGTGTTCAGCTGAGTCGTGATGACGGGCTGTCTGTCGTGGATGTGAGGTTCAAATCCTCCCTGTGATAAAATATAAACTTCCCGCTCACGCCTTCTCCAGCTCACTACTGGAGAATGGCCATTTAATCTGCTGTTGGCTTTGCTGGCTCTGAGGAACTGGGCTGTGGCTCTTCCCCAGAACTGTAACATTTTTTTCAGTAACATCATGCAGTAAAATCTTCTCTCTTTTGTGATGGGGTCAAGCCAGCCGGCTACAGGAGAGTTGTGGAAGGCAAGTATATTAGCCCCAGGATAAGCAGGTTCCTTTTCCCCTGGCAACTGAACAGGGGTTACTCCAGGTTAATTAAGACACCTGAGGCCAATCAAGGGGCCTGCCAGAATCTGTTAAGAGCCTCCCCTCCAGCCAGATAGGAGCACGTGATAGGTGCTGTGGGAGGCAGGCAGGCGTACTACTGGAGAGCTGGGCGGTGCAGACGCTGATGAGCACCGGGAGGGAAACCCCACAGGTACAGAGGCGAAGGGCTGGGGAAACCCTACCCGACACGGCAAACAGCCCTTCGGGGGAGAGAACCCACCAGAGGGGAGAGACTGAACTGGGTACCTGGCCTGTCACCACCGTGCCCAGAGGGGCTACCAGAGATTAAGAGGCTCCCCTCCCCTTCCCCTGTCACAAAGGCCGTGAGGAACCCTGCTCAGGCAAGGTGTGAACAGTAAACCCAGGGGCGTGGGGAAATCCTGAGGGGGAGAGGAATACTCCAGCCCGCCACTAAGAGGAAGTACACAACCGGCTGAGCCGGAGAAGGAGCTCTGTCACACTTTGTATATGCAGTGTTTCTATTTTAACACACAGTTTAACAAGACAATAATGTTCAGCGTATTATGAATTTCCAAATGATGCCTGACAAGGCATACTTTGTACAAAATATATCATAATTTTGCAAAACAATGAATACAGGGATACACACTGTCACAGTGTCTGTCTCTGTGTGTTCCTAGCAGATATGTGTGTATTTCAGTCTCTCTTGAGCAGAGTGTTTTGCACCTTTGAGAAACTGGGGAGCTGGCCCTGGGATTTCACTGGTTTACAAAGGACTGGGTTTTAAATCAATAATTATTTTTCATGACAAAGTCTTATGAATTCACTTGATCTTCTTTGTTTTCTTTCATCTGAGCAGGGTTTCTAGTTTCCAAACCTGATGTCATCTCCCAGCTGGAACAAGGGGCAGAGCTGTGGGTCCCAGACCTCCAGGGTTCAGAGGAAAGAGAGATCCTCAGAGGTCCCTGCATGGGTGAGGAACATTTAACCAACTCAGAATCTGTAAGTGCCTGAGCAAAAAATCTGGGGATACCCTGCAAAGAGCTTGGGAGCTCTCAGTTCAGGACTGTCCCCAGCAGGCGTCGTATCGTCAGGGCAGATACAGCTCATGGCTTCCTACAGATCCTAACAGACACCTGGCAGTAGCTTCCTCCCTTCCATCTGAGCATTTAGATGGGATGTGAAGGCAAAATTTGGGGGAATTCAGTGCCTGTTTTTTGACATCTCTCCAGCACTTATTTTGGTTTGGTGTTCCCTTGTCCAGCCCAGTTTGAGGTTTTTCTCTCTGTCCCAGCAGGTGATGCGATGGTGAGTGAGAACGAGGAGCAGAATTCTCAGCAGGAAGATGCTGAGCAAGTGGAATCACACAGCGCGTTATCGCAAAGCTCCAAAGGAGATGTGTCCAGGGGTCATGAGCAGGGAACAGCCTGTGAGGTTCAGCGCAGTCCAGAGAGTGTGCAGGGAAGCCAGCCAGGGGAGAAAATGGGAAAAATAATTTATCCTTGGGAAACTCACAGAGACCTGGAAGAAAGCACAGTCCAGCAGAAAATCCTCAGAGGAAAGAGAAAATACACATGCCCTGAGTGTGGGGACAGCTTCAGTGACGGCTCTGCCCTTATTAAACATCAGAGACTCCATACGGGAGAGAAACTCTACGAATGCTGCAAGTGCGGGAAAACCTTCAATCGCATTTCACACCTCACTCGACATGAGATAATCCACACGGCAGAGAGACCCTATGAATGTAGAGAGTGCGGGAAAACCTTCACTCTCAGCTCGTATCTCACTACCCATGAGCGAATGCACAGGGGGGAGAGGCCCTTTCAATGCTCTCAGTGTGCGCAAAGCTTTACCAGGAGCTCATCCCTCATTAGACATGAGAGAACGCACACGGGAGAGAGACCCTACAAATGCTGTGAGTGCGGGAAAAGCTTCACTTCCAGCTCAAATCTTATTCAGCATCAGAGAATCCACACTGGGGAGAGGCCCTATGAATGTGGCGAGTGCGGGAAAGCCTTCAATTGCAGCTCAGAGCTCACTAGACATGAGAGAATCCACACGGGAGAGAGACCCCATGTGTGCAGCCAGTGCGGGAAAACCTTCGCTCTCAGGTCAGATCTTACTACCCATGAGAGAATCCACACGGGGGAGAGGCCCTTTCAGTGCTCTCAGTGTGGGAAAACCTTCACCAGGAGCTCAGACCTTACTAGACATGTGAGAATCCATACGGGAGAGAGACCCTATGAATGCTGTGAGTGTGGGAAAAGCTTCATTTGCAGCTCAAAGCTTATTCAGCATCAGAGAATCCACACAGGGGAGAGGCCCTATAAATGTGGCGAGTGCGGGAAAACCTTCAGTTGCAGTTCAAAGCTCACTAGACATGAGAGAATGCACAGGGGGGAGAGACCTTATGAATGCCGTGAGTGCGGGAAAACCTTCACTTACAGCTCCGATCTTACTACCCATGAGAGAATCCACACGGGGGAGAGGCCCTTTCAGTGCTCTCAGTGTGGGAAAAGCTTCACCAGGAGCTCAGACATCACTAGACATGAGAGAATCCACACGGGGGAGAGACCCTATGAATGCTGTGAGTGCGGGAAAAGCTTCATTTCCACCTCAAACCTCATTAAACATCAGCGAACCCACACTGGGGAGAGGCCCTATAAATGTGGGGAGTGCGGGAAAGCCTTCAATTGCGGCTCACAGCTCACTAGACATGAGAGAATCCACACGGGAGAAATCCTGTGAATGCTGCAAGTGTGGGAAAACCTTTTCACTCAGCTGGCACCTTGTTAGATACTGGAGAATCCCCACGAGAGAGAGAGAGAGATCCTATGAATGTTGTGAGTGCGGGAAAACCTTCATTCAAAACTCACACCTCAGTACTAGAGCTGTCTGTTAATCACAGTTAACTCATGCAATTTGCTCAAAAAGTTAATCACGATTACAAAAATTAATCGTGATTATTCACAGCTTTAATCGCACTTAAACAATAGCCTACCAGTTGACTTTTATTAAATATTTGTGGATATCTTTCTGTGTTTTCAAATATATTGATTTCACCTACAACATAGAATACAAAGTGTACAGGGCTGAGTTTATATTATTTTCTTACAGCTATCTGTACTATAAAAATGATAAAGAAAACATAGTATTTTTCAGTTTATCTAATACAAGTACTGTAGTGCAATCTCTATCATGAAAGTGCAACTTACAGATGTAGATTTTTTTTGTTACAGATCTGCACTCAAAAACAAAACAATGTAAAACTTTACAGTCGAAAAGTCCAGTCAGTCCTACTGCTTGTTCATCCCCTTAAGACTCTCTGCAACCAGCTTAAATCATCATCTAGGGTGAGAATTTGCTACTCATATCCAATCTCTTTAGTATATTATGTTTAAATTGTGGTTTTATTTGCTAGGTAATCTGCTTTGATCTATTTGCTATTTCTTATAACTACTTTTCTTCCACACTACTTAAAATCTATCTTCTGTCGTTAATAAACTTGTTTTTGTTTGTCTAAAACCAGTGCGTGGAAGTCATAACTTGGGGCAGAAAGCTGTTGTATATTGCTCTCCTCATTGAGGGAGGAGGTGAATTTCTTGAGCTGTACAGTTCTCTGTGCAATGCACGGAGGTATAATTTTGGGTTTACCCTCTGGGTGGGGGGGGGGTCGTGGTGCCTTAGCTGTACCTTCCTAGGCAGGTACCGGTTAAAGAACCCGTGTGTATGTAGCTGCAGCTGGGCGTGTATAGTGAGGCAGCCTGGCTCCCAGCCGCCCCAGAGAGGGACGAGTCCCTACGGACCCCAAAGTGGGCGGAGTCACTGGAGCCTATGCCCACCCCCCAGAGGTCAAGGTGCAGGGCAGGAAGTATAAAAGCCCAGCCCCAGGGCTCAGAGGCTGCCTGGCCGCCAGAGAGGCCAGACGCTGATGCCCTAGCTCCCACTGGGGAGACTCCTGCCGCCAGTGACTGACCCAAGGACTGGCCATACCTGCGGAGACTGGACGCCGACCAGTGCAAAGGGATCCAGAGGAGCTGCCCAGTTTACCCCTCGCTCAGTATCCTGAGGAGCCCATGGTGTGGGACGCTGGGGAAGACGCTGCTGAGACACAGGTACTGGTAGAGGGGGAGGTTGGAAGTAGCCCGGGGGCAGCCGACCCTAGTCTGGCTGCAGCACACCCAGAACCAATGTCAGTGTGTTGCGGCCAGGATCCCCACTGACACAGCAGCAGGCTGCCTGCCGCTGTTAGGGCCCCGGGCTGGGACACAGAGGAGTGGGCGGGCCTGCGTCCCCCCTGCCACCCCACTCACGGGTGGCAGTCTCCCCCTCGCCCCGACGCTCAGGCCCAGGAGCCTGGGCTTAAACTACTGAACTGTTTGCTCAGCCCCTGCCTGAGGGTCTGAGCCCTGAACTATTCTTTGTTGCCCTGCCCCAACCTAGGGCCTGGGCTTCCAATACGAGACTATTGGCTCAGCCCCTGCCTGAGGGCCTGAGCTCCTGGCCGTTTCCTGACCCACCAAGCTAATTCCCCAACGCACGGGACTCGTGTAGTGGGCGGCCTGGCTCCCAGCCGCCCCAGGGAGGGGCGAACCCCCTACAGCAGACACTGACAGTGTGTCACTACCTGTGTGTGCGCTGGTGGACGTGCATTGTGAAGCCTAGAGGGCTTGGCAGCTTGTCACAGCAGTACAGTGTGAGTGGAAACCCAGGCTGGTGGGTCAGGGGGTCTCAGTGGTATCCCAGTTCCAGGTGGCACCCCAGGGGGGAACCCATCACAGTGGCGCAGCTGAGCAGGATCATATGCACAGCCTGTTGCTCTGAGACACTGGTGGTGATTTTATGTGAGTTTTAAATGTAGTGGCTGAAGATCAGTCAAAGAAGTTACCGGTTATTTTCTGTTTGCTTATTTCGGGCAAGGGAAGTAGGGAGAGAAAAACAGGAAACTGCATGAAAGTGAAACTAGCAAGAAGCTGGATCTGTGCCGACTGCAGGCAGAAGAGAAGGGGAGAGAACACAGGAGACACATGGCATTACAGCGACTGCAGATTGAAGCCGAGAACGCCAGACAAGAAGCTGCACACCAAAGGGTCCTGGAACTGCAAGGTAAAGCAATGGAGGGGAAGGAAGAAGAAGGGAAACATGAACTGGACTTGATATAGAGGTGGAACCAGAACCCCCTGTCCTGCCTCCTGCTCCGGGGAGTCCCCTCTCCAAAAATCAGTGCTGAGTGGAGCAGGTTTGAAAGGATCAGAGGAGAATGTGGTGGGAGAATCTCTTGTCCTAATTCTGAGTCATCAGACGTAACCTGCTCTGGAATGTCACTTGACTCTTTCATTTTCATGTAGTCTACCTCTCTGTGATGTGGGTTTCTATCTTTCCCGAAGGCTGTCTGGTCACCCAATTGGAGATTTGTTTAGTTGGACAGGCTGGAGCTCAGATTTATTGGAGACTTTGAGACACATGACCATTTGCTAAAGTCATTACTTCTCACTCTAGTGCTGCTTTTTCCCCATCCCTCCATGATGACGTGGAGAAATTTCAAGTGCTGTTCACTCAACAGGAGACAACTCTCCAATTTACTGGCCATGCTAACAAAGCAGCAGCCGTGACTTAAAATCTCCATTGGGAAATGGTGAAGCAAGTGCAGATGATCACAGTGGAGTTCAGTTGTTTGAGCCAGCGGTTCTCAAACTTCATTGCACCGTGACCCCCATCTGACAACCCCTGCCCCCATCCAGGGAAGCCGAAGTCAGAGGGCGTCAGCCTCAGTAGCCTGAGCTCCACCTTGCAGGGGAGATGAAGCTGAAACCTGAGTCCTTCCGGACTGTGGATTAACACTGGTGTCAGTGACATCAGAAGCACAGTTCAGAAAGGATGGGGCCAGAATCCTCTTCAGCAGATCACTGGGTGGGGCTCCTAACCCCCTTCCCACCTCCTTCAGCCCCAGATCTAGGACAAGGACTCAGGGTGAGAATTTTCCCTAGAGAACTGGAAGTCCCTGCAGTTTTCCAGAGGGGAGAGAAGCAGAAATCGGTGGTGGTTTCACCTCATGGTGTTTGATAAGTGGACAGAAAGTTATCACCACCCCGTGCCGGCCAGTCACAGAGGCAGCGGGAGCCCTGGGGGTGCTTCTTTAACAGGAGAAGGAACCACCTGGAGAGCCAAAATAATTTAAAAGTTCACATTTCTTGTCCCTAGGAAATAATGGCCACCATGGATCCACCCCAGAGGTGGCTGCATCTTAGCACTGTGGGAAGCCACCTCTCATGGTGACCCTTTGCCATGGGGGTTGGGATACTTCTGGACCCGCGCCGCACTCAGAGTGACCTCCTCATCCCGTGTCGGCTGGAGAAAAGAAAAAGGTCCAGCCAACTCTCCTGCTACCAGCTGGGACCCATTGATCCCCCAAACAGAGGGAGGCCTCGGGGGCTGGTCTCTTTCATGGGCAAACCTTTTAAGAAAGATAAAAGGGGGAAGAAATGATTCTCAAAGGAGAGGAGGAAAGATGATCATTGGGCAGTTTAACTCCCTGCAACCTCCCAGGACAGGAAACGACTCAGGGGAACAGGTTCCCTCCACGGAAGGGGAAGTTGCTGGGATTTAGGAACCTGGGGAACAGGCCTAAACCCAAGAGGATTTTTAACTGACGTTTGATGATGACATAGAAAGAGGCAAAACCTGAGATTAGAGATCAGTGGTCAGAAGTGAAAGAGAACAGGGCCGAAATGTGAGGGATTTTTGGATCCAGATTTGACTATTCGAGAGGCCAGTGGAAAATCGGAGGGGCTTTACATCAGGGGTGGAGAGGAGGTAAAATTGGGGTGTGTTTCACAGCAATATCTGATGAATGACTAGAGAAAAGGGGGCGACATTTGCACAGATGGGACATCCATGCTGGAAGAGCTGAGAAAAGGGGTACGTTGGAGATGCTGTGGGTATTTTAGCATGGGGGGGGGAATCGCTGGGCACATTCGATTAGTAACAGACACCGAGAGAGAAAAGGGGGCACAGTGTTTAGGGTGTTTTCTTCCCATCTTTGAGCTCTGCAGAGAAAATGGGCCAGGAACATCTTTTGGGGGGCCAGAGATGGGGGACTGGCAGGTCGCGGGTGGGAAGGGGGAGGGAATGGGCGAGCCCCCCGCCCAGCCCCGCTCTCTCTCCTCAGCGACCCCCCCCCAGCCCCGCTCTCTGCCCCCCGGCCCCACCTCCAGCGACCCCCCCCATCTGGTCCTGTTCTCCACCCCTCCCCCCAGTGACCCCCCTACCCAGCCTTGCTCTCCTCCCCCATCGTGCCCTCCTGCCCTTACCCGCTTCCCCGCCTCAGCGCACCGGGAAGGGGGGGAACGTCAGGCAGGGAACAGCAGAGGCTGGAAATGACGCACCACATTAGGGTGGGAGGGGCCACCGCGAGACACGGCCGTTGGGGTGGTCGCCGCAGCACACGGGACGTTCCAATGGCCTTGCCCTCGTCCCGGCAGCCCCACGTGTGCTGCTCTGGCCCCACTCTCCCCCTGGCAGCCCCCACTCACTGCTCCGGACCCGGCCTGTGTCCTGTGGATACTGACCCGTGCTCGTCTCACCCCTCCCCCAGCTCCACCCCCATCCTCCTCCAGCTCCACCCTCTGCACCCCCATCCCCCCAACTCCCCCACCTAGCATAAGTTTGGCGTGTGACCTCTGGCACAGATAAATGGCCTAATAGTTACCCTTTTGGATTTTGGGGAACTGAACATGTCTACCTAAGACATTTGGGACTTAGCGGTAACCACAGAACATGGACGTAATGACCAGAAACTGGTTTGAGCAGCAGGTTTCCAGAATGATCTCGTTGGCATTAACAGGTATGATTGTGCTAGCCTACAGGATAAGTGCTCCCCGATATTATGGGGGTGAGGACGTTAGATTTAGGCACAGGTTGGGCACTGGCATGAATACTGAGGAGAGTGCTCAGACCCAAACCACGATGCAGAAGCAGCTCTCGCTGGCTTTTTCCAGCTCTTGGCTTTTTCATCTTCTTTATTTTTCAAGGGTTTGTCTCTACTTACCGGTGAATCTACGCTGTGGCGACTGAGCCACCGGGGGGTGATTAGTGGGTCTAGTGAACACCCGCTAAAAACAACCGCCAGTCGCTCTCTTGTCGACTCTGGTACTGCACCGGAACGAGAAGTGTAAGGTAAGTCGACAGGAGAGTTTCTCCCGTCAAACCAGCGTGGTGTAGACACCGCAATAGGTCGACCCTAAGGTACATCGACTCCAGTTACATTATTCACATAGCTGGAGTCACATAACTTAGGTTGACTTAATCCTGTATTGAGGACCCGCTGTTAGTCTCTTAGCTGGGAACTGAGCATTTCACCCTTCAGCTCCATTATTCACCATCAATGTCGAGTGTTGAGGAACCTGGACCATCAGATCATTTGGCATGTCAGAGACAAGGCTGGGCCTGTCTCTTACCGCTGGGTCCCCAAGGAGGGTGTGAGGATGCTAATTTAGGAAACTTTTAAACAATAGTACCACATGTACCCCCAGAATTGTATTATTTTGGGATCTTCTGCCATGTGTGTCGGTGGAAGGGGTCTCGCATGTGAGAATATTTGCATCATGAGAAAAAACACCTCTTGTATTTTCACACTTCTTAATTTTTCACAAGAGGAGGCAGCAGAGGAGAAGTGATGCAAATGCATAAAACACAACAGAAAATCTAAGGCCTGGTCTACACTACAGTCCTATATCGGTATAATGACATTGCTCAGGGTTTGAAATATCCACACCCCTGAGCAATGGTTATACCAACCTAACCCGCTGCAAAGGGCTCCTCCTGGTACAGCCTGGCACTGTGGGACCGCTGTGCCTCCTTAAATCTCCTGCCTGGATTGTCTCTCTCAATGCTATGCCAGTGACAAGCAGCAAATCTCAACCAGTCCTGTGATCACTCACCCATTGGCACATGGAGCCCTGCACCCAGCTACATTGCATGAATGCTCCCTGGGTCACTCATGGAAAATACGGAGAGGCACCAGCCAATCACCCCAGAAACATACCATCTTACACTGCTCAAGCCTCCCTTGGACAGTGCACGCTCATTAATTTGCCACTTCTTCCAAGGACCGTGGCCCTGCACCAGCCTTTGTAACCTGCACAGACGCTTCCCAAGCACTTCCACCAAAACCATACTGGTTTAGATAAAACAGAGAACAGATTTATGAACTACAGCCAGATTTTAAGTGATTATAAGTAACAGGCATAGAGACCAAAATTAGTTATCTAAGAAACAGAAATAGAAACATCATTTAAATTCAAACTTTAACAGACTAAGCAAGATTTGACTCAAACAGTCTTTCCCTAAGAGACGTCACAGGCAGCTCACAGTTCTCGGTACTCGGACTGAACTCCCTTCCAGCCTGGGACCAAGCTCCCCAGTTCAAAGTCTTTGTCCTCCAGACAACCTTTCAGGTGTTGATATGAGGTGGGGAGAGGCCAACTGATGATGTCGTTCTCCCTCTTTTATACTTCCAGCTGCTAGAAAGATCCTTGCTGTGACACTGGTTAGGGTAAATTCAACAAAAACAAACCAACCCCCCACTTCTGTTTCCTCCACATCTGCATCGTGAAGGGCAGCATTTCCCGTAACACAGGATTAGCTAGGAGACACCTTCGTAGGGCCTGGGTTACAAGTGCTCTGGGAACCAAAACGGCACACAAGCATTTTGTCTAGTTCCAAGTCAGACTGTGGAATTCTCTTCCGCGGATCATCTGAGACAATACTGACTAAACCAGCAGTTCCCAAACCGTTTTAAGGGGATCGCCAGGGCTGGCGTTAGACCCTGGACTGAAGCCCAAGCCCAAGCCCCGCTGCCTGGGGTTGAAGCCAAAGCTTGAGGGCTTTGGCCCCCACACATGGCAGGACTCGGGCTGTGGCTTCATCCCCCCTGCAGGATGGGGCTGAGGCTACTGCACTGCTGCTTGGGGCTGAAGCCCTCTGACTTCAGCTTCTGCTGGGGGCGGGGGGGGGGGAATCCTGTAGCAATTTTTGTTGTCAGACGGGGGTCACGGTGAAATGAAGTTTGAGAACCGCTGGCTTAAACAACTGAACTCCACTGTGATATCTGCACTTGCTTCAGTTAGTTGGGGTTCTGCTGCTGTTCACCATTTCCCAGTGGAGATTTTAAATCACTGCTGCTGCTTTGTTAGCATGGCCAGTAAATTGGAGAGTTGTCTCCTGTTGAGTGAACGGCACTTGAACTTTCTCCACGTCATCATGGAGGGATGGGGGAAAAGCAGCACTAGAGTGAGAAGTAATGACTTTAGCAACTGGTCATTTGTCTCAAAGTCTCCAATAAATCTGAGCTCCAGCCTGTCCAACTAAACAAATCTCCAGCTGTGTGACCAAACAGCCTTCGGGAAAGATAGAAACCCACATCACCGATAGACTAAATGAAAATGAAAATACCAAGTGAAATTCCAGAACAGGTTACGTCTGATGACTCAGAATTAAGACAAGAGATTCTCCCATCAGATTCTCCTCTGATCCATTCAAACCTGCTTCACTCAGCAGTGTCTCATTATTCAGTTGTTATATACAAAAGTTTTAGCATCCTCATAATGAGGGTAAAAAACATCTAACCTTCCCCAAAGTGGCTTTGCCAATAAGCAGAAACTGGGATTTAAAATCCAAATGATCACTCTGTGTTTGGGATCCATTTGAATTCCCCTTCCAGGAACTGACACTTTCTTCTCCCCATGACTGACTAAACAAGTCAAAGCACCTTCTCCAAGCACAGACAGCTGAGAACACTGCACCACACAACACTCTGAGAGGCGCAGGGACAGAACGTGAAGAAGATAAACTCTGCATGGCTCAGAGAGGCGGTAACAGTTCTGGAACGATGGGGAAGGAGGGAATCTTTCTGAATCACCTCATCTCCTTCCAGTGTCACAAAGGCTGAAATGATATTGTTTTTCCTGCCCCTGCTTCTCTTAATTATATTTAAATATATCATAAATGAAAAAAAGGGTCCAAAAATGCCATTGAGCACACTCCACTGCAATGTGAGAACAACTGAGAATGATACAATCGGCATCACTGGTGACTATAAAAAATAATTGTACAATAAGAGGAACGTTATAAATGTGATGCTCCTGGTTTCATGGAAGGAGAGACAAACTCCCATTACTCAGAGGACAATGGAGTGGCTAGAAAGGACAATCGGGTCCACCCCAGAAAAGGGTGAGCTGCCCAAGGGAAAAATGAGCAAATCACCTGGACAAGCTGAGGGATAAATGGCTCAAACAGCTTTAAAGGTTACTACATGGGAACAGCGAAAGTGTTAAAGAAAAAATGTCTTGATAGCTCTAGAGGTTTTTATGATGTTTAAGTCCCTCGCAGATTCTGATAAGGGCTGAGCTCTGAGTGAAGTTTTTCTCACACTCACAGCATTCAAGGGGTCTCTTTCCCGTGTCGATTCTCTGCTGTCAAGTGAGCTGGAGGCTGCAACTGAAGGTTTCCCCACACTTGCAGCATTTATAGGAGCCTTCTCCCGTGTGGATTCTCTGATGTGCAGTGAGTAATGATTACAAAAATTAATCATGATTAATTGCACAGTTAAACGATCATAGAATACCACGTATTTAAATATTTCTGGATAGCAATTGGTATTCTATTGTTTAACAGCGCGATCAAAACTGTGAATAATCACGATTAATTTCTTTAATCGCAATTCATTTTCTGAGTTAATGATAGTTCACTCACGTGATGAACGGACAGCCCTAGTACTGAGGTGTGAGGTTTTCCCGAATTCACATTAACAGGATCTCTCCCCCGTGTGGATTCTCCAATATCTAGTAAGGTGTGAGCTGAGAGTGAAGGTTCTCCCGTACTCAGAGCGTTCACAGGATTTCTCGCCTGTGAGGATTCTCTGATGTTGAGCAGCATTTGAACTGTCAGTGAAGGTTTCCCCGCACTCTCAGCATTCATGGGGTCTCTCTCCCGTGTGGATTCTCTCATGTCTAGTGAGCTGTGAGCCGCAATTGAAGGCTTTCCCGCACTCCCCACATTTATAGGGCCTCTCCCCAGTGTGGATTCGCTGATGTTTAATGAGGTTTGAGGTGGAAATGAAGCTTTTCCCGCACTCACGGCATTCATAGGGTCTCTCCCCCGTGTGGATTCTCTCATGTCTAGTGATGTCTGAGCTCCTGGTGAAGCTTTTCCCACACTGAGAGCACTGAAAGGGCCTCTCCCCCGTGTGGATTCTCTCATGGGTAGTAAGATCGGAGCTGTAAGTGAAGGTTTTCCCGCACTCACGGCATTCATAAGGTCTCTCCCCCCTGTGCATTCTCTCATGTCTAGTGAGCTTTGAACTGCAACTGAAGGTTTTCCCGCACTCGCCGCATTTATAGGGCCTCTCCCCTGTGTGGATTCTCTGATGCTGAATAAGCTTTGAGCTGCAAATGAAGCTTTTCCCGCACTCACAGCATTCATAGGGTCTCTCTCCCGTATGGATTCTCACATGTCTAGTAAGGTCTGAGCTCCTAGTGAAGGTTTTCCCACACTGAGAGCACTGAAAGGGCCTCTCCCCTGTGTGGATTCTCTCATGGGTAGTAAGATCTGACCTGAGAGCGAAGGTTTTCCCGCACTGGCTGCACACATGGGGTCTCTCTCCCGTGTGGATTCTCTCATGTCTAGTGAGCTCTGAGCTGCAATTGAAGGCTTTCCTGCACTCGCCACATTCATAGGGCCTCTCCCCAGTGTGGATTCTCTGATGCTGAATAAGATTTGAGCTGGAAGTGAAGCTTTTCCCGCACTCACAGCATTTATAGGGTCTCTCTCCCGTGTGCGTTCTCTCATGTCTAATGAGGGATGAGCTCCTGGTAAAGCTTTGCGCACACTGAGAGCATTGAAAGGGCCTCTCCCCCCTGTGCATTCGCTCATGGGTAGTGAGATACGAGCTGAGA
This sequence comes from Gopherus evgoodei, assembly GCF_007399415.2. Taxonomy (NCBI): domain Eukaryota; kingdom Metazoa; phylum Chordata; order Testudines; family Testudinidae; genus Gopherus; species Gopherus evgoodei. The sequence goes on along the minus strand of NW_022060081.1, from coordinate 102,938 downwards.
GTGAAGGTTTTCCCGCACTCTCTACATTCATAGGGTCTCTCTGCCGTGTGGATTATCTCATGTCTAGTGAGCTGTGAGCTGCAAGTGAAGGCTTTCCCGCACTCACAGCATTCATAGGGGCGCTCTCCCGTGTGGATTCTCCGATGTCGAGTGAGGTGTGAAATGCGATTGAAGGTTTTCCCGCACTTGCAGCATTCGTAGAGTTTCTCTCCCATGTGGAGTCTCTGATGTTTAATAAGGGCGGAGCCGTCACTGAAGCTGTCCCCACACTCAGGGCATGTGTATTTTCTCTTTCCTCTGAGGATTTTCTGCTGGACTGTGGTTTCTTTGTGGTCCTTGTGAGTTCCCCAACAGTAAATAAATGTACTCAATTTCTCCCCTGGCTGGTTTCCCTGCTCTGTCTCTGTCCTGCGCCTAATCTCACAGCTTTTTCTCTCCTCATGACTTCTGCACATGTTCCTTTTGGATATTTTTGAGAAAGCTCCGTGTGGTTCCGCTTGCTCAGTATCTTCCTTATGAGACTTCTGCTCCTCATTCTCACTCAGCGACACATCACCTGGTGGGACAGAGAGAGAAACCTCAAACTGGGCTGGACAAGGGAACACCAAACCAAAATAAGTGCTGGAGAGATGTCAAAGAACAGGCACAGAATTCCCCCAAATTTTGCCTTCACATCCCATCCAAATGCTCAGATGGAAGGGAGGAAGCTACTGCCAGGTGTCTGCTAGGATCTGTAGGAAGCCATGAGCTGTATCTGCCCTGATGATATGACACCTGCTGGGGACAGTCCTGAACTGAGAGCTCCCAAACTCTTTGTAGAGTATCCCCAGATTTTTTGCTCAGGCACTTACAGATTCTGAGTTGGTTAAATGTTCCTCACCCGTGCAGGGACCTCTGAGGATCTCTCTTTCCTCTGAACCCTGGAGGTCTGGGACCCACAGCTCTGCCCCTTGTTCCAGCTGGGAGATGACATCAGGTTTGGAAACTGGAAACCCTACTCAGATGAAAGAAAACAAAGGAGATCAAGTGAATTCATAAGACTTTGTCATGAAAAATAATTATTGATTTAAAACCCAGTACTTTGAAAACCAGTGAAATCCCAGGGCCAGCTCCCCAGTTTCTCAAAGGTGCAAAACACTCTGCTCAAGAGAGACTGAAATACACACATATCTGCTAGGAACACACAGAGACAGACACTGCGACAGTCTGTAACTCTGTATTCACTGTTTTGCAAAATTATGATATATTTTGTACAAAGTATGCCTTGTCAGGCATCATCTGGAAACTCATAATACGCTGAACATTATTGTCTTGTTAAACTGTGTGTTAAAATAGAAACACTGCGTATACAAAGTGTGACAGAGCTCTTTCTGCGGCTCAGCCGGTTGTGTACTTCCTCTTAGTGGCGGGCTGGGGTATTTGTCTCCCCCTCAGGATTTCCCCACGCCCCTGGGTTTACTGTTCACACCTTGCCTGAGCAGGGTTCCGCACGGCCTTTGTGACAGGGGAAGGGGAGGGCAGCCTCTTAATCTCTGGTAGCCCCTCTGGGCACGGTGGTGACAGGCCAGGTACCCAGTTCAGTCTCTCCCCTCTGGTGGGTTCTCTCCCCCGAAGGGCTGTTTGCCGTGTCGGGTAGGGTTTCCCCAGCCCTTCGCCTCTGTACCTGTGGGGTTTCCCTCCCGGTGCTCATCAGCGTCTGCACCGCCCAGCTCTCCAGTAGTACGCCTGCCTGCCTCCCACAGCACCTATCACGTGCTCCTATCTGGCTGGAGGGGAGGCTCTTAACAGATTCTGGCAGGCCCCTTGATTGGCCTCAGGTGTCTTAATTAACCTGGAGTAACCCCTGTTCAGTTGCCAGGGGAAAAGGAACCTGCTTATCCTGGGGCTAATATACTTGCCTTCCACAACTCTCCTGTAGCCGGCTGGCTTGACCCCATCACAAAAGAGAGAAGATTTTACTGCATGATGTTACTGAAAAAAATGTTACAGTTCTGGGGAAGAGCCACAGCCCAGTTCCTCAGAGCCAGCAAAGCCAACAGCAGATTAAATGGCCATTCTCCAGTAGTGAGCTGGAGAAGGCGTGAGCGGGAAGTTTATATTTTATCACAGGGAGGATTTGAACCTCACATCCACGACAGACAGCCCGTCATCACGACTCAGCTGAACACTGCAGATGTTTCTAGCACCAAGGCCTGAATTATAAAAAGAGGTGGGGAAAACACCTGACTCTCTCTCTCTCTCTCCTGCCCCTCTTCTCTCTGAACAACTCCTGAAGAACTGAACTTTGGGAGGCAGGGCCCCTGGCTGAAAGGAAACCCAGCCTGTCACTGCATATGGAGAGAAAGAGCCATTTGCTGTGAATCTGTTTTAGCTTGTGAAGTTAGACGATTGTTTGCGTTTCAGCTTTTATTTCTTTTGTGAGCAATTCTGACTTTTATGCCTCGTTCCTTGTCATCACTTAAAATCTTTTCTTTCTGTAGTTAAGAGATACAACAATAAAACAACTTTATTGTTGGATTACAGTGTGTGAGAAATTCCACTTGGGATAACAAGCCTGGTGCATGTCATTTTCCATGGATGAAGTGACAGACTTTGTAGGACCTTGTATTGTTCCGTAATGTGCTGGAGACTGCAAGACACACATTTCTGGGGGAAAATCTGGGACTAGAGAATGGGCCGGGATTCCCCTGGGGTGTAATTCACGAGTGGGTGAGCAGCAGCACTCTATAATGTGTTGCTGGGAGCGAGATACATGCTGGAGAATGTGTGTTAGCTGCCCAGGAGTGGCTGCTCTCACAGCAAAGCAGTGTGGAAAGGCACCCTAGGATGGAGAAGTGATGGGGACAGCTGTTCAGCAGTCCAGAGTGTACCCTGGGTAACGTCACAGACTCGCATTAGCAAAGAGGCTCCTAAAACGCACAGAAGGTAAATGAATGTTTCAGAAAGCGAAGACTCCACACAGAGGGCAAGTCTCCCTGGCTCTGCTTCTTGCTGACAGAGAGGTCCAGAGACAATGGGAGAGTCCTGGGAATCTGGGAACAGTCAGCATGGGCTGGTGGGGTTCAGTGGAGAAAAGGAACAGGACGGGCAGGGATATCGCTGAATGCAGGATCTCACACTGGTAGATGTCAGGAAAGTGTATACTGCAGCATTAGGGAATCTAGTGAGTCAGGTGTAACGGGAGGGAGTATGAAAATCCCTGGGTGTGGAGAATACTGCGAAATTAGCCGCTAGAATTCAGGAGTAACATATTCTAATTCCTCTGGCCAAGCAGAACATGAAAAATAAGCATCAGGCCAGGTGACATCAAGCATGATGGACCCCAAGATCCAAGGAGCCTGCAGGGAAGAGAGATGGGGGCTATTGCAGCTGCTGATGGGGAGCAAGACTCTCAAGGTGTTTCACTACCAACCTAGGCCATTTATACATCCTGGGGGGCACTCCAGACCCGTGAGGAGTTGTGTCATCTGCAATCCTGGGTGACTTTCAATGTTCTGCCTCTGGAGCTCCCTTGTCTGGATGCTCCCAGCCAGCATTCAAGGACGCGCTGAGTGTCTGTGAGATAAATAACCCTGGCCCAGCAGCTCTGACTGCAGCAGCCTGCTTCTCACACCCTAGGCACATTGTGGATTCTACCAGCCTTGAATAAACCTGGCAAGAGCAGCAACAGCTGAATTTTCCCAAAACCACATGCTCTGCAATGGCGACTTTTTCCTGGATTGTTCAGAGGAATAATGATTGTTTGCTCCTCAGAAGAGACAAAATGGCCCAGCTTATCACTTCAGCTGGAGTTGGCTATCACTTGAATTCAAAGACAGCACCGGATTCATTTAGATTAAGAGTAAAACACGTTTAGTAATAAAAGCATTAAGGTCTAAAGGAGAAAGTCAGAAATGGTTACAAGCAAGTGAAAGTGAAAAATTTCTGGAGACTAGGAGCTAACAAAACTACAATCTTGGTTCAAGGTAAGATTTTTACCACACGACTTTCCAGCAAGAGGGCAGACCACCCCCTTACTCAACATCTCCCCCAAAGTCCAAAGGGCTCGGGTCTGTTGTCATCTTTAGTGGAAGATAACTTGGGGTTCTCTGCCTCTCTTTTGTATAGTTCAGTGAACCTTTGAAAGGGAGTTTTCTGGCGGCTCCCCTCCAAAGTAACGTTCATTCAAGCTGTGAGGAAGGAGGCCTGGAGTCTAGCACTGAAGGAAGTGTTACCGAAATGTTGGGTCTGCCTAGCTGAGAGCCAATGACCGCCAGACGGATAAGGAAAGGTTGCTTTATTTTGCAGAAGGAAGGAGAGTTCTGTACCTTGGTACAAAAACACTTTATACAAAAACCAAGAATTTTTTATACACATTCACACAGGCTTCGGTCGTGCTAGCATTTGATTGGTGGTTAGCAAACCCTGCACTTCTGCTCAACAAAAACCGGCTTAGGACCAGCTTTTACTGCCTTAAGACCGATAAGGGAAGACAGTTGAAAAGTTCAGGCTGTGTCCGTGAGGTGTCCAATTTCTCCTAATGGTTGCCAGCTATTATAAGGCTACTAGCTGTTAGGGGGTCGCTGCTGACTGTTACAGTCCCCTCTTACGCAATTTGCCTGCATTGCCACCTTAACTCTGCTCCCATCCCTGCAGCTGGTAAGAGCCACTGGGAGGCTGGTACAAAGATTAACAAACTACCCCGGATCCTGGGGTATTCCCCATGTGTTCAGGGCTGCACATCAAGGCTGGAGGCCTTTCTGAAAATGATTTAGTCAAACACAAGGTGTCCAGCTCAGTACAGCTGTAACTGGCAGAAATTCTACAATCTGGGTGATACAGGAGATCAGCTAGACAACCAAATCATCCCTTCTGGCCTTAAAATTCTCTGAATCTATAACAGATACGAGGAAGGACGAAGAACGCGCCATCGTTTCTGTTGTGTTCTACAGACAGGAATCCCAGCATTTATCCGCATGCCCCCCAGCTGTGTGCCCTGGGTCAGCTGTAGCTGTAACCGGATGGTGGAGGGAGTGTGATGCAGTAGGGACTGTCTGTGTGGGGAGTGGGAGAGCAGGGGAGGACTTTAGGGGATGGACGATGCCAGGGCCTGTAACCTGAGCTAGGTAAGGGAGGGGAAAGGTCAACACCTTTGCCCGGGAAGGGGAAAAAGGAAGGGAGTGGCAGGAGGGAAGCAGTTGGAGTTTGGGCTTGGGGCTGTGTGGGCGGAATTCAGGGGATCCTAGTTAGGATCCAAGCACCCTGAAAGCCCAGAAGGACTCGGTGGAGGGGTCCTGACTGTGCCTGCAAGCTCTGCTGTAACCTGTGCTCCTGTTGTCCAATAAACCTTCTGTTTTACTGGCTGGCTAAGAGTCACTGTGGGTCCCAGGAAGAGGGGTGCAGGGCCGGACTCCCCCACACTCCGTGACAACTGGTGGCAGCGGCGGGAGATACTGCACCCCGTGGACGGCGCTTCCTGCAGTAAGTGACTGGGGAGCAGTAAAACGAAGAGGTGAATAACCCCTGGGAGTGTGTGCCCAGTGAGAAGGACTTTGCAGTAACAGGGTCCCCCGGGGGATTGCAGCGAGCGGTCCCAGGGGCGAGGAGTCTGCAGCTCGACCCTGGCAGAGAGGTGGTGACCTCACGAAGGGCTGGTGCACTAGGGGTCCCCCTGGAAACCGTGGGGAGCGGCGAGCACCCCGGCCTGTGAGTGGCCAGCAGGAAGATGTATGCCAAGCGGCGCAAGTGTGACCTGGTGGAGCTATGCAAGCAGAGGGGGTTGCGCCCGGGGAGATGCACCAAGGACCAGCTGATTGCCCAGCTGGAGCAGGGAGACCGCATGAATGAACGGAGCCCTGTCTCTGAGGGAAGCAGCTGAGCAGATGCAGCGCAGGCACCAGTGTCTGTCCCCGCTGGGAGTGGTCAGCCAGCGGACGATGGCTTCCCGAGACCCCCCCCCTTCTAGGCGTAGGGGAAGGGCGGGGAGGAGCCCAGTGTATACCGAGGGCACCGTGACACCCCCGGCCAGCAGGGGATCTGCCCAGCGAAGCTCACCCCCCAGCAGGGGATCCTCCCGGCAACGCTCGGCATCCGTGGAGCGGACGCGGCTGGAATATGAAAGGGAGAAGCTCGAGTTAAAGAGGCAAAAGCTGAAGGAGAAGGCGAAACAGCGTGAACATGAGCTGGAGGAGAAGGAGAAACAGCGTAACCATGAGCGGGAGGAGAAGGAGAAACAGCGTAAACATGAGCTGGAGCTGGCCCGGCTGGCAAACAATGGGGCCCCGGCTGTGGTGAGTGAGGGGGGACCCAAGCCTACAAAGAGCTTTGATAAGCACTTGCTGCCCCGGCGTAAGGAGGGGGAGGACATAGATACCTTCCTGACGGCCTTTGAGAATGCCTGCGAGCTGCACCGGGTTGACCCTGCAGACAGGATCGCAGTTCTCACCCCCTTACTGGACTCCGCAGCCGTGGAGGTGTACAGCCGACTGAAAGGGGCGGAGGCAGGGGACTACGAACTGTTCAAACAGGCCCTGCTCCGCGAGTTTGGGCTGACTCCTGAGATGTACCGGAAAAAGTTCCGGAGCCAGCGTAAAACCCGTGAGGTCACATACCTACAACTGGTCAACCGGGCGCAGGGGTATGCCCGCAAGTGGACGGCTGAGGCCCAAACTAAAGAGGACCTGCTTGACCTATTCATACTGGAGCACCTGTACGAGCAGTGCCCGTCCGACCTGAGGCTGTGGTTGATGGACCAGAAGCCGGAGAACCCACAGCACGCAGGCCAGCTGGCCGACCAATTTGTGGACAGTCGGGCAGGGGATGGCAGGGAGGAGTCTCGAAGGAGCAGGCCTGCCTCAACGCAGAGAGAGAGTCACCATGGGACCTCCCAAAGGGGGCCTATGGAGAACCCCCCCAAAAGGGGAACATCCAGTGGCAGGTCCCTCCGACCCACTCAAGGGGACCCACGAGATATGGGCTGCTATCGCTGTGGCCAACGAGGTCACATAAGGGCCCAGTGCCCCAAGCTCAGGGACAGACCAAGCAGACCCAACCCGCAGAGGGTGGACTGGGTAAAAACCCAATCGGAGGAGGGGCTACATTCCCAGGAAAGGGGGGCTGGCAACATACCACCGGTGGATGCTCCAGGTTCCGGGTTTTTGGTTTACCGGGTGGGCGCGGGGCTGCCCCTCCGGAAAGAGTGCATTGTTTCCCTGGAAGTGGATGGGAGGAAGGTCACTGGGTACTGGGACACGGGCGCAGAGGTGACGCTGGCCCGGCCCGAGGTGGTGGCCTCAGATCGGATGTTGCCCGACACCTACCTGACCCTGATGGGCGTGGGTGGGACCCCATTCAAGGTACCCGTGGCAAGGGTACACCTGAAATGGGGGGCCAAGGAGGGCCCCAAGGATGTGGGGGTACACCAATATTTGCCCACTGACGTGTTAATGGGAGGGGACCTTGAGGACTGGCCTAGTAACACCCAGAGTGCCCTGGTCGTGACTCGTAGTCAGAGTCGGCAAAGGGCACTGCTCCCCGACAACGGGGAAGGTACTCGACCCGAGGTGCAGGACCCTAACCCAGGGAGCAGGGAACGCCCAGGGGCACGGTTCAAAGAGGCTGCGGCCTCAGACCCAGCCAGCAAGAGAGAGCCGGTCCCCATCCTTGTCCCAGCTGCTGAGTTCCAGGCCGAGTTGCAGAAAGATCCCTCCTTACGGAAGCACAGGGACCGGGCTGACCTTAGTGCGGTACAGACCATGAGGAGAGGTTGCAAGGAGAGGTTCCTGTGGGAGAAGGGGTTCCTGTACCGAGAATGGGCTCCCCCAGGGGAAGTAGAGTCATGGGGGATCAGGAGGCAGCTGGTGGTTCCCCAGAAGTTTCGTCACAAGCTGCTGTACCTGGCTCATGACATCCCTCTCGCAGGGCACCAGGGAATCTGGCGCACCAGGCAGAGGCTGCTACAGAACTTTTACTGGCCTGGGGTCTTTACCCATGTCCGACAGTACTGCCAATCCTGTGACCCCTGCCAGAGGGTGGGGAAGGCCCGGGACAAGGGGAAAGCGGCTTTGAGGCCTTTACCCATCATAGAAGAACCTTTCCAGAAGGTGGCCATGGACATAGTGGGACCCCTCAGCAAGACGACCCGGTCAGGGAAGAAATACATCCTGGTGGTGGTGGATTTTGCCACTCGCTACCCCGAGGCGGTGGCCTTGTCCTCTATTGAAGCAGACACAGTGGCAGATGCGCTGCTGACAATTTTCAGCCGGGTGGGGTTCCCCAAGGAGGTCTTAACGGACCAGGGTCCAACTTCATGTCGGCCCTGCTCCGGTCCTTATGGCAGAAATGTGGGGTCCAGCACAACTGGGCCTCAGCGTATCACCCCCAGTCCAACGGGCTGGTAGAAAGGTTCAACGGGACGCTGAAGATGATGCTAAAAACATTTATGAACCAGCACCCGCAAGATTGGGACAAGTACTTACCTCACCTGCTGTTTGCGTACAGGGAGGTACCCCAGGAGTCTACCGGGTTTTCACCTTTCGAACTGTTGTATGGAAGGCGGGTGAGGGGGCCCCTAGACCTGATGAGGGACGAATGGGAGGGGAAGGCCGCTCCCGAGGGAGAGTCAGTGGTGGAGTATGTCCTGACCTTCCGGGAAAGACTGGCCGAGCTCATGGGCCTGGCCAGGGAGAATCTGGCCCGAGCCCAGAGGAGGCAGAAGGTCTGGTATGACCGCACAGCACGAGCCCGTGCCTTCGCCACCGGGGATCAGGTGATGGTTCTCATCCCCGTGAGGAGAAACAAACTCCAGGCCGCCTGGGAAGGGCCCTTCAAGGTGATCAAGCAACTGAATGAGGTAAACTATGTGGTGGAGCTGTCAAACCGGGCACATCACCGTCGGGTGTACCATGTGAACATGATGAAACCATACTATGACAGGGGGAATGTGGTGTTGGCCGTGTGTGGACATTGGGAGGGGCAGGGAGATGACCCCTTAGTAGATCTATTCCCTGGGACAAAAGCTGGTTCCCCCCTGGAGGCGATTCCCCTCTCTGATCAACTGACCCCGGGCCAGCATGCTGAGATCAGAGGGGTGCTGCATCTGTACCGACAGCTGTTTTCCAACCAGCCTGGACGCACTAATTTGACTGTCCACCGGGTGGAGACCGGGTCACATCCCCCTATAAGATGCTCCCCTTTTCGGGTCACTGGTAAAACTGCCCAGGACCTAGAAAGAGAGGTCAGGGACATGCTGGCTTTGGGGGTGATCCAGCCGTCTTCCAGCCCTTGGGCCTCACCAGTGGTGCTAGTCCCCAAGAAGGATGGGTCAATCCGGTTCTGTGTGGACTATCGAAAGCTCAATGCCATCACCGTATCTGATGCCTACCCTATGCCCAGGCCTGACGAGCTCCTAGACAAGCTGGGAGGTGCTCGGTACCTCACCACTATGGATCTTACCAAAGGCTACTGGCAAGTGCCGCTGGACGCAGATGCCAGGCTGAAATCAGCCTTTATCACCCCTCTGGGGCTCTACGAGTTTCTGACCCTGCCCTTCGGCCTCAAGGGAGCGCCGGCCACCTTCCAGCGCCTGGTGGATCAGCTACTGAGGGGGATGGAGAGTTTTGCCGTGGCGTATATTGACGACATCTGCGTCTTCAGCCAGACCTGGGAGGACCACATGTCCCAGGTTAAACAAGTCCTAGACCGACTCCAAAAGGCTGGGTTAACGGTAAAGGCTGAGAAGTGCAAGGTGGGGATGGCTGAAGTATCTTACCTGGGCCATCGGGTGGGGAGCGGCTGCCTGAAGCCGGAACCAGCCAAGGTGGAGGTGGTCAGAGACTGGCCTGCTCCCCAAACCAAAAAGCAGGTCCAGGCCTTTATTGGGATGGCGGGATACTATCGAAGGTTCGTGCCCCACTTTAGTGCCATAGCCGGCCCCATCACTGAACTGTGCAAGAAGGGGAAGCCAGACAAGGTGATCTGGACTGAGCAGTGCCAGGAGGCTTTCCGGGCACTGAAGGAGGCTCTGGTTAGTGGCCCAGTTCTGGCAAACCCAGATTTTGACAAACCCTTTATGGTGTTCACTGATGCCTCAGACACAGGACTGGGGGCGGTGTTAATGCAGGAGGATGAAAAGGGGGAGAGACACCCCATCGTGTACCTGAGTAAGAAGCTGCTACCCCGGGACCAAAGCTACGCGGCCATCGAGAAGGAATGCCTGGCCATGGTGTGGGCCCTTAAGAAGCTAGAGCCATATCTCTTTGGGCGACACTTCACCGTGTACACCGACCACTCTCCCCTGACCTGGCTGCACCAGATGAAAGGAGCCAACGCCAAGCTCCTGAGGTGGAGCCTGCTCCTGCAGGACTATGACATGGACGTGGTCCATGTGAAGGGAAGTGCCAACCTGACAGCGGACGCGTTGTCCCGGAGGGGGGGCCCTGAACTTCCCCAGGTCACTGGGCAGAGTGACTCCGCTCAGTTCAGTCTCGAAGGGGGGAGAGATGTGATGCAGTAGGGACTGTCTGTGTGGGGAGTGGGAGAGCAGGGGAGGACTTTAGGGGATGGACGATGCCAGGGCCTGTAACCTGAGCTAGGTAAGGGAGGGGAAAGGTCAACACCTTTGCCCGGGAAGGGGAAAAAGGAAGGGAGTGGCAGGAGGGAAGCAGTTGGAGTTTGGGCTTGGGGCTGTGTGGGCGGAATTCAGGGGATCCTAGCTGGGATCCAAGCACCCTGAAAGCCCAGAAGGACTCGGTGGAGGGGTCCTGACTGTGCCTGCAAGCCCTGCTGTAACCTGTGTTCCTGTTGTCCAATAAACCTTCTGTTTTACTGGCTGGCTAAGAGTCACTGTGGGTCCCAGGAAGAGGGGTGCAGGGCCGGACTCCCCCACACTCCGTGACAGGGAGCAGTTGGAGCAGCTTGGCAGAGCTGTGGCTGTGGTCTGCAGAGAGGTGCATGTGACCCCTGAGGGACGGAGTCTGCCCCATTTCAGTGCTGAGTGTTGTGGGTTGTGTCTCTGAAGGTGCACAAGGGGGGTTCTTGCCCGCAGGCTGTCAGCGCTCTGGTGGGATACACACTAGTGATCTGTGGGGTGTCGTGAGGGCAAGTGAAGGCAGTGACTCCGAAGGAATCCTCACAGTGAGGGCAGGGGAGTGGGATCAGTTTGCAAGTTGGAGCTGGTTTGCGTGGAGCAGGATCAGGGTGTGAGTGAAGGCCGAGGTTGGACACTACTGCCCATTATGTGGGACCCAAACCCCAGTTTCACTTTAAAACCAGAAGGTATTTGACCGTGTGCCAAACTGCTCCGGGGCTCTCTTCCCGCAGTGTTGTGTAGCAGGGCAGGGCAGAGGGCTGGTGTGTGTGTCACTGGCATGTGGGGTGATGCTGCATCAGGGCAGCGTAATGGTTACGCCGTAGGGGTGACATGAACCTTAACTAGTCACTTCCCCTTCTAAGAACCGAGGGGACAGGAACCCTTACCCAGCGAGGTCACCGTCTCATAGTTCTCCTGCATGACGGCTCTGCCTTGGGCTCTCTGAGCGGGGTCCAGCAGAGCCCCCTCTTCCCTGGTGAAATACACAGCCAGCTCCTCGAAGGTCACCGGCCCCTGAAAGAGCAAGAGTCCAACACTCAGTACTGGCTGCCCCACTCACAACCCCACTATTCATGGGGGAGAGGAGCCCATCAAATGGAAGCCCTGGGTGGCTCACAGTCAGAGTCCCACCCCACCCCGCTCAGAGCATCCAGGAAACAGCAGGGTGAGGGGACGAAGCGAGAGCCCCTTCTCTCTCCCAGCAGATCCATCACCCCCCTACTAGCCACCGACGGATACAGGAGATGGAGCCCCCAGCAGGGTTCAGAGCATGGACAGGACCAGTGGGATGAGGATCAGTGTCCTCCCCCGTAGGGAAAGGCACCGGCGCAGCCACGCCCACCTGCGCAGCCGCTCAGAGAAGGGTTGGGAAGGGGAGATACGAAAACTGCCCCAAGAATCGTCCAAGGGAGGGGGAAACGAGACGACCCCGGGGGCGGCAGCAGTATGGGAGGTGGAGAGGGGAGAGACGGAGACTGCGACGGGGCAGGACTGGAGCCAGGAGCGGGAACGGGATCAGGAGCAGAGGCAGAGGTGGGGTCAGTGTACCCAGCAAACAGCACCTCTCGACAGGGTTCAGGGCCTGAGGGTACAGGGAGAGGAAGGGGTCCCTCAGTGACGCCTGGCCTGGGCACCACAAGCTCAGCACCTGTATCCACGGTGTCGGGCAGGATGGCAACTGGGCCCCAGCTGGGAGGAAAGGCAGCACTTCGCCTCGGGGTGGGGTGCACCCAAGGGCTTGGGGCCCGCTCCCTCAGCACTGTGTGTCACCCAAGGGGTGTGGCTCGGTGCCATCTGTGGCTGGGCAGATGGACAAGCCCAGGAACACCCCAGGGTCCAGAGTGGAGGCAGCAGCCTGGGGTAGGGGTGGGAGAGGATAGGCAACGTGACTAATCCTCCCCCCTACATCGAGGCCCTCTGGCAACAGGGGCGTCCTCCCGCTGGGTGCCCTGGGTCAGACCCGGGGCCTCCATCTCCTGAAAACTGGAGCGAAAATCTCCCCTCACGGCCCCAGACGCCTCCCTGCCAGCAACAATTGCCTCGGCGCCGAGGGGGGCACAGATGACTGGAGGGGCTCCATCCGAGGCCCCCTCAGGGAGGGACTCCAGGAGGAGGGTGGTGCCGTTCCCCACGGCATCCTCAGCTGGGCCCTATGAGGAGGTGGCATGGACGGCTCTCGGCAGTAGCGGCCCCCCCTCAGTCTGTGGGGGTCCCCTCCCCCTCCGTGAGCCTGGGCCTCCCGTTTGACGGATTCCACTGTCCGAGCTCCCAGCACCCGGCGGTCCCAGGCATCCCTCCGTGCCGGGCCAGGGGGTCGTCCCTCCGGCCATGGCACAGGTAGCACCAGGCCTCCCCCGAAGAGCAGAGCCCCCGGGAATGGGCCCCATGGTGGGACACCAGAAAGGACCCTTATGGCGCTCCAGCAGCTGGATCTGGAGCTGCCGGCAGGAGGACAGGAGGTGACGGGGGCGGGGTCCTTCCAGCCCCGGAGGAAAGGGCTGATGACAGAAGGGAGTTTCCCCAGGGTGGGGAGGAAGGGGAGCAGGGGGACATGGGGCAGGAAGGGCGGGACGGAGGTCAAATCCACCCGTACGCCCAGGTCTTCCAGGGCCTCAATGGGAACATTTACGCCCCCCACTGCTAGGCCCCTCCCCATCGCCTGCTAGGCTGTGGCTTCCGATGCCAGGAAGACAACGACCTTCCTGTACATCTTGGAGGCCGGCACCGCGGCCGTGGGTCCCACCACCTGCGCCAACGCCTGCACGTAGGTCTACACATGGGGAGAGGCCGGCACCAGGAGGCAACAGACACCAGGCTCCCTGGATAAGTTGGGAAAGGGGCCCCAGCCGCCAGGGATGGGACTGGATACGGCAGATGAAGTAGTGGTATGTGGAGGGGATGCAGCCTCCTGGCATACGCTCTGGGGTCAAGGGAGGGAGACCCCCAGAGCTGGTGAATAGCAGGAGAAGGGGGGCCTGTGGCGGATGATGGGGGGGGACGGCCCTGACCACAGAGGGGTTTCACCTTCCTAGTGGGGCTCTTGCCCCTTTCACCGGCCGAGGGGGCTCCCCCGACACTGGAGGGGGCAGGGGCCATGAGAGCAGCACAGTCCGTTCTCGTATCTGCCGATGGCGCCCCCTAGTGGGGCGATGGCAGAGGGGCCGGCGGTGGGGGTCGAGAGGTTAGCAGCAGGGAGAGATGGGGGTGTTGGTATTTGATAGTCAGAGCGACGGGGGGATCTCGGGGCAGGTTCAGTCAGTGACAGACGCCAGCAGAGACAAGGGGGCGCCAGGGGCACAGATCTCAGACCCGCGTTGGAGAATCGGGGGGAAGGGGTCAATGTGGGATTGTTGGTATTTGATAGTCAGAGCGACGGGGGGATCTCGGGGCAGGTTCAGTCAGTGACAGACGCCAGCAGAGACAAGGGGGCGCCAGGGGCACAGATCTCAGACCCGCGTTGGAGAATCGGGGGGAAGGGGTCAATGTGGGATTATTGGTATTTGATAGTCAGAGCGACGGGGGGATCGCGGGGCAGGTTCAGTCAGTGACAGACGCCAGCAGAGACAAGGGGGAGTGAGGGGCACAGATCTCAGACCCACGTTGGAGAATCGGGGGAAGGGGTCAATGTGGGATTGTTGGTATTTGATAGTCAGAGCGACGGGGGGATCTCGGGGCAGGTTCAGTCAGTGACAGACGCCAGCAGAGACAAGGGGGCGCCAGGGGCACAGATCTCAGACCCGCGTTGGAGAATCGGGGGGAAGGGGTCAATGTGGGATTGTTGGTATTTGATAGTCAGAGCGACGGGGGGAAAGTCGGGGCAGGTTCAGTCAGTGACAGACGCCAGCACAGACAAGGGGGCGCCAGGGGCACAGATCTCAGACCCGCGTTGGAGAATCGGGGGAAGGGGTCAATGTGGGATTGTTGGTATTTGATAGTCAGAGCGACGGGGGGATGTCGGGGCAGGTTCAGTCAGTGACAGACGCCAGCAGAGACAAGGGGGCGCCAGGGGCACAGATCTCAGACCCGCGTTGGAGAATCGGGGGGAAGGGGTCAATGTGGGATTGTTGGTATTTGATAGTCGAGCGACGGGGGGATCTCGGGGCAGGTTCAGTCAGTGACAGACGCCAGCAGAGACAAGGGGGCGCCAGGGGCACAGATCTCAGACCCGCGTTGGAGAATCGGGGGGAAGGGGTCAATGTGGGATTGTTGGTATTTGATAGTCAGAGCGACGGGGGGATGTCGGGGCAGGTTCAGTCAGTGACAGACGCCAGCAGAGACAAGGGGGCGCCAGGGGCACAGATCTCAGACCCGCGTTGGAGAATCGGGGGGAAGGGGTCAATGTGGGATTGTTGGTATTTGATAGTCAGAGCGACAGGGGATCGCGGGGCAGGTTCAGTCAGTGACAGACACCAGCACAGACAAGGGGGCGCCAGGGGCACAGATCTCAGACCCGCGTTGGAGAATCGGGGGGAAGGGGTCAATGTGGGATTGTTGGTATTTGATAGTCAGAGCGACGGGGGGATCGCGGGGCAGGTTCAGTCAGTGACAGACGCCAGCAGAGACAAGGGGGCGCCAGGGGCACAGATCTCAGACCCGCGTTGGAGAATCGGGGGGAAGGGGTCAATGTGGGATTGTTGGTATTTGATAGTCAGAGCGACGGGGGGATCTCGGGGCAGGTTCAGTCAGTGACAGACGCCAGCAGAGACAAGGGGGCGCCAGGGGCACAGATCTCAGACCCGCGTTGGAGAATCGGGGGGAAGGGGTCAATGTGGGATTGTTGGTATTTGATAGTCAGAGCGACGGGGGGATCTCGGGGCAGGTTCAGTCAGTGACAGACGCCAGCAGAGACAAGGGGGCGCCAGGGGCACAGATCTCAGACCCGCGTTGGAGAATCGGGGGGAAGGGGTCAATGTGGGATTGTTGGTATTTGATAGTCAGAGCGACGGGGGGATCGCGGGGCAGGTTCAGTCAGTGACAGACGCCAGCAGAGACAAGGGGGCGCCAGGGGCACAGATCTCAGACCCGCGTTGGAGAATCGGGGGGAAGGGGTCAATGTGGGATTGTTGGTATTCGATAGTCAGAGCGACGGGGGGATCTCGGGGCAGGTTCAGTCAGTGACAGACGCCAGCAGAGACAAGGGGGCGCCAGGGGCACAGATCTCAGACCCGCGTTGGAGAATCGGGGGAAGGGGTCAATGTGGGATTGTTGGTATTTGATAGTCAGAGCGACGGGGGGATGTCGGGGCAGGTTCAGTCAGTGACAGACGCCAGCAGAGACAAGGGGGCGCCAGGGGCACAGATCTCAGACCCGCGTTGGAGAATCGGGGGGAAGGGGTCAATGTGGGATTGTTGGTATTTGATAGTCAGAGCGACGGGGGGATCTCGGGGCAGGTTCAGTCAGTGACAGACGCCAGCACAGACAAGGGGGCGCCAGGGGCACAGATCTCAGACCCGCGTTGGAGAATCGGGGGGAAGGGGTCAATGTGGGATTGTTGGTATTTGATAGTCAGAGCGACGGGGGGATCACGGGGCAGGTTCAGTCAGTGACAGACGCCAGCAGAGACAAGGGGGCGCCAGGGGCACAGATCTCAGACCCGCGTTGGAGAATCGGGGGGAAGGGGTCAATGTGGGATTGTTGGTATTTGATAGTCAGAGTGACGGGGGGATCTCGGGGCAGGTTCAGTCAGTGACAGATGCCAGCAGAGACAAGGGGGGATATTCAAGTATTGGATCCAACCTGTGATGCTGGCAGAGAAAAGCGGGTCCCAGACTCGGGGTAAAGGGAAGGTCCTTTCATGGACTGAGAACTGGTTAAAAGACAGGGAACAAAGGGTAGGAATTAATGGTAAATTCTCAGAATGGAGAGGGGTAACTAGTGGTGCTCCCCAAGGGTCAGTCCTAGGACCAATCCTATTCAATTTATTCATAAATGATCTGGAGAAAGGGGTAAAGAGTGAGGTGGCCAAGTTTACAGATGATACTAAACTACTCAAGATAGTTAAGACCAAAGCAGATTGTGAAGAACTTCAAAAAGATCTCACAAAACTAAGTGATTAGGCAACAAAATGGCAAATGAAATTTAATGTGGATAAATGCAAAGTAATGCACATTGGGAAAAATAACCCCAACTATACATACAATATGATGGGGGCTAATTAAGCTACAACGAGTCAGAAAAAAGATCTGCCCATCATCCTGGATATTTCTCTGAAGATGTCCACCCAGTGTGCAGAGGTGGTCAAAAAAGCAAACAGGATGTTAGGAATCATTAAAAAGAGGATAGAGAATAAGAGTGCGGGTACGTCTACATCTACAATTTTGCAGCACTGGTTGTTACAGCTGTATAGGGCCAGCGCTGCAGAGTGGCCACACTTACAGCAACCAGCGCTGCAAGTGGTGTTAGATGTGGCCACGCTGCAGCGCTGTTGCACACCGCGGGGAAGGAGACCTGCTTGGAGGGAGGGGTTGGGGAACGCCAGAGCACACCGCGGGGCTGGATACCTACTTGGAGGAGGGGTCGGGGAACGCCAGAGCACACCACGGGGAAGGAGACCTGCTTGGAGGGGGGGTCGGGGAACGCCAGAGCACACCGTGGGGCTGGATACCTGCTTGGAGGGGGGGTCGGGGAACGCCAGAGCAGACCGCGGGGAAGGAGACTTGCTTGGAGGGGGGGTCGGGGAACGCCAGAGGACACCGCGGGGAAGGAGACCTGCTTGGAGGGGGGGGTCGGGGAACGCCAGAGCACACCGTGGGGCTGGATACCTGCTTGGAGGGGGGGTCGGGGAACGCCAGAGCAGACCGCGGGGAAGGAGACCTGCTTGGAGGGGGGGTCAGGGAACACCAGAGGACACCGCGGGGAAGGAGACCTGCTTGGAGGGGGGGTCGGGGAACGCCAGAGGACACCGCGGGGAAGGAGACCTGCTTGGAGGGGGGGTCGGGGAACGCCAGAGCACACCGCGGGGAAGGAGACCTGCTTGGAGGGGGGGTCGGGGAACGCCAGAGGACACCGCGGGGAAGGAGACCTGCTTGGAGGGGGGGTCGGGGAACGCCAGAGCACACCGCGGGGAAGGAGACCTGCTTGGAGGGGGGGTCGGGGAACGCCAGAGCACACCGCGGGGAAGGAGACCTGCTTGGAGGGGGGGTCGGGGAACGCCAGAGCACACCGCGGGGAAGGAGACCTGCTTGGAGGTGGGGGTCAGAGAACGCCAGAGCACACCGCGGGGAAGGAGACCTGCTTGGAGGGGGGGGTCAGAGAACGCCAGAGCACACCGCGGGGAAGGAGACCTGCTTGGAGGGGGGGTCGGGGAACGCCAGAGCACACCGGGGGGAAGGAGACCTGCTTGGAGGGGGGGTCGGGGAACACCAGAGCACACCGGGGGGAAGGAGACCTGCTTGGAGGGGGGGTCGGGGAACACCAGAGCACACCGCGGGGAAGGAGACTTGCTTGGAGGGGGGGGTCAGAGAACGCCAGAGCACACCGCGGGGAAGGAGACCTGCTTGGAGGGGGGGTCGGGGAACGCCAGAGCACACCGCGGGGAAGGAGACCTGCTTGGAGGGGGGGTCGGGGAACGCCAGAGCACACCGCGGGGAAGGAGACCTGCTTGGAGGGCAGTGGAGTTTGCTTAATTGAGAGGCTTCCTCAGGTATGCTGGGATACCTGCTTATTCCATGGAGGTCAACAAAAACGCCGGTGAGTGTCTACACCTGCTGGATCCTCTACACCCGAGGCACGGTCGGGTGTACGGCCAGCGCTGCAAACAGGGAGTTGCAGCGCTGGTGATGCCCTGCAGATGTGTACACATCCTAAGTTGCAGCGCTGTAACCCCCTCACCAGCGCTGCAAGTTTGTAGTGTAGACAAGGCCTGAGAATATATTATTGCCCTTATATAAATCCATGGTACGCCCACAGCTCGAATACTGTGTACAGATGTGGTCTCCTCACCTGAAAAAAGATATACTGGCACTAGAAAAGGTTCAGAAAAGGGCAACTAAGGCCATGTCTACATCTACAATTTTGCAGCGCTGGTTGTTACAGCTGTGTTAGTACAGCTGTATAGGGCCAGCGCTGCAGAGTGGCCACACTTACAGCAACCAGCGCTGCAAGTGGTGTTAGATGTGGCCACACTGCAGCGCTGTTGGGCGGCTTCAAGGGGGGTTCGGGGAACGAGAGAGCAAACCGGGAAAGGAGACCCGCTTCGCCGCGGTTTGCTCTCGCGTTCCCGGAGCCACCCAGCAAACCGCAGGGAAGGAGACCTGCTTGCTCGGGGCTCCGGGAACGCGAGAGCAAACCGGGAAAGGAGACCCGCTTCGCCGCGGTTTGCTCTCGCGTTCCCGGAGCCACCCAGCAAACCGCAGGGAAGGAGACCTGCTTGCTCGGGGTTCGGGGAACGAGAGAGCAAACCGGGGAAGGAGACCAGCTTCGCCGCGGTTTGCTCTCGTGTTCCCCGAGCCACCCAGCAAACCGCAGGGAAGGAGACCTGCTTGCTCGGGGTTCCGGGAACGAGAGAGCAAATCGGGGAAGGAGACCAGCTTCGCCGCGGTTTGCTCTCGCGTTCCCGGAGCCACCCAGCAAACCGCAGGGAAGGAGACCAGGTTGATTACCAGAGGCTTCCTCCTTCCACGGAGGTCAAGAAAAGCGCTGGTAAGTGTCTACATTGGATTACCAGCGCTGGATCACCAGCGCTGGATCCTCTACACCCGAGACAAAACGGGAGTACGGCCAGCGCTGCAAACAGGGAGTTGCAGCGCTGGTGATGCAACTTTCTGATGTAGACAAGCCCTAAAATGATTAGGGGTTTGGAGATGGTCCCATACGAGAAAAGATTAAAGAGGCTAGGACTGTTTGGGTTGGAAAAGAGGAAACTAAGGGGCGATATGATAGAGGTCTGTAAAATCATGAGTGATGTGGAGAAAGTGGATAAGGAAAAGTTATTTACTTGTTCCCATAATACAAGAACTAGGGATCACCAAATGAAATGAATAGGTAGCAGGTTTAAAACAAATAAAAGGAAGTTCTTCTTCACACAGCACACAGTCAACCTGTGGAACTCCTTGCCGGAGGAGGTTGTGAAGGCTGGGACGATAACGGGGTTTAAAAGAGAACTGGATAAATTCATGGCGGTTAAGTCCATCAATGGCCATTAGCCAGGCTGGGTAAGGATGGTGTCCCTAGCCTCTGTTTGTCAGAGGGTGGAGATGGATGGCAGGCGGGGGGAGGGGGGAAGTGGCACAAACAGGGACAGGATCCAATTATCCCCCCTTTACCCCCAGGGATTGCCAGTAGCCAAGAGACAACTCAACCCTCCCCCCCCCGGCAACTCCGGCCTCGCCCCTCCCCCCACTGACCCCCCCCGCCAACTCCGGCCTCGCCCTCCCCCCACTGAGACCCCCCGGCAACTCCGGCCTCGCCCCTCCCCCACTGACCCCCCCCGGCAACTCCGGCCTCGCCCCTCCCCCACTGACCCCCCCCCGGTAACTCCGGACTCGCCCCTCCCCCCACTGACCTTCCCCCCGGTAACTCCGGCCTCGCCCCTCCCCCCACTGATCCCCCCCCGGCAACTCCGGCCTCGGCCCTCCCCCCACTGACCCCCCCCCGGCAACTCCGGCCTCGGCCCTCCCCCCACTGACCCCCCCCGGCAACTCCGGCCTCGCCCCTCCCGCCACTGAGCCCCCCCCGGCAACTCCGGGCTCGCCCCTCCCCCCACTGACCCCCCCGGCAACTCCGGGCTCGCCCCTCCCCCCACTGACCCCCCCTCTGGCAACTCCGGCCTCGCCCCTCCCCCCACTGACCCCCCCCCCGGCAACTCCGGCCCCGCCCCACCGTGACCTGGTTCCGGCTCTTACCGGCCTGCGCGAGCCGCCGGGGCGCCTGGAACACGGGGGGGGCGGGCAGCAGAGCCCGGAAGTGACGCGCGAACGGCCCGGCACCAGACGGTTCCGTTGGGACGGTTGGAAAGAGCTCGCCGCGCGGGGGGGCGGAGCCGGGAACTGCTTCCGGGTAAGGGGGCGGGGCCTGGTGCCAGGGGGCAGGGCTGTGCCACGGGTTAGGGGGCTGGGTGCCGTGGGGCTGGGTGCCATGGAGAATGGGGCTGGGTTCCAGGGGGCTGGGCCGTGCCACGGGGAAGGGGGCTGGGTGCCGTGGGGCTGGGTGCCAGGGGGCTGGGTGCCGTGCGGCTGGGTGCCAGGGGGCTGGGCCGTGCCACGGGTTAGGGGCTGGATTTGTATCCAAGCTCCAGCCAGAGACCAGAACCCCCGATTGAGAAGAAAACCAAGTTCTGTGTCGGGCACCGCAGACCACTCAGCCCCCCACATCCTGTTTCAGTGCCTCACCCCTGGTTTTTACAACCCCTATTACGAGGCGACTGTGCAGCCGGCTGGTCGTTTGGAAGCCAGAGACTGAAAGCTGCCAGGCCCCCCCTCCCCCCAAACACACACAAACACACACTCACCCCCCACTGTCGAGTTTTGGCACTAAAGGAGGACAGCACATGAGAACCAGCTTTGGTCTCGATCTCTGCCACTGGCAGCAACTTGCCCCCGAGAGCAGGTTTGGGTGGTTTTGTTCACAAGAGTGCGAGGAAACTGCTGGTGAGCTCAGCGAGCCGGATTCTACAGTCGCTGGGTTTTCACAATCCCTTACCTACCAGTAACTGCTACAGGTAGGAATTGAGCTCAGCGAGCCGGATTTTACAGTCGCTGGGTTTTCACAATCCCTTACCTACGAGTAACTGCTCCAGGTAGGAATTGAGCTGAGCGAGCCGGATTTTACAGTCGCTGGGTTTTCACAATCCCTTACCTACGAGTAACTGCTCCAGGTAGGAATTGAGCTCAGCGAGCCGGATTTTACAGTCGCTGGGTTTTCACAATCCCTTACCTACGAGTAACTGCTGGTGGTAGGAATTGAGCTCAGCGAGCCGGATTTTACAGTCGCTGGGTTTTCACAATCCCTTACCTACGAGTAACTGCTACAGGTAGGAATTGAGCTGAGCGAGCCGGATTTTACAGTCGCTGGGTTTTCACAATCCCTTACCTACCAGTAACTGCTCCAGGTAGGAATTGAGCTCAGCGAGCCGGATTTTACAGTCGCTGGGTTTTCACAATCCCTTACCTACCAGTAACTGCTCCAGGTAGGAATTGAGCTCAGCGAGCCGGATTTTACAGTCGCTGGGTTTCCACAATCCCTTACCTACGAGTAACTGCTACAGGTAGGAATTGAGCTGAGCGAGCCGGATTTTACAGTCGCTGGGTTTTCACAATCCCTTACCTACGAGTAACTGCTCCAGGTAGGAATTGAGCTCAGCGAGCCGGATTTTACAGTCGCTGGGTTTTCACAATCCCTTACCTACCAGTAACTGCTCCAGGTAGGAATTGAGCTGAGCGAGCCGGATTTTACAGTCGCTGGGTTTTCACAATCCCTTACCTACGAGTAACTGCTCCAGGTAGGAATTGAGCTCAGCGAGCCGGATTTTACAATCGCTGGGTTTTCACAATCCCTTACCTACCAGTAACTGCTCCAGGTAGGAATTGAGCTCAGCGAGCCGGATTTTACAGTCGCTGGGTTTCACAATCCCTTACCTACGAGTAACTGCTCCAGGTAGGAATTGAGCTCAGCGAGCCTGGATTTTACAATCGCTGGGTTTTCACAATCCCTTACCTACGAGTAACTGCTCCAGGTAGGAATTGAGCTGAGCGAGCCGGATTTTACAGTCGCTGGGTTTTCACAATCCCTTACCTACGAGTAACTGCTCCAGGTAGGAATTGAGCTCAGCGAGCCGGATTTTACAGTCGCTGGGTTTTCACAATCCCTTACCTACGAGTAACTGCTCCAGGTAGGAATTGAGCTGAGCGAGCCGGATTTTACAGTCGCTGGGTTTTCACAATCCCTTACCTACGAGTAACTGCTCCAGGTAGGAATTGAGCTCAGCGAGCCGGATTTTACAGTCGCTGGGTTTCACAATCCCTTACCTACGAGTAACTGCTCCAGGTAGGAATTGAGCTCAGCGAGCCGGATTTTACAATCGCTGGGTTTTCACAAGTCCCTTACCTACCGAGTAACTGCTCCAGGTAGGAATTGAGCTCAGCGAGCCGGATTTTACAGTCGCTGGGTTTTCACAATCCCTTACCTACGAGTAACTGCTCCAGGTAGGAATTGAGCTCAGCGAGCCGGATTTTACAGTCGCTGGGTTTTCACAATCCCTTACCTACCAGTAACTGCTCCAGGTAGGAATTGAGCTCAGCGAGCCGGATTTTACAGTCGCTGGGTTTTCACAATCCCTTACCTACCAGTAACTGCTCCAGGTAGGAATTGAGCTGAGCGAGCCGGATTTTACAGTCGCTGGGTTTTCACAATCCCTTACCTACGAGTAACTGCTCCAGGTAGGAATTGAGCTCAGCGAGCCGGATTTTACAGTCGCTGGGTTTTCACAATCCCTTACCTACGAGTAACTGCTCCAGGTAGGAATTGAGCTGAGCGAGCCGGATTTTACAGTCGCTGGGTTTTCACAATCCCTTACCTACGAGTAACTGCTCCAGGTAGGAATTGAGCTCAGCGAGCCGGATTTTACAGTCGCTGGGTTTTCACAATCCCTTACCTACGAGTAACTGCTCCAGGTAGGAATTGAGCTCAGCGAGCCGGATTTTACAGTCGCTGGGTTTTCACAATCCCTTACCTACGAGTAACTGCTACAGGTAGGAATTGAGCTCAGCGAGCCGGATTTTACAGTCGCTGGGTTTTCACAATCCCTTACCTACGAGTAACTGCTCCAGGTAGGAATTGAGCTCAGCGAGCCGGATTTTACAGTCGCTGGGTTTCACAATCCCTTACCTACGAGTAACTGCTCCAGGTAGGAATTGAGCTGAGCGAGCCGGATTTTACAGTCGCTGGGTTTTCACAATCCCTTACCTACCAGTAACTGCTCCAGGTAGGAATTGAGCTCAGCGAGCCGGATTTTACAGTCGCTGGGTTTTCACAATCCCTTACCTACCGAGTAACTGCTCCAGGTAGGAATTGAGCTCAGCGAGCCGGATTTTACAGTCGCTGGGTTTTCACAATCCCTTACCTACGAGTAACTGCTCCAGGTAGGAATTGAGCTCAGCGAGCCGGATTTTACAGTCGCTGGGTTTTCACAATCCCTTACCTACGAGTAACTGCTCCAGGTAGGAATTGAGCTCAGCGAGCCGGATTTTACAGTCGCTGGGTTTCCACCATCCCTTACCTACGAGTAACTGCTCCAGGTAGGAATTGAGCTGAGCGAGCCGGATTTTACAGTCGCTGGGTTTTCACAATCCCTTACCTACGAGTAACTGCTACAGGTAGGAATTGAGCTCAGCGAGCCGGATTTTACAGTCGCTGGGTTTTCACAATCCCTTACCTACGAGTAACTGCTCCAGGTAGGAATTGAGCTCAGCGAGCCGGATTTTACAGTCGCTGGGTTTTCACAATCCCTTACCTACGAGTAACTGCTCCAGGTAGGAATTGAGCTCAGCGAGCCGGATTTTACAGTCGCTGGGTTTTCACAATCCCTTACCTACGAGTAACTGCTCCAGGTAGGAATTGAGCTCAGCGAGCCGGATTTTACAATCGCTGGGTTTTCACAATCCCTTACCTACGAGTAACTGCTCCAGGTAGGAATTGAGCTGAGCGAGCCGGATTTTACAGTCGCTGGGTTTTCACAATCCCTTACCTACGAGTAACTGCTCCAGGTAGGAATTGAGCTCAGCGAGCCGGATTTTACAGTCGCTGGGTTTTCACAATCCCTTACCTACGAGTAACTGCTACAGGTAGGAATTGAGCTCAGCGAGCCGGATTTTACAGTCGCTGGGTTTTCACAATCCCTTACCTACGAGTAACTGCTCCAGGTAGGAATTGAGCTCAGCGAGCCGGATTTTACAGTCGCTGGGTTTTCACAATCCCTTACCTACGAGTAACTGCTACAGGTAGGAATTGAGCTCAGCGAGCCGGATTTTACAGTCGCTGGGTTTTCACAATCCCTTACCTACGAGTAACTGCTCCAGGTAGGAATTGAGCTCAGCGAGCCGGATTTTACAGTCGCTGGGTTTTCACAATCCCTTACCTACGAGTAACTGCTACAGGTAGGAATTGAGCTGAGCGAGCCGGATTTTACAATCGCTGGGTTTTCACAATCCCTTACCTACGAGTAACTGCTCCAGGTAGGAATTGAGCTCAGCGAGCCGGATTTTACAATCGCTGGGTTTTCACAATCCCTTACCTACCAGTAACTGCTCCAGGTAGGAATTGAGCTCAGCGAGCCGGATTTTACAGTCGCTGGGTTTTCACAATCCCTTACCTACGAGTAACTGCTACAGGTAGGAATTGAGCTCAGCGAGCCGGATTTTACAGTCGCTGGGTTTCCACAATCCCTTACCTACGAGTAACTGCTCCAGGTAGGAATTGAGCTCAGCGAGCCGGATTTTACAGTCGCTGGGTTTTCACAATCCCTTACCTACGAGTAACTGCTCCAGGTAGGAATTGAGCTGAGCGAGCCGGATTTTACAGTCGCTGGGTTTTCACAATCCCTTACCTACCGAGTAACTGCTCCAGGTAGGAATTGAGCTCAGCGAGCCGGATTTTACAGTCGCTGGGTTTTCACAATCCCTTACCTACGAGTAACTGCTCCAGGTAGGAATTGAGCTCAGCGAGCCGGATTTTACAGTCGCTGGGTTTTCACAATCCCTTACCTACGAGTAACTGCTCCAGGTAGGAATTGAGCTGAGCGAGCCGGATTTTACAGTCGCTGGGTTTTCACAATCCCTTACCTACGAGTAACTGCTCCAGGTAGGAATTGAGCTCAGCGAGCCGGATTTTACAGTCACTGGGTTTTCACAATCCCTTACCTACGAGTAACTGCTCCAGGTAGGAATTGAGCTCAGCGAGCCGGATTTTACAGTCGCTGGGTTTTCACAATCCCTTACCTACGAGTAACTGCTACAGGTAGGAATTGAGCTGAGCGAGCCGGATTTTACAGTCGCTGGGTTTTCACAGTCCCTTACCTACCAGTAACTGCTCCAGGTAGGAATTGAGCTGAGCGAGCCGGATTTTACAGTCGCTGGGTTTTCACAATCCCTTACCTACGAGTAACTGCTCCAGGTAGGAATTGAGCTGAGCGAGCCGGATTTTACAGTCGCTGGGTTTTCACAATCCCTTACCTACGAGTAACTGCTACAGGTAGGAATTGAGCTGAGCGAGCCGGATTTTACAAGTCGCTGGGTTTTCACAATCCCTTACCTACGAGTAACTGCTCCAGGTAGGAATTGAGCTGAGCGAGCCGGATTTTACAATCGCTGGGTTTTCACAATCCCTTACCTACCGAGTAACTGCTCCAGGTAGGAATTGAGCTCAGCGAGCCGGATTTTACAGTCGCTGGGTTTTCACAATCCCTTACCTACGAGTAACTGCTCCAGGTAGGAATTGAGCTCAGCGAGCCGGATTTTACAGTCGCTGGGTTTTCACAATCCCTTACCTACGAGTAACTGCTACAGGTAGGAATTGAGCTCAGCGAGCCGGATTTTACAGTCGCTGGGTTTTCACAATCCCTTACCTACGAGTAACTGCTACAGGTAGGAATTGAGCTCAGCGAGCCGGATTTTACAGTCGCTGGGTTTTCACAATCCCTTACCTACGAGTAACTGCTCCAGGTAGGAATTGAGCTCAGCGAGCCGGATTTTACAGTCGCTGGGTTTTCACAATCCCTTACCTACCGAGTAACTGCTCCAGGTAGGAATTGAGCTCAGCGAGCCGGATTTTACAGTCGCTGGGTTTTCACAATCCCTTACCTACGAGTAACTGCTCCAGGTAGGAATTGAGCTCAGCGAGCCGGATTTTACAGTCGCTGGGTTTTCACAATCCCTTACCTACCAGTAACTGCTCCAGGTAGGAATTGAGCTCAGCGAGCCGGATTTTACAGTCGCTGGGTTTCACAGTCCCTTACCTACGAGTAACTGCTCCAGGTAGGAATTGAGCTGAGCGAGCCGGATTTTACAGTCGCTGGGTTTTCACAATCCCTTACCTACGAGTAACTGCTACAGGTAGGAATTGAGCTCAGCGAGCCGGATTTTACAGTCGCTGGGTTTTCACAATCCCTTACCTACGAGTAACTGCTCCAGGTAGGAATTGAGCTCAGCGAGCCGGATTTTACAGTCGCTGGGTTTCCACAATCCCTTACCTACGAGTAACTGCTCCAGGTAGGAATTGAGCTCAGCGAGCCGGATTTTACAGTCGCTGGGTTTTCACAATCCCTTACCTACGAGTAACTGCTACAGGTAGGAATTGAGCTGAGCGAGCCGGATTTTACAATCGCTGGGTTTTCACAATCCCTTACCTACGAGTAACTGCTCCAGGTAGGAATTGAGCTCAGCGAGCCGGATTTTACAATCGCTGGGTTTTCACAATCCCTTACCTACCAGTAACTGCTCCAGGTAGGAATTGAGCTCAGCGAGCCGGATTTTACAGTCGCTGGGTTTTCACAATCCCTTACCTACGAGTAACTGCTACAGGTAGGAATTGAGCTCAGCGAGCCGGATTTTACAGTCGCTGGGTTTCACAATCCCTTACCTACGAGTAACTGCTCCAGGTAGGAATTGAGCTCAGCGAGCCGGATTTTACAGTCGCTGGGTTTTCACAATCCCTTACCTACGAGTAACTGCTCCAGGTAGGAATTGAGCTGAGCGAGCCGGATTTTACAGTCGCTGGGTTTTCACAATCCCTTACCTACGAGTAACTGCTCCAGGTAGGAATTGAGCTCAGCGAGCCGGATTTTAGAGTCACTGGGTTTTCACAATCCCTTACCTACGAGTAACTGCTCCAGGTAGGAATTGAGCTCAGCGAGCCGGATTTTACAGTCGCTGGGTTTTCACAATCCCTTACCTACGAGTAACTGCTACAGGTAGGAATTGAGCTGAGCGAGCCGGATTTTACAGTCGCTGGGTTTTCACAGTCCCTTACCTACCAGTAACTGCTCCAGGTAGGAATTGAGCTGAGCGAGCCGGATTTTACAGTCGCTGGGTTTTCACAATCCCTTACCTACGAGTAACTGCTCCAGGTAGGAATTGAGCTGAGCGAGCCGGATTTTACAGTCGCTGGGTTTTCACAATCCCTTACCTACGAGTAACTGCTACAGGTAGGAATTGAGCTGAGCGAGCCGGATTTTACAATCGCTGGGTTTTCACAATCCCTTACCTACGAGTAACTGCTCCAGGTAGGAATTGAGCTGAGCGAGCCGGATTTTACAGTCGCTGGGTTTTCACAATCCCTTACCTACGAGTAACTGCTCCAGGTAGGAATTGAGCTCAGCGAGCCGGATTTTACAGTCGCTGGGTTTTCACAATCCCTTACCTACGAGTAACTGCTCCAGGTAGGAATTGAGCTCAGCGAGCCGGATTTTACAGTCGCTGGGTTTTCACAATCCCTTACCTACGAGTAACTGCTCCAGGTAGGAATTGAGCTCAGCGAGCCGGATTTTACAGTCGCTGGGTTTTCACAATCCCTTACCTACGAGTAACTGCTACAGGTAGGAATTGAGCTCAGCGAGCCGGATTTTACAGTCGCTGGGTTTTCACAATCCCTTACCTACGAGTAACTGCTACAGGTAGGAATTGAGCTCAGCGAGCCGGATTTTACAGTCGCTGGGTTTTCACAATCCCTTACCTACGAGTAACTGCTACAGGTAGGAATTGAGCTCAGCGAGCCGGATTTTACAGTCGCTGGGTTTTCACAATCCCTTACCTACGAGTAACTGCTCCAGGTAGGAATTGAGCTCAGCGAGCCGGATTTTACAGTCGCTGGGTTTTCACAATCCCTTACCTACGAGTAACTGCTCCAGGTAGGAATTGAGCTCAGCGAGCCGGATTTTACAGTCGCTGGGTTTTCACAATCCCTTACCTACGAGTAACTGCTCCAGGTAGGAATTGAGCTCAGCGAGCCGGATTTTACAGTCGCTGGGTTTTCACAATCCCTTACCTACGAGTAACTGCTCCAGGTAGGAATTGAGCTCAGCGAGCCGGATTTTACAGTCGCTGGGTTTTCACAATCCCTTACCTACGAGTAACTGCTACAGGTAGGAATTGAGCTCAGCGAGCCGGATTTTACAGTCGCTGGGTTTTCACAATCCCTTACCTACGAGTAACTGCTCCAGGTAGGAATTGAGCTGAGCGAGCCGGATTTTACAGTCGCTGGGTTTTCACAATCCCTTACCTACGAGTAACTGCTACAGGTAGGAATTGAGCTCAGCGAGCCGGATTTTACAGTCGCTGGGTTTTCACAATCCCTTACCTACGAGTAACTGCTCCAGGTAGGAATTGAGCTCAGCGAGCCGGATTTTACAATCGCTGGGTTTTCACAATCCCTTACCTACGAGTAACTGCTCCAGGTAGGAATTGAGCTCAGCGAGCCGGATTTTACAGTCGCTGGGTTTTCACAATCCCTTACCTACGAGTAACTGCTACAGGTAGGAATTGAGCTCAGCGAGCCGGATTTTACAGTCGCTGGGTTTTCACAATCCCTTACCTACGAGTAACTGCTCCAGGTAGGAATTGAGCTCAGCGAGCCGGATTTTACAGTCGCTGGGTTTTCACAATCCCTTACCTACGAGTAACTGCTACAGGTAGGAATTGAGCTGAGCGAGCCGGATTTTACAATCGCTGGGTTTTCACAATCCCTTACCTACGAGTAACTGCTCCAGGTAGGAATTGAGCTCAGCGAGCCGGATTTTACAAGTCGCTGGGTTTTCACAATCCCTTACCTACGAGTAACTGCTCCAGGTAGGAATTGAGCTCAGCGAGCCGGATTTTACAGTCGCTGGGTTTTCACAATCCCTTACCTACGAGTAACTGCTACAGGTAGGAATTGAGCTCAGCGAGCCGGATTTTACAGTCGCTGGGTTTTCACAATCCCTTACCTACGAGTAACTGCTCCAGGTAGGAATTGAGCTCAGCGAGCCGGATTTTACAGTCGCTGGGTTTTCACAATCCCTTACCTACGAGTAACTGCTCCAGGTAGGAATTGAGCTCAGCGAGCCGGATTTTACAGTCGCTGGGTTTTCACAATCCCTTACCTACGAGTAACTGCTACAGGTAGGAATTGAGCTCAGCGAGCCGGATTTTACAGTCGCTGGGTTTTCACAATCCCTTACCTACGAGTAACTGCTCCAGGTAGGAATTGAGCTGCAGCGAGCCGGATTTTACAGTCGCTGGGTTTTCACAATCCCTTACCTACGAGTAACTGCTCCAGGTAGGAATTGAGCTGAGCGAGCCGGATTTTACAGTCGCTGGGTTTTCACAATCCCTTACCTACGAGTAACTGCTACAGGTAGGAATTGAGCTCAGCGAGCCGGATTTTACAATCGCTGGGTTTTCACAGTCCCTTACCTACGAGTAACTGCTCCAGGTAGGAATTGAGCTGAGCGAGCCGGATTTTACAGTCGCTGGGTTTTCACAATCCCTTACCTACGAGTAACTGCTCCAGGTAGGAATTGAGCTCAGCGAGCCGGATTTTACAGTCGCTGGGTTTTCACAATCCCTTACCTACGAGTAACTGCTCCAGGTAGGAATTGAGCTCAGCGAGCCGGATTTTACAGTCGCTGGGTTTTCACAATCCCTTACCTACGAGTAACTGCTACAGGTAGGAATTGAGCTCAGCGAGCCGGATTTTACAGTCGCTGGGTTTTCACAATCCCTTACCTACGAGTAACTGCTACAGGTAGGAATTGAGCTCAGCGAGCCGGATTTTACAGTCGCTGGGTTTTCACAATCCCTTACCTACGAGTAACTGCTACAGGTAGGAATTGAGCTCAGCGAGCCGGATTTTACAGTCGCTGGGTTTTCACAATCCCTTACCTACCAGTAACTGCTCCAGGTAGGAATTGAGCTCAGCGAGCCGGATTTTACAGTCGCTGGGTTTTCACAATCCCTTACCTACGAGTAACTGCTCCAGGTAGGAATTGAGCTCAGCGAGCCGGATTTTACAGTCGCTGGGTTTTCACAATCCCTTACCTACGAGTAACTGCTCCAGGTAGGAATTGAGCTCAGCGAGCCGGATTTTACAGTCGCTGGGTTTTCACAATCCCTTACCTACGAGTAACTGCTCCAGGTAGGAATTGAGCTCAGCGAGCCGGATTTTACAGTCACTTGGTTTTCACAATCCCTTACCTACGAGTAACTGCTCCAGGTAGGAATTGAGCTCAGCGAGCCGGATTTTACAGTCGCTGGGTTTTCACAATCCCTTACCTACGAGTAACTGCTCCAGGTAGGAATTGAGCTCAGCGAGCCGGATTTTACAGTCGCTGGGTTTTCACAATCCCTTACCTACGAGTAACTGCTCCAGGTAGGAATTGAGCTGAGCGAGCCGGATTTTACAGTCGCTGGGTTTTCACAATCCCTTACCTACGAGTAACTGCTCCAGGTAGGAATTGAGCTCAGCGAGCCGGATTTTACAGTCGCTGGGTTTCACAATCCCTTACCTACGAGTAACTGCTACAGGTAGGAATTGAGCTCAGCGAGCCGGATTTTACAGTCGCTGGGTTTTCACAATCCCTTACCTACCAGTAACTGCTCCAGGTAGGAATTGAGCTCAGCGAGCCGGATTTTACAGTCGCTGGGTTTTCACAATCCCTTACCTACCAGTAACTGCTCCAGGTAGGAATTGAGCTCAGCGAGCCGGATTTTACAGTCGCTGGGTTTTCACAATCCCTTACCTACGAGTAACTGCTACAGGTAGGAATTGAGCTGAGCGAGCCGGATTTTACAGTCGCTGGGTTTTCACAATCCCTTACCTACGAGTAACTGCTCCAGGTAGGAATTGAGCTGAGCGAGCCGGATTTTACAGTCGCTGGGTTTTCACAATCCCTTACCTACGAGTAACTGCTACAGGTAGGAATTGAGCTGAGCGAGCCGGATTTTACAGTCGCTGGGTTTTCACAATCCCTTACCTACGAGTAACTGCTCCAGGTAGGAATTGAGCTCAGCGAGCCGGATTTTACAGTCGCTGGGTTTTCACAATCCCTTACCTACGAGTAACTGCTCCAGGTAGGAATTGAGCTCAGCGAGCCGGATTTTACAGTCGCTGGGTTTTCACAATCCCTTACCTACGAGTAACTGCTACAGGTAGGAATTGAGCTGAGCGAGCCGGATTTTACAGTCGCTGGGTTTTCACAATCCCTTACCTACGAGTAACTGCTCCAGGTAGGAATTGAGCTGAGCGAGCCGGATTTTACAGTCGCTGGGTTTTCACAATCCCTTACCTACGAGTAACTGCTCCAGGTAGGAATTGAGCTCAGCGAGCCGGATTTTACAGTCGCTGGGTTTTCACAATCCCTTACCTACGAGTAACTGCTCCAGGTAGGAATTGAGCTGAGCGAGCCGGATTTTACAGTCGCTGGGTTTTCACAATCCCTTACCTACGAGTAACTGCTCCAGGTAGGAATTGAGCTCAGCGAGCCGGATTTTACAATCGCTGGGTTTTCACAATCCCTTACCTACGAGTAACTGCTCCAGGTAGGAATTGAGCTCAGCGAGCCGGATTTTACAGTCGCTGGGTTTCCACAATCCCTTACCTACGAGTAACTGCTCCAGGTAGGAATTGAGCTCAGCGAGCCGGATTTTACAGTCGCTGGGTTTTCACAATCCCTTACCTATGAGTAACTGCTCCAGGTAGGAATTGAGCTCAGCGAGCCGGATTTTACAGTCGCTGGGTTTTCATAATCCCTTACCTACGAGTAACTGCTCCAGGTAGGAATTGAGCTCAGCGAGCCGGATTTTACAGTCGCTGGGTTTTCACAATCCCTTACCTACGAGTAACTGCTCCAGGTAGGAATTGAGCTGAGCGAGCCGGATTTTACAGTCGCTGGGTTTTCACAATCCCTTACCTATGAGTAACTGCTCCAGGTAGGAATTGAGCTCAGCGAGCCGGATTTTACAGTCGCTGGGTTTCCACAATCCCTTACCTATGAGTAACTGCTCCAGGTAGGAATTGAGCTCAGCGAGCCGGATTTTACAATCGCTGGGTTTCACAATCCCTTACCTACGAGTAACTGCTCCAGGTAGGAATTGAGCTCAGCGAGCCGGATTTTACAGTCGCTGGGTTTCACAATCCCTTACCTATGAGTAACTGCTACAGGTAGGAATTGAGCTCAGCGAGCCGGATTTTACAATCGCTGGGTTTCACAATCCCTTACCTACGAGTAACTGCTCCAGGTAGGAATTGAGCTCAGCGAGCCGGATTTTACAGTCGCTGGGTTTTCACAATCCCTTACCTACGAGTAACTGCTCCAGGTAGGAATTGAGCTCAGCGAGTCGGATTTTACAGTCGCTGGGTTTTCACAATCCCTTACCTACGAGTAACTGCTCCAGGTAGGAATTGAGCTCAGCGAGCCGGATTTTACAGTCGCTGGGTTTCCACAATCCCTTACCTACGAGTAACTGCTCCAGGTAGGAATTGAGCTCAGCGAGCCGGATTTTACAGTCGCTGGGTTTTCACAATCCCTTACCTACGAGTAACTGCTCCAGGTAGGAATTGAGCTGAGCGAGCCGGATTTTACAGTCGCTGGGTTTTCACAATCCCTTACCTACGAGTAACTGCTACAGGTAGGAATTGAGCTGAGCGAGCCGGATTTTACAATCGCTGGGTTTTCACCATCCCTTACCTACGAGTAACTGCTCCAGGTAGGAATTGAGCTGAGCGAGCCGGATTTTACAGTCGCTGGGTTTTCACAATCCCTTACCTACCAGTAACTGCTCCAGGTAGGAATTGAGCTGAGCGAGCCGGATTTTACAGTCTCTGGGTTTTCACAATCCCTTACCTACCAGTAACTGCTCCAGGTAGGAATTGAGCTGAGCGAGCCGGATTTTACAGTCGCTGGGTTTTCACAATCCCTTACCTACGAGTAACTGCTCCAGGTAGGAATTGAGCTCAGCGAGCCGGATTTTACAGTCGCTGGGTTTTCACAATCCCTTACCTACGAGTAACTGCTACAGGTAGGAATTGAGCTGAGCGAGCCGGATTTTACAGTCGCTGGGTTTTCACCATCCCTTACCTACGAGTAACTGCTCCAGGTAGGAATTGAGCTCAGCGAGCCGGATTTTACAGTCACTGGGTTTCCACAATCCCTTACCTACGAGTAACTGCTCCAGGTAGGAATTGAGCTCAGCGAGCCGGATTTTACAGTCGCTGGGTTTTCACAATCCCTTACCTACGAGTAACTGCTCCAGGTAGGAATTGAGCTCAGCGAGCCGGATTTTACAGTCGCTGGGTTTTCACAATCCCTTACCTACGAGTAACTGCTCCAGGTAGGAATTGAGCTCAGCGAGCCGGATTTTACAGTCGCTGGGTTTTCACAATCCCTTACCTACGAGTAACTGCTCCAGGTAGGAATTGAGCTCAGCGAGCCGGATTTTACAGTCGCTGGGTTTTCACAATCCCTTACCTACCAGTAACTGCTCCAGGTAGGAATTGAGCTGAGCGAGCCGGATTTTACAGTCGCTGGGTTTTCACAATCCCTTACCTACGAGTAACTGCTACAGGTAGGAATTGAGCTGAGCGAGCCGGATTTTACAGTCGCTGGGTTTTCACAATCCCTTACCTACCGAGTAACTGCTCCAGGTAGGAATTGAGCTCAGCGAGCCGTATTTTACAGTCGCTGGGTTTTCACAATCCCTTACCTCCGAGTAACTGCTCCTGGTAGGAATTGAGCTGAGCGAGCCGGATTTTACAGTCGCTGGGTTTTCACAATCCCTTACCTACGAGTAACTGCTCCAGGTAGGAATTGAGCTCAGCGAGCCGGATTTTACAGTCGCTGGGTTTTCACAATCCCTTACCTACGAGTAACTGCTCCAGGTAGGAATTGAGCTCAGCGAGCCGGATTTTACAGTCGCTGGGTTTTCACAATCCCTTACCTACGAGTAACTGCTCCAGGTAGGAATTGAGCTCAGCGAGCCGGATTTTACAGTCGCTGGGTTTTCACAATCCCTTACCTACCGAGTAACTGCTCCAGGTAGGAATTGAGCTCAGCGAGCCGGATTTTACAGTCGCTGGGTTTTCACAATCCCTTACCTACGAGTAACTGCTCCAGGTAGGAATTGAGCTCAGCGAGCCGGATTTTACAGTCGCTGGGTTTTCACAATCCCTTACCTACGAGTAACTGCTCCAGGTAGGAATTGAGCTCAGCGAGCCGGATTTTACAGTCGCTGGGTTTTCACAATCCCTTACCTACGAGTAACTGCTCCAGGTAGGAATTGAGCTGAGCGAGCCGGATTTTACAGTCGCGTGGGTTTCACAATCCCTTACCTACCGAGTAACTGCTCCAGGTAGGAATTGAGCTGAGCGAGCCGGATTTTACAGTCGCTGGGTTTTCACAATCCCTTACCTACGAGTAACTGCTCCAGGTAGGAATTGAGCTGAGCGAGCCGGATTGTACAGTCGCTGGGTTTTCACAATCCCTTACCTACCGAGTAACTGCTCCAGGTAGGAATTGAGCTGAGCGAGCCGGATTTTACAGTCGCTGGGTTTTCACAATCCCTTACCTACGAGTAACTGCTCCAGGTAGGAATTGAGCTCAGCGAGCCGGATTTTACAGTCGCTGGGTTTTCACAATCCCTTACCTAGGAGTAACTGCTCCAGGTAGGAATTGAGCTCAGCGAGCCGGATTTTACAGTCGCTGGGTTTTCACAATCCCTTACCTACGAGTAACTGCTCCAGGTAGGAATTGAGCTCAGCGAGCCGGATTTTACAGTCGCTGGGTTTTCACAATCCCTTACCTACGAGTAACTGCTCCAGGTAGGAATTGAGCTGAGCGAGCCGGATTTTACAATCGCTGGGTTTTCACAATCCCTTACCTACGAGTAACTGCTCCAGGTAGGAATTGAGCTCAGCGAGCCGGATTTTACAATCGCTGGGTTTTCACAATCCCTTACCTACGAGTAACTGCTCCAGGTAGGAATTGAGCTCAGCGAGCCGGATTTTACAGTCGCTGGGTTTTCACAATCCCTTACCTACGAGTAACTGCTCCAGGTAGGAATTGAGCTCAGCGAGCCGGATTTTACAGTCGCTGGGTTTTCACAATCCCTTACCTACCAGTAACTGCTCCAGGTAGGAATTGAGCTGAGCGAGCTGGATTTTACAGTCGCTGGGTTTTCACAATCCCTTACCTACGAGTAACTGCTCCAGGTAGGAATTGAGCTGAGCGAGCCGGATTTTACAATCGCTGGGTTTTCACAATCCCTTACCTACGAGTAACTGCTACAGGTAGGAATTGAGCTGAGCGAGCCGGATTTTACAGTCGCTGGGTTTTCACAATCCCTTACCTACGAGTAACTGCTCCAGGTAGGAATTGAGCTGAGCGAGCCGGATTTTACAGTCGCTGGGTTTTCACAATCCCTTACCTACGAGTAACTGCTACAGGTAGGAATTGAGCTCAGCGAGCCGGATTTTACAGTCGCTGGGTTTTCACAATCCCTTACCTACGAGTAACTGCTACAGGTAGGAATTGAGCTCAGCGAGCCAGATTTTACAGTCGCTGGGTTTTCACAATCCCTTACCTACGAGTAACTGCTACAGGTAGGAATTGAGCTGAGCGAGCCGGATTTTACAGTCGCTGGGTTTTCACAATCCCTTACCTACGAGTAACTGCTCC
The DNA here is from genome assembly GCF_007399415.2 of Gopherus evgoodei. Classification (NCBI taxonomy): domain Eukaryota; kingdom Metazoa; phylum Chordata; order Testudines; family Testudinidae; genus Gopherus; species Gopherus evgoodei. The sequence goes on along the minus strand of NW_022060081.1, from coordinate 66,735 downwards.
AGGTAGGAATTGAGCTGAGCGAGCGGATTTTACAGTCGCTGGGTTTTCACAATCCCTTACCTACGAGTAACTGCTCCAGGTAGGAATTGAGCTCAGCGAGCCGGATTTTACAGTCGCTGGGTTTTCACAATCCCTTACCTACGAGTAACTGCTCCAGGTAGGAATTGAGCTCAGCGAGCCGGATTTTACAGTCGCTGGGTTTTCACAATCCCTTACCTACGAGTAACTGCTCCAGGTAGGAATTGAGCTGAGCGAGCCGGATTTTACAGTCGCTGGGTTTTCACAATCCCTTACCTACCGAGTAACTGCTCCAGGTAGGAATTGAGCTCAGCGAGCCGGATTTTACAGTCGCTGGGTTTTCACAATCCCTTACCTACGAGTAACTGCTCCAGGTAGGAATTGAGCTCAGCGAGCCGGATTTTACAGTCGCTGGGTTTCCACAATCCCTTACCTACGAGTAACTGCTACAGGTAGGAATTGAGCTGAGCGAGCCGGATTTTACAGTCGCTGGGTTTTCACAATCCCTTACCTACGAGTAACTGCTCCAGGTAGGAATTGAGCTCAGCGAGCCGGATTTTACAGTCGCTGGGTTTTCACAATCCCTTACCTACGAGTAACTGCTCCAGGTAGGAATTGAGCTGAGCGAGCCGGATTTTACAGTCGCTGGGTTTTCACAATCCCTTACCTACGAGTAACTGCTCCAGGTAGGAATTGAGCTCAGCGAGCCGGATTTTACAATCGCTGGGTTTTCACAATCCCTTACCTACGAGTAACTGCTCCAGGTAGGAATTGAGCTCAGCGAGCCGGATTTTACAGTCGCTGGGTTCTCACAATCCCTTACCTACGAGTAACTGCTCCAGGTAGGAATTGAGCTCAGCGAGCCGGATTTTACAATCGCTGGGTTTTCACAATCCCTTACCTACGAGTAACTGCTCCAGGTAGGAATTGAGCTGAGCGAGCCGGATTTTACAATCGCTGGGTTTTCACAATCCCTTACCTACGAGTAACTGCTCCAGGTAGGAATTGAGCTCAGCGAGCCGGATTTTACAGTCGCTGGGTTTTCACAATCCCTTACCTACGAGTAACTGCTCCAGGTAGGAATTGAGCTGAGCGAGCCGGATTTTACAGTCGCTGGGTTTTCACAATCCCTTACCTACGAGTAACTGCTCCAGGTAGGAATTGAGCTCAGCGAGCCGGATTTTACAGTCGCTGGGTTTCACAATCCCTTACCTACGAGTAACTGCTCCAGGTAGGAATTGAGCTCAGCGAGCCGGATTTTACAATCGCTGGGTTTTCACAATCCCTTACCTACGAGTAACTGCTCCAGGTAGGAATTGAGCTCAGCGAGCCGGATTTTACAGTCGCTGGGTTTTCACAATCCCTTACCTACGAGTAACTGCTCCAGGTAGGAATTGAGCTGAGCGAGCCGGATTTTACAGTCGCTGGGTTTTCACAATCCCTTACCTACGAGTAACTGCTCCAGGTAGGAATTGAGCTCAGCGAGCCGGATTTTACAGTCGCTGGGTTTTCACAATCCCTTACCTACGAGTAACTGCTCCAGGTAGGAATTGAGCTCAGCGAGCCGGATTTTACAGTCGCTGGGTTTTCACAATCCCTTACCTACGAGTAACTGCTCCAGGTAGGAATTGAGCTCAGCGAGCCGGATTTTACAGTCGCTGGGTTTTCACAATCCCTTACCTACGAGTAACTGCTCCAGGTAGGAATTGAGCTCAGCGAGCCGGATTTTACAGTCGCTGGGTTTTCACAATCCCTTACCTACGAGTAACTGCTCCAGGTAGGAATTGAGCTCAGCGAGCCGGATTTTACAGTCGCTGGGTTTTCACAATCCCTTACCTACGAGTAACTGCTCCAGGTAGGAATTGAGCTGAGCGAGCCGGATTTTACAGTCGCTGGGTTTTCACAATCCCTTACCTACGAGTAACTGCTCCAGGTAGGAATTGAGCTCAGCGAGCCGGATTTTAGAGTCACTGGGTTTTCACAATCCCTTACCTACGAGTAACTGCTCCAGGTAGGAATTGAGCTGAGCGAGCCGGATTTTACAGTCGCTGGGTTTTCACAATCCCTTACCTACGAGTAACTGCTCCAGGTAGGAATTGAGCTCAGCGAGCCGGATTTTACAGTCGCTGGGTTTTCACAATCCCTTACCTACGAGTAACTGCTCCAGGTAGGAATTGAGCTCAGCGAGCCGGATTTTACAGTCGCTGGGTTTTCACAATCCCTTACCTACGAGTAACTGCTCCAGGTAGGAATTGAGCTCAGCGAGCCGGATTTTACAGTCGCTGGGTTTTCACAATCCCTTACCTACGAGTAACTGCTCCAGGTAGGAATTGAGCTCAGCGAGCCGGATTTTACAGTCGCTGGGTTTTCACAATCCCTTACCTACGAGTAACTGCTCCAGGTAGGAATTGAGCTGAGCGAGCCGGATTTTACAGTCGCTGGGTTTCACAATCCCTTACCTACGAGTAACTGCTCCAGGTAGGAATTGAGCTGAGCGAGCCGGATTTTACAGTCGCTGGGTTTTCACAATCCCTTACCTACGAGTAACTGCTCCAGGTAGGAATTGAGCTCAGCGAGCCGGATTTTACAGTCGCTGGGTTTTCACAATCCCTTACCTACGAGTAACTGCTCCAGGTAGGAATTGAGCTCAGCGAGCCGGATTTTACAGTCGCTGGGTTTTCACAATCCCTTACCTACGAGTAACTGCTCCAGGTAGGAATTGAGCTGAGCGAGCCGGATTTTACAGTCACTGGGTTTTCACAATCCCTTACCTACGAGTAACTGCTACAGGTAGGAATTGAGCTGAGCGAGCCGGATTTTACAGTCGCTGGGTTTTCACAATCCCTTACCTACGAGTAACTGCTCCAGGTAGGAATTGAGCTCAGCGAGCCGGATTTTACAATCGCTGGGTTTTCACAATCCCTTACCTACGAGTAACTGCTACAGGTAGGAATTGAGCTGAGCGAGCCGGATTTTACAGTCGTTGGGTTTTCACAATCCCTTACCTACGAGTAACTGCTCCAGGTAGGAATTGAGCTGAGCGAGCCGGATTTTACAGTCGCTGGGTTTTCACAATCCCTTACCTACCAGTAACTGCTACAGGTAGGAATTGAGCTCAGCGAGCCGGATTTTACAGTCCCTGGGTTTTCACAATCCCTTACCTACCAGTAACTGCTCCAGGTAGGAATTGAGCTGAGCGAGCCGGATTTTACAGTCGCTGGGTTTTCACAATCCCTTACCTACCAGTAACTGCTCCAGGTAGGAATTGAGCTGAGCGAGCCGGATTTTAGAGTCACTCGGTTTTCACAATCCCTTACCTACGAGTAACTGCTCCAGGTAGGAATTGAGCTCAGCGAGCCGGATTTTACAGTCGCTGGGTTTTCACAATCCCTTACCTACGAGTAACTGCTCCAGGTAGGAATTGAGCTCAGCGAGCCGGATTTTACAGTCGCTGGGTTTTCACAATCCCTTACCTACGAGTAACTGCTCCAGGTAGGAATTGAGCTCAGTGAGGCGGATTTTACAATCGCTGGGTTTTCACAATCCCTTACCTACGAGTAACTGCTACAGGTAGGAATTGAGCTGAGCGAGCCGGATTTTACAGTCGCTGGGTTTTCACAATCCCTTACCTACGAGTAACTGCTACAGGTAGGAATTGAGCTCAGCGAGCCGGATTTTACAATCGCTGGGTTTTCACAATCCCTTACCTACGAGTAACTGCTCCAGGTAGGAATTGAGCTCAGCGAGCCGGATTTTACAGTCGCTGGGTTTTCACAATCCCTTACCTACGAGTAACTGCTCCAGGTAGGAATTGAGCTCAGCGAGCCGGATTTTACAGTCGCTGGGTTTTCACAATCCCTTACCTACGAGTAACTGCTCCAGGTAGGAATTGAGCTGAGCGAGCCGGATTTTACAGTCGCTGGGTTTTCACAATCCCTTACCTACCAGTAACTGCTCCAGGTAGGAATTGAGCTCAGCGAGCCGGATTTTACAGTCGCTGGGTTTTCACAATCCCTTACCTACGAGTAACTGCTCCAGGTAGGAATTGAGCTCAGCGAGCCGGATTTTACAGTCGCTGGGTTTTCACAATCCCTTACCTACGAGTAACTGCTCCAGGTAGGAATTGAGCTCAGCGAGCCGGATTTTACAGTCGCTGGGTTTTCACAATCCCTTACCTACGAGTAACTGCTCCAGGTAGGAATTGAGCTGAGCGAGCCGGATTTTACAGTCGCTGGGTTTTCACAATCCCTTACCTACGAGTAACTGCTCCAGGTAGGAATTGAGCTGAGCGAGCCGGATTTTACAGTCGCTGGGTTTTCACAATCCCTTACCTACGAGTAACTGCTCCAGGTAGGAATTGAGCTGAGCGAGCCGGATTTTACAGTCGCTGGGTTTTCACAATCCCTTACCTACGAGTAACTGCTCCAGGTAGGAATTGAGCTCAGCGAGCCGGATTTTACAGTCGCTGGGTTTTCACAATCCCTTACCTACGAGTAACTGCTCCAGGTAGGAATTGAGCTCAGCGAGCCGGATTTTACAGTCGCTGGGTTTTCACAATCCCTTACCTACGAGTAACTGCTACAGGTAGGAATTGAGCTCAGCGAGCCGGATTTTACAGTCGCTGGGTTTTCACAATCCCTTACCTACGAGTAACTGCTCCAGGTAGGAATTGAGCTCAGCGAGCCGGATTTTACAGTCGCTGGGTTTTCACAATCCCTTACCTACCGAGTAACTGCTACAGGTAGGAATTGAGCTCAGCGAGCCGGATTTTACAGTCGCTGGGTTTTCACAATCCCTTACCTACGAGTAACTGCTCCAGGTAGGAATTGAGCTGAGCGAGCCGGATTTTACAGTCGCTGGGTTTTCACAATCCCTTACCTACGAGTAACTGCTCCAGGTAGGAATTGAGCTCAGCGAGCCGGATTTTACAGTCGCTGGGTTTTCACAATCCCTTACCTACGAGTAACTGCTACAGGTAGGAATTGAGCTCAGCGAGCCGGATTTTACAGTCGCTGGGTTTTCACAATCCCTTACCTACTGAGTAACTGCTCCAGGTAGGAATTGAGCTCAGCGAGCCGGATTTTACAGTCGCTGGGTTTTCACAATCCCTTACCTACGAGTAACTGCTCCAGGTAGGAATTGAGCTCAGCGAGCCGGATTTTACAGTCGCTGGGTTTTCACAATCCCTTACCTACGAGTAACTGCTCCAGGTAGGAATTGAGCCGAGCGAGCCGGATTTTACAGTCACTGGGTTTTCACAATCCCTTACCTACGAGTAACTGCTCCAGGTAGGAATTGAGCTCAGCGAGCCGGATTTTACAGTCGCTGGGTTTTCACAATCCCTTACCTACGAGTAACTGCTCCAGGTAGGAATTGAGCTCAGCGAGCCGGATTTTACAGTCGCTGGGTTTTCACAATCCCTTACCTACGAGTAACTGCTCCAGGTAGGAATTGAGCTCAGCGAGCCGGATTTTACAGTCGCTGGGTTTTCACAATCCCTTACCTACGAGTAACTGCTACAGGTAGGAATTGAGCTGAGCGAGCCGGATTTTACAGTCGCTGGGTTTTCACAATCCCTTACCTACGAGTAACTGCTCCAGGTAGGAATTGAGCTCAGCGAGCCGGATTTTACAGTCGCTGGGTTTTCACAATCCCTTACCTACGAGTAACTGCTACAGGTAGGAATTGAGCTCAGCGAGCCGGATTTTACAGTCGCTGGGTTTTCACAATCCCTTACCTACGAGTAACTGCTCCAGGTAGGAATTGAGCTCAGCGAGCCGGATTTTACAGTCGCTGGGTTTTCACAATCCCTTACCTACGAGTAACTGCTCCAGGTAGGAATTGAGCTGAGCGAGCCAGGATTTTACAGTCGCTGGGTTTTCACAATCCCTTACCTACGAGTAACTGCTCCAGGTAGGAATTGAGCTGAGCGAGCCGGATTTTACAGTCGCTGGGTTTTCACAATCCCTTACCTACGAGTAACTGCTCCAGGTAGGAATTGAGCTCAGCGAGCCGGATTTTACAGTCGCTGGGTTTTCACAATCCCTTACCTACGAGTAACTGCTCCAGGTAGGAATTGAGCTCAGCGAGCCGGATTTTACAGTCGCTGGGTTTTCACAATCCCTTACCTACGAGTAACTGCTCCAGGTAGGAATTGAGCTCAGCGAGCCGGATTTTACAGTCGCTGGGTTTTCACAATCCCTTACCTACGAGTAACTGCTCCAGGTAGGAATTGAGCTGAGCGAGCCGGATTTTACAATCGCTGGGTTTTCACAATCCCTTACCTACGAGTAACTGCTCCAGGTAGGAATTGAGCTCAGCGAGCCGGATTTTACAATCGCTGGGTTTTCACAATCCCTTACCTACGAGTAACTGCTCCAGGTAGGAATTGAGCTGAGCGAGCCGGATTTTACAATCGCTGGGTTTTCACAATCCCTTACCTACGAGTAACTGCTCCAGGTAGGAATTGAGCTGAGCGAGCCGGATTTTACAGTCGCTGGGTTTTCACAATCCCTTACCTACCAGTAACTGCTCCAGGTAGGAATTGAGCTCAGCGAGCCGGATTTTACAGTCGCTGGGTTTTCACAATCCCTTACCTACGAGTAACTGCTCCAGGTAGGAATTGAGCTCAGCGAGCCGGATTTTACAGTCGCTGGGTTTTCACAATCCCTTACCTACGAGTAACTGCTCCAGGTAGGAATTGAGCTGAGCGAGCCTGGATTTTACAGTCGCTGGGTTTTCACAATCCCTTACCTACGAGTAACTGCTCCAGGTAGGAATTGAGCTGAGCGAGCCGGATTTTACAATCGCTGGGTTTTCACAATCCCTTACCTACGAGTAACTGCTACAGGTAGGAATTGAGCTGAGCGAGCCGGATTTTACAGTCGCTGGGTTTTCACAATCCCTTACCTACGAGTAACTGCTCCAGGTAGGAATTGAGCTGAGCGAGCCGGATTTTACAGTCGCTGGGTTTTCACAATCCCTTACCTACGAGTAACTGCTACAGGTAGGAATTGAGCTCAGCGAGCCGGATTTTACAGTCGCTGGGTTTTCACAATCCCTTACCTACGAGTAACTGCTACAGGTAGGAATTGAGCTCAGCGAGCCGGATTTTACAGTCGCTGGGTTTTCACAATCCCTTACCTACGAGTAACTGCTACAGGTAGGAATTGAGCTGAGCGAGCCGGATTTTACAGTCGCTGGGTTTTCACAATCCCTTACCTACGAGTAACTGCTCCAGGTAGGAATTGAGCTGAGCGAGCCGGATTTTACAGTCGCTGGGTTTTCACAATCCCTTACCTACGAGTAACTGCTCCAGGTAGGAATTGAGCTCAGCGAGCCGGATTTTACAGTCGCTGGGTTTTCACAATCCCTTACCTACGAGTAACTGCTCCAGGTAGGAATTGAGCTCAGCGAGCCGGATTTTACAGTCGCTGGGTTTCCACAATCCCTTACCTACGAGTAACTGCTACAGGTAGGAATTGAGCTCAGCGAGCCGGATTTTACAGTCGCTGGGTTTCCACAATCCCTTACCTACGAGTAACTGCTACAGGTAGGAATTGAGCTGAGCGAGCCGGATTTTACAGTCGCTGGGTTTTCACAATCCCTTACCTACGAGTAACTGCTACAGGTAGGAATTGAGCTCAGCGAGCCGGATTTTACAGTCGCTGGGTTTTCACAATCCCTTACCTACCAGTAACTGCTCCAGGTAGGAATTGAGCTCAGCGAGCCGGATTTTACAGTCGCTGGGTTTTCACAATCCCTTACCTACGAGTAACTGCTCCAGGTAGGAATTGAGCTCAGCGAGCCGGATTTTACAGTCGCTGGGTTTTCACAGTCCCTTACCTACGAGTAACTGCTCCAGGTAGGAATTGAGCTGAGCGAGCCGGATTTTACAGTCGCTGGGTTTTCACAATCCCTTACCTACGAGTAACTGCTCCAGGTAGGAATTGAGCTCAGCGAGCCGGATTTTACAGTCGCTGGGTTTTCACAATCCCTTACCTACCAGTAACTGCTCCAGGTAGGAATTGAGCTGAGCGAGCCGGATTTTACAGTCGCTGGGTTTTCACAATCCCTTACCTACGAGTAACTGCTCCAGGTAGGAATTGAGCTGAGCGAGCCGGATTTTACAGTCGCTGGGTTTTCACAATCCCTTACCTACGAGTAACTGCTACAGGTAGGAATTGAGCTGAGCGAGCCGGATTTTACAATCGCTGGGTTTTCACAATCCCTTACCTACGAGTAACTGCTCCAGGTAGGAATTGAGCTCAGCGAGCCGGATTTTACAGTCGCTGGGTTTTCACAATCCCTTACCTACCAGTAACTGCTCCAGGTAGGAATTGAGCTCAGCGAGCCGGATTTTACAGTCGCTGGGTTTTCACAATCCCTTACCTACGAGTAACTGCTACAGGTAGGAATTGAGCTCAGCGAGCCGGATTTTACAGTCGCTGGGTTTTCACAATCCCTTACCTACGAGTAACTGCTCCAGGTAGGAATTGAGCTGAGCGAGCCGGATTTTACAGTCGCTGGGTTTTCACAATCCCTTACCTACGAGTAACTGCTCCAGGTAGGAATTGAGCTGAGCGAGCCGGATTTTACAGTCGCTGGGTTTTCACAATCCCTTACCTACGAGTAACTGCTCCAGGTAGGAATTGAGCTCAGCGAGCCGGATTTTACAGTCGCTGGGTTTTCACAATCCCTTACCTACGAGTAACTGCTCCAGGTAGGAATTGAGCTGAGCGAGCCGGATTTTACAGTCGCTGGGTTTTCACATCCCTTACCTACGAGTAACTGCTCCAGGTAGGAATTGAGCTGAGCGAGCCGGATTTTACAGTCGCTGGGTTTTCACAATCCCTTACCTACGAGTAACTGCTCCAGGTAGGAATTGAGCTGAGCGAGCCGGATTTTACAGTCGCTGGGTTTTCACAATCCCTTACCTACGAGTAACTGCTCCAGGTAGGAATTGAGCTGAGCGAGCCGGATTTTACAGTCGCTGGGTTTTCACAATCCCTTACCTACGAGTAACTGCTCCAGGTAGGAATTGAGCTCAGCGAGCCGGATTTTACAGTCGCTGGGTTTTCACAATCCCTTACCTACGAGTAACTGCTCCAGGTAGGAATTGAGCTGAGCGAGCCGGATTTTACAGTCGCTGGGTTTTCACAATCCCTTACCTACCAGTAACTGCTCCAGGTAGGAATTGAGCTCAGCGAGCCGGATTTTACAGTCGCTGGGTTTTCACAAGTCCCTTACCTACGAGTAACTGCTCCAGGTAGGAATTGAGCTCAGCGAGCCGGATTTTACAGTCGCTGGGTTTTCACAATCCCTTACCTACGAGTAACTGCTCCAGGTAGGAATTGAGCTCAGCGAGCCGGATTTTACAGTCGCTGGGTTTTCACAATCCCTTACCTACCAGTAACTGCTCCAGGTAGGAATTGAGCTCAGCGAGCCGGATTTTACAGTCGCTGGGTTTTCACAATCCCTTACCTACGAGTAACTGCTCCAGGTAGGAATTGAGCTCAGCGAGCCGGATTTTACAGTCGCTGGGTTTTCACAATCCCTTACCTACCAGTAACTGCTCCAGGTAGGAATTGAGCTCAGCGAGCCGGATTTTACAGTCGCTGGGTTTTCACAATCCCTTACCTACGAGTAACTGCTCCAGGTAGGAATTGAGCTGAGCGAGCCGGATTTTACAGTCGCTGGGTTTTCACAATCCCTTACCTACGAGTAACTGCTCCAGGTAGGAATTGAGCTGAGCGAGCCGGATTTTACAGTCGCTGGGTTTTCACAATCCCTTACCTACGAGTAACTGCTCCAGGTAGGAATTGAGCTGAGCGAGCCGGATTTTACAGTCGCTGGGTTTTCACAATCCCTTACCTACGAGTAACTGCTCCAGGTAGGAATTGAGCTGAGCGAGCCGGATTTTACAGTCGCTGGGTTTTCACAATCCCTTACCTACGAGTAACTGCTCCAGGTAGGAATTGAGCTCAGCGAGCCGGATTTTACAGTCGCTGGGTTTTCACAATCCCTTACCTACGAGTAACTGCTCCAGGTAGGAATTGAGCTCAGCGAGCCGGATTTTACAGTCGCTGGGTTTTCACAGTCCCTTACCTACGAGTAACTGCTCCAGGTAGGAATTGAGCTCAGCGAGCCGGATTTTACAATCGCTGGGTTTTCACAGTCCCTTACCTACGAGTAACTGCTCCAGGTAGGAATTGAGCTGAGCGAGCCGGATTTTACAATCGCTGGGTTTTCACAGTCCCTTACCTACGAGTAACTGCTCCAGGTAGGAATTGAGCTCAGCGAGCCGGATTTTACAGTCGCTGGGTTTTCACAATCCCTTACCTACGAGTAACTGCTCCAGGTAGGAATTGAGCTCAGCGAGCCGGATTTTACAGTCGCTGGGTTTTCACAATCCCTTACCTACGAGTAACTGCTCCAGGTAGGAATTGAGCTGAGCGAGCCGGATTTTACAGTCGCTGGGTTTTCACAATCCCTTACCTACGAGTAACTGCTCCAGGTAGGAATTGAGCTGAGCGAGCCGGATTTTACAGTCGCTGGGTTTTCACAATCCCTTACCTACGAGTAACTGCTCCAGGTAGGAATTGAGCTCAGCGAGCCGGATTTTACAGTCGCTGGGTTTTCACAATCCCTTACCTACGAGTAACTGCTCCAGGTAGGAATTGAGCTGAGCGAGCCGGATTTTACAGTCGCTGGGTTTTCACAATCCCTTACCTACGAGTAACTGCTCCAGGTAGGAATTGAGCTGAGCGAGCCGGATTTTACAGTCGCTGGGTTTTCACAATCCCTTACCTACGAGTAACTGCTCCAGGTAGGAATTGAGCTGAGCGAGCCGGATTTTACAGTCGCTGGGTTTTCACAATCCCTTACCTACGAGTAACTGCTCCAGGTAGGAATTGAGCTGAGCGAGCCGGATTTTACAGTCGCTGGGTTTTCACAATCCCTTACCTACCAGTAACTGCTCCAGGTAGGAATTGAGCTCAGCGAGCCGGATTTTACAGTCGCTGGGTTTTCACAATCCCTTACCTACGAGTAACTGCTCCAGGTAGGAATTGAGCTGAGCGAGCCGGATTTTACAGTCGCTGGGTTTTCACAATCCCTTACCTACCAGTAACTGCTCCAGGTAGGAATTGAGCTCAGCGAGCCGGATTTTACAGTCGCTGGGTTTTCACAATCCCTTACCTACGAGTAACTGCTCCAGGTAGGAATTGAGCTGAGCGAGCCGGATTTTACAGTCGCTGGGTTTTCACAATCCCTTACCTACCAGTAACTGCTCCAGGTAGGAATTGAGCTCAGCGAGCCGGATTTTACAGTCGCTGGGTTTTCACAGTCCCTTACCTACGAGTAACTGCTCCAGGTAGGAATTGAGCTCAGCGAGCCGGATTTTACAGTCGCTGGGTTTTCACAATCCCTTACCTACGAGTAACTGCTCCAGGTAGGAATTGAGCTCAGCGAGCCGGATTTTACAGTCGCTGGGTTTTCACAGTCCCTTACCTACGAGTAACTGCTCCAGGTAGGAATTGAGCTCAGCGAGCCGGATTTTACAGTCGCTGGGTTTTCACAATCCCTTACCTACGAGTAACTGCTCCAGGTAGGAATTGAGCTCAGCGAGCCGGATTTTACAGTCGCTGGGTTTTCACAATCCCTTACCTACGAGTAACTGCTCCAGGTAGGAATTGAGCTCAGCGAGCCGGATTTTACAGTCGCTGGGTTTTCACAATCCCTTACCTACGAGTAACTGCTCCAGGTAGGAATTGAGCTGAGCGAGCCGGATTTTACAGTCGCTGGGTTTTCACAATCCCTTACCTACGAGTAACTGCTCCAGGTAGGAATTGAGCTCAGCGAGCCGGATTTTACAGTCGCTGGGTTTTCACAATCCCTTACCTACGAGTAACTGCTCCAGGTAGGAATTGAGCTGAGCGAGCCGGATTTTACAGTCGCTGGGTTTTCACAATCCCTTACCTACGAGTAACTGCTCCAGGTAGGAATTGAGCTGAGCGAGCCGGATTTTACAGTCACTGGGTTTTCACAATCCCTTACCTACCAGTAACTGCTCCAGGTAGGAATTGAGCTGAGCGAGCCGGATTTTACAGTCGCTGGGTTTTCACAATCCCTTACCTACGAGTAACTGCTCCAGGTAGGAATTGAGCTCAGCGAGCCGGATTTTACAGTCGCTGGGTTTTCACAATCCCTTACCTACCAGTAACTGCTCCAGGTAGGAACTGAGCTCAGCGAGCCGGATTTTACAGTCGCTGGGTTTTCACAATCCCTTACCTACGAGTAACTGCTCCAGGTAGGAATTGAGCTGAGCGAGCCGGATTTTACAGTCGCTGGGTTTTCACAATCTCTTACCTACGAGTAACTGCTGGTGGTAGGAATTGAGCTCAGCGAGCCGGATTTTACAGTCGCTGGGTTTTCACAATCCCTTACCTACCAGTAACTGCTCCAGGTAGGAATTGAGCTCAGCGAGCCGGATTTTACAGTCGCTGGGTTTTCACAATCCCTTACCTACGAGTAACTGCTACAGGTAGGAATTGAGCTCAGCGAGCCGGATTTTACAATCGCTGGGTTTTCACAATCCCTTACCTACGAGTAACTGCTCCAGGTAGGAATTGAGCTCAGCGAGTCGGATTTTAGAGTCACTGGGTTTTCACAATCCCTTACCTATGAGTAAGTGCATAGGAAGAACAGGAGGCCTTGTGGCACCTTAGAGACTAACAAATGGTTTTGAGCAGAAGCTTTCGTGGGCTACGTAATCTTCTGCTCAGATAAATGTCAGTCTCCACGGTGCCACAAGGCCTCCTCGTTCTGTTTGCGGCTACAGACTAACACGGCTGCTGCTCTGAACCCTGCCCCAGGTGGCACAGTCCCCCGGGGAGCAGCTTCTGCCATGGACCCCCCCCCCAATTGCCCCCTCAAGGATTGAACTCACAATGCCAGGTTTAGCAGGCCAATGCTCAAACCACTGAGCTAGCTCTCAAAGAACCCCCCAGATCCTGAACTGGCCCCCTCCAGGATTGAACTTGTCAGGGACTCTAACCCCGACGGCAAAGTTCGTTGTCTGACCGCGAGAGAGACAGGCAACACCAGCAAGGTCCGATTAAAAGCTCTTTATTGACAAGTGCACGCATCAATAGAGAGCAGCTCGTCTCCAGAGAGAACCAGCCCCCTCTTTACATCTTAGTATAAGCCTATATAGACAGTTTCATTGCGTCATAAATTATTCACTGGAGCAACCCACCCCCTTCTTCTAACAACTAGAAACTAGACACCTTTAGTATACATGCATGCCTAAAGTTAGAGATGTAGGGGAGTTAAAAACAAACAAAGAACAAAACCAGGGAGTGAAAACAAGGAGGCTGGGACACTAGGGCTCTTATCACTTCTTCGAAGGAGCTGCCCGAACACAGCACATCTGGTGCTATGCCAGGAATGCAGCTTCTCGCTTATCTCACTTTTTCCCAGCGCTTGTGAGACATGCTGCTGCTTCTCAGTGTTTTCCACTCAGGGATTACCCACAAACCTCTGTTAGCCTGACTTTGGGCAGGTTGGCATACCTGGTTTTGTCTGCTGTATCTTTATTCAGGCCTAACAAACTCACAACCCGGGTTTAGCAGGCCAGTGCTGGACCCGCCTCCCCCCCCACACACACAGACACACACACACACACACACACGCACACACACACACACACACAGGGGAGCTGTCAGCTTGCAGGGAATGGACCAATCAGCTGCGGCTCCAGAGAGGGCATCTGGCCACACCTCCAGCCCTGTGTCTCTCTGTCTCCTGCAACTTAAGGTGTGTTGTGGGGGGGACTCCGGGGTTCTCGCCCCCAGCCAGCCCTGGGCGGGGCTCCCGTCTCACCCCATCGCCCTTGACTGCTGGCAGGGGCTGCCGGTAAGCTGGGGGGCGGGGGGGTTGCAGGCACAGGAAGGGGCTGGAGCAGCTGGGGGTGCCGGGAGGAAGGAGAACAAAGCCGGGGGGGGGGTGGTGGAGCGATTTGTGCAATGGCGGGGGGGGGGGCTGAGAGCCACTGAACCGAACTGTAACCCCTGGGGATCAGGGAAACCGCCCCCAGCCAGGGGGGTGCAGCTGCCCCCCGCCCCCAATTCCTGGGCGCACACAGTTCCTGCCTCCCTGGTGATCCGGGGCAGCTGCCGCTGGGGGGGAGGCCGGCATTAACCCCTCTGTGCCCGGCCTGGGCGGGGGCTTTCTCCAGCTGGGACCAGCTCCCGGGCTGGAGCCCCCCCTTGGTGAGTGAGAGACCCGGGGGGGGGGCACTGGGGCCAGGCAGAAAAGTGACTCTCTGCCCCCGGGAACCTGGGAGAAGCCTCGGAGCTGCCCCGGCACAGCTGGAATTGGGGGGGGGGGGGCTCGGGTGACCACATGTCCCGATTGTATAGGGACGGTCCTGATTTTTGTGTCTTTTTCCTATATAGGCTCCTATTACCGCCCCCACCCCACCCCATTTTTTCACACTTGCTGTCTGGTCACTCTGGGGGAGGGCAGAGACTGGGGGCCTGGTCGGGGTCCCCTGTGGTGTGGGGGAAGGTGTCGGGGGTGGGAGGGAAAGCTGGAGTTGCAGTGAGGGAAGGTCAGTGGGATGGGGGTAACGCGGGGGGGTAATTGGATTCGGCCCCTGTTTGTGACAGTTGCCTCTTGCCCCTGATACAAATTCTCTCTAGTTCTGCCCTCTTCTCTCTCTCTTTATCTCACATGTGGCTCTAAAATCCGGGGAGATTCCCCCCTTTCCCCTCCAATGACCTGCTCTCTCGTCAGTCCTCATTTTCCACTGTTCTCTTCATAATCCTCAAATGCCCATTTAAAATCTCCTCCGAACCCCCACCCATTGTATCTGCAGCGATTTGCCCTGGACCCGGGGGGAAATTGTCGCCCTGAATCGTTCCCCCAAAGGGGTCGGCGTCAGTGGGGCTGTTTGTTTGGGGGGAGCCCTGAGACCTGGCTGCCTCTGGGGTGGGGATGGGGGCACCGGTCTCTGCCAGAGTGGGGAAGGGGGGAGCACGTGTCCCCCATGGGAACGGCCCGGCCCCCATTACACAATCCCCTGAACTCTCAACACAGTCACCCCACCCTCTGCCCATCCCCCCTGCTGCCCCTTCTCTCATCCAGGGACCTTCCAGCTCCCCCTCCCCGGCCCCCTTAAAACTGGTCCCCCCCCAGGGCTCCCTGCGGCCCATGTGAATGGTGGTGCTGGGGGGAACGGTCACTTTTCATTTGTGTTGGACAGTCACATAAAATCCAGTCAAACTGTCCCCCTTTTCCCTCTCCTTATTTAATAGCAACATAAAATCCCCTCAGACACTGGTGGTTTTCCTCTCATATGATCGAATACATACGTTGGGACCTGCTTTTTTTCTGCAAATCTCAAAGATTGATATAAAATACTCCAAAATGTTAGCCCTTTTCTCTCTAGTTGTCAATTACTAATTGAATGTGCCCTGAGATTTTCCCTCCCCCCCGCGCTCTTTAATTATAAAATACGAACAATCTCTGATTTACCCCTTTTCTCGAATTCTTGAACATGGCTGTAAAATCTTTGCAAATGTCCATTTCCACTCAATTCATTTATCAAATATTGATGGGAAATACACTCAGATTTTACCTCTTATCAACAACTGCTATGAAATCCCTCTGATTTTCCACTTTCCTCTCTCTAATTTGCAAAACTGGATCCAAAATCCCTCAGATTTCCACCCTTTGCCTTTCATTTCTGAACATTGGTCTCAAATCTCAGGTTCTGCCTCTTTTTATGTCATCATCAAACATCAGTTAAAAATCCTCTTGGGTTTAGGCCTGTTCCCCAGGTTCCTAAATCCCAGCAACTTCTTCCTTGGAGGGAACCTGTTGCCCTGAGTCGTTCTCCATCCTGGAGGTTGCAGGGGGTTAAATTGCCCAATGATCATCTTTCCCGTCTCCTTTGAGAATTGTTTCTTCCCCCCTTTATCTCTGTTAAAATGTTTGCCCGTGAAAGAGACCAGAAACACATTTCATGCATGTCAAAGCCAGAGCCACCCCCTGTTTTGGGGATCAGTGGGTCCCAGCTGCTACTAGGAGAGTTAGAAGGGACCTCAGGAGGTATCTAGTCCAACCCCCAGACAGATTTTTACCTCACTTCCCTAAATGGCCCCTCAAGGATTGAACTCCCAACGCTGGGTTTAGCAGGCCAATGCTCAAACCACTGAGCTCTCGCTTCCCTTTTTGGCTGGACCCTTTTCTCTGCTCCAGCCGACACGGGATGAGGAGGTCTCTCTGAGTGCAGCGCGAGTCCAGAAGTATCCCAAACCCCATGGCAAAGGGTCACCATGAGAGGTGGCTTCCCACAGTGCTAAGATGCAGCCACCTCTGGGGTGGATCCAGAGTGGCAATTATTTGCTAGTGACAGGGCATGGAAATGTCTTCACTATTTTGGCCTTCCATTCCCCTGTTAAAGAAGCACCCCCAGGGCTCCCGCTGCCGGTGTGAGTGGCCAGCAGAGGCTGGTGGTAACTTTCTATCCACTTATCAAACACCGAGAGGTGAAACCACCAGCAGGTTTTTGCTTCTCTCCCCTCTGGAAAACTGCAGGGACTTCCGGTTCTGGAGGGAAAACTGTTGCCCCAAGTCCTTGCCCTAGATCGAGGGAGGTGGGAAGGGGGTTAGGAGCCCCACCCAGTGATCTGCTGAAGAGGATTCTGGCCTCCTCCTTTCTGAACTGTGCTTCTGGTGTCATTGAGACCAGCGTTAATCCAGAGTCACTGCAAGGAAAGACAGGGAGTGACCTGGACAACTGTCCCTCTGGGGAGGGGGTTTCATTAGCTGCTCTCCCCACAGGTTCTGGTTGTTGCTAAAGGAGGGAAGGCGGCTCCAACTCTGTCCTGGTTATTAGGATTCAGCTTCCTGGGTCAGAGGCTGCAGCCTCCATTGTGATCTGGGAGAAGAAAAGCCAGTTCCTGACTCCATATCCCCCGAGCTGGGGTGTGCACTGCTCGGGGGCCAGTGTCAGGGGTAATCCCCCAAAGTGACTCCTCTGGTTCTGCTCTTTTCTGGGGGTTTAAAACGGTGGGGGCTTAGCCTGGCAGGAGGGGCCAGGTCTGCACCACAATAAAGCGATGGAGCATGTTTCCAGCATGGCAGAATCTGGGGTGTCTGTCTGCAGGGAAAGGACCTGGGGGAATCGGGACGTGAAGAAGTAAAGCCTCCTTCCATCTAGCTGCTGGGGCGCTGAGGTGGCAAATCCTTCCCAAAGAAAGCTTCCTCGGACTGCGCGCTTTCCAGCCGACCTTTTTATAAATGTTCTCCGTACAAGTCCCATCACTCAGAACCACGCCTGCGAGGCCAACCAGTTCCCTAGCCACCGCCAACCACCGTTCTTATGACTAGAAATGCTTGGCTGATAACGAGAATAAAACGTACGCGGCCGAGACACCGAACCCCGAAGATTCCTTCTGTTTTCATGGACCCTGCGTGTCCTTTTCCCGGCCTCCCGTGGGAATACACGGGCAGAGAAAGGGAGGAGGACACCATATGGCAAACTCATTTAATACGTGGCTTAGATTCTAGGAACGGACCCATGCGGGTTCAGGAGTAGAAATGCCCTAATCTACAGAAGGGGAAACAACCCACCTAGATGGGGCTGTGTAATGGGGTAGAGACACCCGGTGAAGGGGTGTCTGGTCATGTAGGGTCAGCGGGCAGCTCGCACCTCATCTGCCAGCATCTCCCTGATGGCCTAACCCGGAAAACAGGAGAGCATGACCTAGCGGTTGGGGTTAGCGTGACCTGGGTGGGCTTAGCCACAGGAGGTCAGGAGTCCTGGGCCCACTCTGCTCCTCCAGGTCCCAGCCCAGGGACTGAACAGTGGTGTGTGTCAGGGGATTCAACTGCAACACGCTGACCGATTTCTTGGTCCTATGACTTGGACTTTAGGGTCTACTTCCCCTGGGCCACTTCCTACCGGGTCGTCAGTGTCCACGGGTCCTCTGGGTCTCTCGGGTCGTCGGCTGTGACGTCTCAGTCCCTGCCGGGGTCACTGCAAATTGTCCCGTGTCCGCCTGGGGTTTGGTGTGCCTGGCCTCTGTGCACTGGGGCTCCCACTGACCCCGGGCGCAAATCTCGCAATGTGCATCTTCCCTCCTGGGCAGTCCAGCCTGACAAAGCTCATCTGCTTTTCTTTGTATCCTGTCTCCAGGCTGAGCTTGGGTGTGGTTTCCTCAGCCTGCGATGCACAGCTAACCCCAGCATGGCCAGTGTGGAGCAGGTAGATCTCATTGCAGGCCTGGAAAACTCGCCAGACTCCCAGGGCTGGAGCCTGACCCCACTAACCAGCAGCTGCTGTGAGATATGGAGGGGGCACCCACCAGTCAGGCTTAGGGGACAGGTCTCTCCTCATATCCAGCTCCTCAGAATGAGGAGGGTGCTGAGCTTCCTACCAGGGAGCTCTCCCTGCACCCTGCTAAATCTCCTATATCAGTTGGTGGCTAGTAGGGGGTGATGGATCTGCTGGGAGAGACAAGGGGCTCTCGCTTCGTCCCCTCACCCTGGCGTTTCCTGGCTGCTCTGAGCGAGATGCGGGTGGGACTCTGACTGTGAGCCACCCAGAGCTTCCATTTGATTGACTCCTCTCCCCCATGAGTGTGGGGCAGCAGGTCCTGAGTGTTGGACTCTTGCTCTTTCAGTGGCCGGTGACCTTCGAGGAGGTGGCTGTGTATTTCACCAGGGAAGAGGGGGCTCTGCTGGACCCCGCTCAGAGAGCCCTTTACAGAGACGTCATGCAGGAGAACTATGAGACGGTGACCTCGCTGGGTAAGGATTCCCGTCCCCTCGGTTCTTGGAAGGGGAAGTGACGAAATAAGGTTCACGTCACCCCCACACTGCAACCCGTACTCTGCCCTGTTTCAGCATCACCCTGACATGCCGGTGACACACACACCAGCCCTCTGCCCTCCCCTGCTACACAACACTGCGGGAACAGAGCCCAGGAGCAGCACAGCACAATGTCCAATCTCTCCTGTTTGCTAAGGTAAACCTGGGGGTTGGTCCAACACAGTGGTGAGCTGCCAAAATCTTAACAACCCGTTCCCCACGGGGTCTTTGGTGGCACTTCGGCGGCAAGTCCTTTATTCGCTCCGGGGCTTCAGCAGCGCTATGGTGGCAGGTCCTTCAGTGCCGCTCAAGACCCGGAACGAGTGATGGACCCGCTGCTGAAGACTCGGAGCGCCGCCCAGTGAGTACAAGCCCCACGTGTTTTTTTACGTGTTGTTTTTTTAGTCATCCCTGCCGGGGCCCTGTCAAAATGGTTCGCATCAGGCCCCGCACTTCTTAAAGCCGGCCCTGCACATCGGGGTTGCAAAATTGTATCGGGGCCGGGTAGGGGAGGCTGTACCTCCCAACACAGCCTGTCCACCCCCATTCTGCCCCCAAATGCCCCCCTAAGAACCCGCAACCCATCAAACTCCCCCCGCTCCTTGTCCCCTGACCACTCCCTCCCAAGACCCCCCACCCTAACTACCCCCCAGACCCCACCCACTACCCAACTTGCATGTAGTCTAAACTCTCAAATCCAGGCATGTCTAGGGGGCATTGCTGAGTCCCCAGGCAAGGTTGAGCAATTCCCCTGGTGTGTCCTAATGCAGGTGAGTCATCGCATTGCAGCTCTCTTGTGGGACAATGGCTGGTGATGGGTTGTTTGACACTGGCCCCAGCTTTGGTTACTGTCCTTGCTGTCGTCTCTGGAGAGCTAATATCTGCCTGATTCCCCAACATACAGCATGCTTGAGTGACAACCATACAACACAATTCTCAGAACTTCATAGGCACTGATGACATACATATTTAGATATAACAATGGCTTTCAGCAGATCATAACCTTTCCCCGGATACCTTACAAGGCCTGCTGTCTCTGCAAGATCAGAGTTACATATCAGTGAGGAATATGGGGGGTACAGGGCGCTCCCCCGAGGTATGGAATGTCACAGTAACACCGGCAACAGAATTTCATCCAGTTACTGCTGTCCTGAGCTGAACACCTTGTGTTTGACTAAATCCTGTTCAGAAAGGCATCCGGTCTCAACATGAAGACTTCAGCAGCTGGAGAATTCTCTGGTTCTTGTGGTAATTTGTTCACCTTTGCACCGTTGCATTCCCAGCGCCTCTTGCCAGCTGCAGGGCTGGAGGTTTGAGCACAGTAAAGGTTGCATTGTAGGGGTGGCGTGGACATGAACTTTGTTTCCTGGTTTGCAGAGGTCTACGTTTAGCTGCTGAAAGGCAGGAGACAGCCATGGGCACCCTGAGCTCTGCAGTAAAGTCGTTTCTGGGCATTTCGTTTGCTTCATTTTTTTGTCATGGATGTTTTGCCACTATAACTGTGTCCACACTTGAACTTTTGCCAGCAAAGCTGTGCTGGATTTGCAGGGGAAGGGAGCAGGAGGGAAAGTGATTTTTCACTGCCCTAAACAATCCAGCTGTCCTGGCAAAACCTTCAAGAGCAGACCATGTCTGAGTCTGCATGCGGATTTTACAGCACTTCAAAATATTCTCAAGAGGGAAGCGATAGACACTCTCAGACCACTGGGCCCTCTGAGAGTCTCCCTGGAGAATCCAGCCCCTGTTCCTTTGGACACTCTCAGTTCACAGATATTCCAGTTTACCTGTTACACCTCCCATCACCGCTCCGCCTAACACAGCACTTAGACGCGTTTAGAGTGCAAACAAGGAAGTGTTTATTTAATGAAGTCTAGAATTTGAAGTGACAGCAAGGAGAAGTATTGGGGAAAACTGCACCTCAGGTACAATCAGCACAGAACTAGATTCTTTTGTGTGCTGGGATCGTTGGCTGTGATTGTCTGTTTGTGAGACAAATCCCGCTGCCAGCTTGCCTCCATGCTGGAAGGTGCAGGGTGTTCCTCTGTACCCTGAAATGTACCCCCACGTCCCATTATCCTCACTCATAAATAGGATCCTGCTGCTTTCTGTGTGAGTGTGTAAATTTCCTCTCTTGCAGATTTCACAATCTCTTCATTAGCATTTGGCCCAGTGTACAAATTGGGACACGTCCCCCATCTGTCTGATCCCATCTGTCTCTTGTCTTAGCCTTAGCTTGACAGCTCTGGAGGGACGTCTTTTTGGTCTGCATCTGTAGACTCTCCAGCCCCAGGGGATTGGTGCGTGTCTGAGCTAATGACTCGAGGTTGTCAAAATAACCAGCTCACCTGGAATTATTTAATCTAAGATCATCAATCAGAGATTAGCACAACACCGTACAGAGCACAGACCGAAATAGGGACATTACCACCCTTTGGTGTCAGACTAAGATCTGGATCTGTGTCTTTCCTGTATCTGAAGGGTACACACAGTTCTCATGCCCACAGCTAAGTTCCCATATCAATATTATGACATAGGGTTTCAGACAAAGGAAACCTCATTGCCAAGAATATTCTCCCAGAAACATATGTTCTGGTGTCATTTCTGTACATTCTCAGCTTACCTGATTTATCTGTTGGCATGATTATTTACAGCTGGGAAAACTAACAATTCTTCAAGATAATCTCTCTGTGGGTCCTCCTTACCCCACAGTCATTCTTCCCTGTTGATTTCCCAACAGGAAACATCTCCTGTAACATTCGTCCTCTGACAGGTTGGATCACAGAAACCCCCTGGGGGCTGCCACCCAATGTGCCAAGACTACCTCTGCCCCCTGCTTTCCCTGCCAGCTCGGGACGCCAGCACCCTGTCCTGCTGAGCCAGACACTCCCGTCTGCTCCAGCAGAGACCCAGGGTCTGAATTACTTGCCCCAAAGCTGCAGGTTTACCTGAAAGCAGCTCACAGAAGTGTGTTTATCTTTAGCACCCAGATGCCCAACTCCCAATGGGGTCTAAACCCAAATAAATCCGTTGTACCCGTTATAAAGCTGATGCAGGGTAAACTCATCAATTGTCCGCCCCTATAACACTGATAGACAGATGCACGGCTGTTTGCTCCCCTAGGTATTCAGACACACTCTGGGTTAATTAATAAGTAAAAAGTGATTTTATTGAATACAGACTCACAGGGAGGCCTGCCCACAAACAGAGCCATCCAGTCAATCGCCCTGATTAATGGGAGCCATCAAGATTCCAAACCACCAGTAATGACCCACATTTTGCATAATTACAATATGCCCCCAGCGTTATATTTCATATTTCTAGTTTCAGCTACAAGAGTGATACATTCCTACAGATAGGAGGACGACACTCGGTAGATTATAAGCTTTGTAATGATACCTACACGAGACCTTTTGCATGAAGCATGTTCCAGTTACATCATATTCACTCATTATCGGATTTTTATAAAATCATACAGACTGCGATGTCACACGTCCCTTAGTAGTTTCCCAAGTCCATAGTGCCTAAGCCAGCATTATAGATCTATGTTAAGGAGAGGGTTTCCAAGCATATCTGCAGTTGTGTAGACATGGAAGGTGTTCAGGATGGTTAAAATACATAGAGCATCATAGAGAACATTCCTGAGTCGGGTCACTTATTGGCCAGGGGTCTTGGAATTCAGAGAGACTTTTTGTTGAACTAAAAGTACAAGTATTTAATAACCGCTACTAACTAATAACGACTGAGAATATGAGCATTACAGTAATACAGGTAACAATCATTGGCAGGCCCAAGCAGTGGGAGAGAGAGCAGGAGTGTGTCCAGGCAGTGGTAGGCTGGTCGGGGGGTAGGTTTGGGGTAAAGAGTTCCCATGAGCTGGGACGTCTAGGGGAAGTGGGGGACTGGAAGATGTGGGAAGGAGTTGGGATGCTGAGGAGTTGGAGGAGGGGAGTAAAGAGGAGGTGGGGGCTGGGTAACATTTGCTGCAGGAAACGGGGGAACTAGCAATGGGAGGGAACAGGAGCTCTTGGGACTTTGAAGCAAAGATGTCAAAATCAGGGAGCCAGCTAGGTGGACCCTGTTCCCTTCCTGGTGTGTCTCATAAGAGCGGCCAGATTGGGTCAGACCAAAGGTCCATCTAGCCCAGTGTCCTGTCTTCCAATGCCAGGTGCCCCAGAGGGAATGAACAGAGCAGGGAATCATCAAGTGATCCATCCCCCGTCGCCCATTCCCAGCTTCTGGCAAACAGAGGCTACAGACACCATCCCTGCCCAGCCTGACTAATAGACACTGATGGACCTGTCCTCCATGAACTTATCTAGTTCTTCTTTGTACCCTGTTATAGTCTAGGCCTTTACAACATCCTCTGGCGAGGAGTTCCACAGGTTACTGTGCGTTGTGTGAAGAAATATTTATTTTTGATTGTTAGCCAGAAACTGGAATGGGTGACAGGGGATGGGTCACTTGCTGATTCCCTGGGCTGTTCATTCCCTTTGGGGCACCTGGCATTGGCCACTATCGGTAGACAGGACACTGGGCTGGATGGACCTTTGGTCTGACCCAGTAGGGCCGTTCTCATGTTGATAGTTAACTCTAGTTAAAGTAATAAGTTGTGTCATTTGTCTTGCTTGATCAGCAAAGAATTCTTGTTATTTCTCTAACAGTCCAGGAGAAAGTCGCCATTGCAGAGCATGTGGTTTTGGGAAAATTCAGCTGTTGCTGACTCTTGCCAGGTTTATTCAAGGCTGGTAGAATCCAGAATGTGCCTAGGGTGTGAGAAGCAGGCTGCTGCAGTCAGAGCTGCTGGGCCAGGGTTATTTATCTCACAGACACTCAGCGCGTCCTTGAATGCTGGCTGGGAGCCTCCAGACAAGGGAGCTCCAGGAGCAGAACATTGAAAGTCACCCAGGATTGCAGATGACACAACTCCTCACGGGTCTGGAGTGCCCCTCAGGATGTGAAAATGGCCTAGGTTGGTAGTGAAACATCTTGAGAGTCTTGTTCCCCATCAGCAGCTGCAATAGCCCCCATCTCTCTTCCCTGCAGGCTCCTTGGATCTTGGGGTCCATCATTCCTGAAGTCACCTGGCCTGATGCTTATTTTTCATGTTCTGCTTGGCCAGAGGAATTA
Organism: Gopherus evgoodei; assembly: GCF_007399415.2. Lineage (NCBI taxonomy): Eukaryota > Metazoa > Chordata > Testudines > Testudinidae > Gopherus > Gopherus evgoodei. The sequence continues at coordinate 42,708 of NW_022060081.1, read as the reverse complement.
GAATATGTTACTCCTGAATTCTAGCAGCTAATTTCCCCGTGTTCTCCACACCCAGGGATTTTCATACTCCCTCCCCGTTACACCGGACACACTAGATTCCCTAATGCTGCAATAGGTGCTATCCTGACATCTAATACCGCTGAGATCCTGTTGTCGCCATGACTCAGTGGGTTCCAGCTGAGAATACCAGATTCAGGACAAACTGCTGAGAACTGGGGAAGACTCATCACCAAGCAGGTGGTTATTCCACCATTTGATGTAAGAAAAGTGAATGTCTGTCTCACCGCACAGTCGTCAAAAATGCAATCTCCTTAAGCATTTCAGCATTTATTTCACCCCCCAGACCCTAGACGTTATGTTTAGTGGATACTGAAAACCACTGTCGTCAGACAAAGGGTTCTTCTGATCACAAAGGATCAGCCACATCGGGCCTTGTTTAAAGCTTCCTTGTTAGAAATCCAGTCCCAAGAAATGAAACAGGAAAAGAAGACAAAATGGAGATGTTTCCACCGTCTTTTATCCCCTCTCTCGTGCGGATGGAATTCTATTGTCCCTCAGCCCAAGTATGGAGAAAATTACAGGCACAAGATGGAGTGCAGGGTTCGTCTAAGCAAGTAACTTACACTTACAGTACTTGCTAACTGACAGGGGCAAACCATTGGTCACTTGGAGGCTAATTGCAGAATCATACGACTGGAAGGGACCTCGAGAAGTCATCCAGTCCAGTCTCCTGCACTCAAGGCAGGACAAAGTATTACCTAGACCATCCCTGAGAGGGGTTTGTCCAACCTGCTCTTAAAAATCTCCAGTTTTGGAGATTCCATGACCTCCCTGGGCAATTTATTCCAGTGCTTAACCACCCTGACAGGCAGGAAATTTTTCCTAATGTGCAACCTGTACCTCCCTTGCTGTACCTATCTCATAGAGCTGGAAGGGACCGCGAAGGGTCATTGAGTCCAGCCCCCTGCCTTCACTAGCAGGACCAAGTACTGATTCTGCCCCAGATCCCTAAGTGGCCCCCTCAAGGATTGAACTCACAACCCTGGGTTTAGCAGGAGAACAAGTTTTCTCCCTCCTCTTTGTAACGTAAGAACGGCCATACTAGGTCAGACCAAAGGTCCATGTAGCCCAGAATCCTGTCTGCTAACAATGGCCAGTGCCGGGTGCCGCAGAGGGAGTGAACAGAACAGGGAATCATCAAGTGATCCATCCCCCGTCGCCCATTCCCAGCTTCTGGCAAACAGAGACTAGAGACACCATCCCTGCCCAGCCTGGCTAATAGCCATTGAGGGACCCGTCCTCCATGAATTTATCTCATTCTTTTTTGATCCCTGTTGTATTCTCAGCCTTCACAACATCCCCCGGCAAGGAGTTCCACAGGTTAACTATGTGTTGTGTGGAAAAAAATACGTCCTTTTATTTGTTTTAAACCTGCTGCCTGTTAATTTCATTTGGTAACTCCTAGTTCTTGGGTTATGAGAAGGAATAAATAACATTTCCTTCTTTACTTTCTCCACACCAGACATGATTTTATAGACCTCTGTCATAACCTTTTCCAATTCCAATTCTTTTTTGAGATGGGGCCACCAGAACTGCGCGCAATATTCAAGACGTGGGCGTACAATGGATTTATATAGAGGCAACACGATATTTTCTGGCTTATTATCTAACAACCTTTTATGTACTTGAAAACTGTGATCATGTCCCCTCTCAGTCTTCTCTTCTCCAGATTAAACAAACCCACTTTTTTTAACCTTCCCTCACAGGTCATGTTTTCTAGACCTTTAGTCTGTGCGTGTTCCCAGCAGATACGTCCCTCACAGGCAAAGTGATCTGCACCTTTGAGGACCTGGGGAGCTGGAGCTGGACTTTACTGGTTACTAAGGACTGGGGCTTAATTAATAAAAAAACATGAATGACAGTGTCTTAGGAATTCACCTGATCTCATTTGTTTTCTTTCCTCTGAGCAGGGTTTCCTGTTTCCAGACCTGATGTGATCTCCCAGCTGGAAGAAGGGGCAGAGCCGTGGGTCGCAGACCTGCAGGGTTCAGAGGAAAGAGAGACGCTGAGACGTCCCTGCACAGGTGAGGAAACATGAAACCTACTCGGAGTCTGAAAGTGACTGCAGGAAACATCTGGGATCCTCTACAAAGACCTTGGGAGCTCTCTGAGTTCCTAGCAGGTGTTGCATCCCCAGGGAAGAGATAGCTCATGGCGTCCTACAGATCCTAACTGAGAGCTGGCAGTAGCTTCTTCCCTTCCCACTGAGTATTTAGACGGGATGTGAAGCTGAACTGATTCCCTTTGGGGGGGGTTCAGTTCCTGGTTTTTATTTGACATCTCTCCAGCACTTAGTTTGGTTTGCTCTTCCTTTGTCCAGCCCGGTCTGAGGTTTCTCTCTCTGTCTCAGCAGGTGCGATGGTGAGTGAGAACGAGGAGCAGAAGTCTCAGCAGGAAGACGCTGAGCAAGTGGAATCAGATGGAGCGTTATCGCAAAGGTCGACAGGGGATGTGTCCAGGAGTCACGAGCAGGGACAATCCTGCGAGATTCAGCACAGAGCAGAGAGAGAGGAGGGGAACCAGCCAGGGGAGAAATCGGGTACATTGATTTACTGTCAGGGAACACACCAGGACGTCAAGGAAACCACAGCTCAGCAAAACATCCTCGGGAGAACGAAAAAAAATACATGCAATGAGTGTGGGAAAAGCTTTAGTCGCTGCTCAACCCTTACTAAACACCAGAGAACACACAGAGCAGAGAGACCCTTTGAATGCTGCGAGTGCGGGAAAACCTTCATTTGGCACTCGCACCTCATTTTGCATCAGAGAGTCCACACGGGTGTGAAACGCTATGAGTATCGCAAGGGCGGGAAGACCTGCACTCCGAACTCAAACCTGACTGCACATCACAGATCCCACACGGGTGAGAAACCTTATGAGTGTGGCGAGTGTGGGAAAACCTTCACGCAGAGCTCAGACCTCACTACGCACCAGAGAATCCACACGGGGGAGAGGCCCTATGAATGCCGTGAGTGTAAGAAAAGCTTCATTCGACGGTCACACCTGATTACGCATAAGAGAATCCACACAGGGGAGAGGCCCTACGAATGCTGCGAGTGCGGGAAAAGCTTCACGGCCAGCTCAAACCTCATTCAGCATCAGAGAATCCACACCGGGGAGAGGCCCTACGAATGCTCTGAGTGCGGGAAAAGCTTCACTCAGAGCTCAGATCTTACTATGCATCAGAGAATCCATACAGGGGAGAGACCCTATGAGTGCTGTGAGTGCGGGAAAAGCTTCATTCGACGGTCACACCTGATTACGCATCAGAGAATCCACACGGGGGAGAAACCGTATGAATGCTGCGAGTGCGGGAAAACCTTCACTGCCAGCTCAAACCTCATTCAGCATCAGAGAATCCACACCGGGGAGAGGCCCTACCAATGTTGCGAGTGCGGGAAAAGCTTCGCTCAGAGCTCAGAACTTGCTACGCATCAGAGAATGCACAAGGGCGAGAGACCCTATGAATGCAGTGAGTGTGGGACAAATTTCACTGATCGCTCTGCCTTCCTCAGTCATCAGCGAATCCACACCGGAGAGAGACCCTACGTCTGCTTTGAGTGCGGGAAAACCTTCACGCGCAGCTCAAACCTCATTACCCATCAGAGAATTCACACGGGGGAGAAACCCTACGAATGCGGCGAGTGCGGGAAACGATTCACACACAGCTCAAACCTTATAACGCACCAGAGAATCCACAGGGCAGAAAGGCTCTATCAATGTGAGTGCGGGAAAAGCTTCCCAGAGAGCTCGGCCCTTCTTAAACATCGGCGAATCCACGCAGGAGACAAAGCCTACGAATGCTGCGAGTGCGGGAAAACCTTCACGCAGAGCGCCACCTTTATCTCTCATCAGAGAATCTGCAAGGGAGAGAAATGCCAGAAAAACCGTTAGGGCTACCGAAAAAAATTTTTTTCTTGTGCTGATTCCCAGGCAGCAACCTTTAAGGCTGTTATCCCTCAGCTTGTCCAGATGAGTTGTCCATTTTTGCCGTTTGCCCCGTTTTGAGGTGGTCCCAATTGTCCTTTCTATCAACTCCATTGTCCCATGAGTAATGGGAGTGCGTCCCTCCTTCCAGGAACCAGGAAGCGTCGCATTTATACCGTTCCTCTTATTGCAAAGGTCCTGTTAGTCACCAATGAGACAGGTTGCTCTGGGTTGTGCTGTGAAATACAATGAAAAGCAGGCCGTGCAGGGGGGAGAGTGTCATTTCATGCTCAGCGACACTGGAAGGAGATGGGGTGACTCAGAGAGTCCCTCCTTCCCCATCCCTGCAGAACTGTTACCTCCTCTCTGAGCCATGCAGAGTTTATCTTCTTCACGTTCTGTCCCTGCACCTCTCAGAGTGTCATGTGGTGCAGTGTTCTCAGCTGTCTGTGCTTGGAAATGATGCTTTGACTTGTTTAATCCTATGTCAGAGTCGCTGTGACTGGAGATGAAGGTGTCAAAGACCTGGAAGGGGAATTCAGATGGATCCCAAAATCATCTGCAGTTTAAATCCCAGGTTCCATCTATCAGTAAAGCCACTGCTGACAAGGGGGCTGTTCCCCCCACCCCCCACTGTGAGGAGGCTAAAACTTTTGTATATAATGTAACTCAAAAAATGAGACCGTAGTTAGTGAAGCAGATTGGAATGGATCAGAGGAGAATGTCATGGGAGAATCTTGTCTGGAGTCTGAGTGATCAGATGTGACCTGCTCTGGATTTTCCCTTGACACTTTTATTCTCATGTATTCTCTCCCTCTGTGACGTGGGTTTCTATCTTTCCCGAAGAATGTTGGTCACCCGAGTGGATATTAGTTTAGTTGGACAGGCTGGAGCTCAGATTTATTGGAGGCTTCGAGACACATGACCATTTGCTAAAGTCATTACTTCTCACTCTAGTGCTGCTTTTCCCCATCCCTCCACGATGACGTGGAGAAATTTCAAGTGCCGTTCACTCAACAGGAGAGAAGTCTCCAATTTCCTGGCCATGCTAACAAAGAAACTCTGCTGATTTCAAATCTCCACTCAGAAATCAGGCTCTACAGAAGGTCTCTCCTAGCTAATCCTATGCTATGGGAAATGCTGCCCTTCACGACACAGTGTGTGGAAGGAATAGAAGTGGGTTTTTTTGTTGAATTTATCCTTTGTAGGAGCCACAAATGTGTGTAAAATGAAACCAGTGATAAAAATGTAATAGCTGCAGAAAAATAGCCGTTTTTTAATAGAAACGTCGCTTCTGGTAATTTACAGAGATTCTGATCCAGGCCCGTATCTAGTTCCTAGCCTAGACCCGTGCCACCAAATTAAAGAAGCGCTGGGTATGTTTGGGGAAGCCGTTCCGCACTAGCACGGCTGAGATTTTTGAGTGGTTTGGTAAAGGGTTCTACTTCAGAGACATGTACATTGACCATGACCCAGGCCAATGATTTAGAAAGAAGGAGGGTGGAAATAGTACATACCCAGTTCTTGGCTTTCACCCAGTAAGGGAAGCTGTGGTGACCAACAGCCCAAGGAAAATTGTTCGTAGAACACCGCACCCTAGTTCAGTGTCACTGGCTATGGCCCCAAAGGATCCCACGGTTAGGTTGAGCACAAGCATCCTTCGCTCTTTGGCTCCAAAGTTTCCTAAGGCAGAGAGAGAGAGAGAGTTCTTCAGAGGACATTCCTTCCCCGTGGAGCCCAGACTGGCTGCCTGAGCGGGTGACAAGGCCTTTCATGCAGTGGAAATAACAGTAACCAGCGAGGGTATGAATGTGTCGGGTTCCAGTGTCAGAGGGCAGGCTACACGCACGTTGAGTCCCGATTCTCTGGTTTTCTTTCTCAGGGCTTGTCCACTGCAGTTAAAATGCTGCGTCTGTAAGGAAGAACCTCTAAAATGATCGCGCTGCCGTCTGCTCAGTGACTCCACCCCCAAGCAGTGGTAGCTGTGTCAGCAAGAGACGCTTTCCTGCCCACACGGTGCTGCCTGTGTGGGGCATTAGGTCAGTATAACCCCAGTGGCTCAGGGCGTGGATTTTTCACACACCTAAGCAATGCAGTTATACCGATACGGGGCTGTAGAGTAGAGCAGATTTTGGTTTGGTTCCTGTGTTTTGTGCATTCGCATCCCTTCTCCACTACGTCCTCCTACTTTGAAAGATTAAAAAGTGTGAAAATACAGCAAAGGGGGTTTTTCTCATGGTGCAAACGTTCCCAGAGAGGAGACCCCTTCCAGCAATGCACGTGGCAGAAGTTCTGGAGATATGTGAACTCACGTAAGTGGGAGGCACCTGTGTTTTGACAGACCACAACTTGACTCAAAGCTTCACTAAGTGACAGTGATGATTAAAAGAAAACGAACACGTACGACAAGCTTTTGTGATCTTTGACTATGTGACCTGGTTTTAGAGAGTTGTCTATTATTGTTCTAGGGGATCACCAAGTGATCTGACCAGAAGAGAAGTTTCTTGTCCCAGAATCAGGCTCCCTGGTGCGATCACCTTAATTCTATTGGAAAACTGAAAGTTGTTTTGTGTTGTGGTGGTTCTGGGGGGCCTGGGACCTGAGAGGGAGTCTCTCTCGTGGCAGGTCTCCAGCAGCCTGTGGGCCGCTCAGGCACTCGCCTCTGGGCTACGCCCCCCGAACTTTGCCCAGCAAGTTAACAGTAGCTGCACCGCCAGCCTCCGAGAACCTTTGAATCGTTCCCCCCCGGTATTCAGCTCCTGGCCTAAATTCCCTCGAAGCTGCGCGGCCGCGCAACCAGCTATAAAGGGCCTCGCAGGCAGCTACAGGGACCTGGAGAGGAGAGAGGTGAGGGGGTGAGCGGGGAGGGGAGCCAGTTGGGGAGTGTGGGGCTGCCGCAGGGAGAGGCGCCTCCTCCCCAGAGCTGCTGCCAGTGGGGAGAGGTGCCCCTGCCCCAGCCCCGGGACTGCTGCAGCAGGAGAGAGATGAGGGGAGTCCTTTCTCCCCGCTGCAGCCCTGGGGCAGACTGCACTCCAAACCCCTCATCCCTGGGCCCACCCCAGAGCCTGCACCCCAGCGTGATCCCTCAGCCCCCCACACCCCAACCCTCTGCCCCAGCCCTGAGCCCTTCCTGCACCCCAAACCTCTCATCCCCAGCCTCAACCCAGAGCCCTCACCCCCAGCCTGGGCCCTCAGCCCCCCACACCCCAACCCTCTGCCCCAGCCCTGAGCCCCCTCCTGCACCCCAAATTCCTCATCCCTAGCCCCACCCCAGAGCCTGCACCCCCAGCGTGATCCCTCAGCCCCCCACACCCCAACCCTCTGCCCCAGCCCTGAGCCCCTTCCCACACCCCAAACCCCTCAGCCCTAGCCCCACCCCAGAGCCTGCACCCCCAGCGTGATCCCTCAGCCCCCCACACCCCAACCCTCTGCCCCTGCCCTGAGCCTCTCCCATACCCCAAACCCCTCATCCCCATTCCCACCGCAGAGCCTGCACCCCTAGACAAAGCCCTCACCCCCTGCACCCCAAACCCCTCATCCTCAGCCCCACCCCAGAGCCCACACCCCAGCTGGAACCCTCAGCCCCCCACACCCCAACCCTCTTCCCCAGCCCTGAGCCCCTCCCACACCCCAAACCCCTCATCCCTGGGCCCACCTCAGAGCCTGCACCTCCAGCGTGATCCCTCAGCCCCCACACCCCAACCCTCTGCCCCAGCCCTGAGCCCCTCCCACACCCCAAACCCCTCATCCCTGGGCCCACCTCAGAGCCTGCACCTCCAGCGTGATCCCTCAGCCCCCCCACACCCCAAACCCCTCATGTCCTGCCCCACCTCAGAGCCTGCACCCCCAGCGTGATCCCTCAGCCCCTCACACCCCAAACCTCTGCCCCAGCCCTGAGCCCCTCCCACACCCCAAACCCCTCAGCCCCAGCCCCACCCCAGAGCCTGCACCTCCAGCCAGAGCCCTCAGCCCCCCCACCCCTAATCCCTGGGCCCACCCCAGAACCTGCACCCCCAGTGTGAGCCCTCAGCCCCCCACACCCCAACCCTCTGCCCCAGCCCTGAGCCCCTCCCACACCCCAAACCCCTCATCCCCAGCCCCACCCCAGAGCCTGCACCCCAGCGTGATCCCTCAGCCCCCCACCCCTAATCCCTGGGCCCACCCCAGAACCTGCACCCCGAGCATGAGCCCTCAGCCCCCCACACCCCAACCCTCTGCTCCAGCCCTGAGCCCCTCCTGCACCCCAAACCCCTCATTCCTGGGCCTACCCCAGAGCCCTCACCCCCAGCGTGATCCCTCAGCCCCTCACACCCCAAACCCCTCATCTCCTGCCCCACCCCAGAGCCCGCACCCTCCCTCTCACCCCCACCCGAGCCCGCGTCCCGCACCCTGAGTAACGAATGGAGGGAACTTTGCTCCTGCCACGGGCTAGTGAGAGAAAGTCCACATCCGCGTCCCGCACCGGTACAGTCTGGGGGCAGTGTCTCATCCGCTGGGCTTAGTAAGCCCCTCACGTGTGGGGTTCAGTAACCTCTCGCTATGTGACAGCTGCTCGTGTGGATGGGAGCTAAGGGCTGGCGTGCCTGAAGGGGGCTGTGTTCGGCTTCTGGTCAACCAGGCTGATCCAGCAAAGCCTCTTTCCTTACCGCAGGTGGTCCCAGTCCCACCCCATGTGTATGGGGGGGTGGTTATTTTTGCTGGGAATCCCCTGCTCCTTACAGCCAGGGTGGCAGAAACTGCGCCTTACGGGGGACCCTGCCCAATCCCCACCCAAGGAGGCACGTGGGATTGTCAACTGGCCAGGTGTGGCCAGGAGACCTTTCCACCGCTTAGATCCAGTCAGGCTCCTCCTGTGTCCACGGAGGCAGATTAAGATTTACTGGGGCGCTGGGCACACCTGGGAGACCTGCCACCTGCTCCTCCCAGGCCATGGTAAGAGCTGCCTGGGAGTCGGGGCTGCTGTGGGGAGACCTGGTCCTATAGGCACCATTTCACTGCGGGGGGCGCGGGAGGGGGCATGCATTCACACACCCAGAGGTGTGTTCTCACTGCCTCTCTCGCCGGCCTGGAGCGGTACCTGGGCTGCCAATGCTGCAGGGAGGATGGGCCGGGTTCACGGGGGAGCCCCAGCCCGCCAGTTCCCCCCTTGCCCGAGAGGCGAGCCCCATCCCTGCTCCAACTGGCCTGCAGCCACCTGGCAAAGGGTTGCGCGCCCGTCTGAGCCAGTGGGGAGCGGGGCTGGTGTCCTGGCTTCCCGCCTGGCCAGGGCCCCGGGGACGAGTCAGAGCCGTAACTAGGCATTTAGCACCCGGGCAGAAAAAGCATATATGTGCCTGCTACCATTTTTGGGGGGTCATTTTCTGCCCCATTTTTCCACCCCTGCAGCTTTGCGGCATCTCGACCCCACCCTGGCTACGGCCCTGCAGGTTTGCCACTTGCGTCCTTTGTGCTCTTGGGCAGATCCTACGTGTTGGTGCCTCAGTTTCCCCGGATAGAAAAGGGGGGTGAGGATGCCTTGCGAGGGACGGTGGGAGATGTAATTCACAGATGAAGTGAAAGGTATTATAAGAGTATAAGCTAGAGCAGTTCATCTCGCCAGAATGTGTACGTGGAATGAAGGGAAGGTTCCCCCGCAAGTCAGAGATCAGGGGGTGCTTTGCAGGCTCATTCACAGCCACCCAGCACCTGGCCGAAGAAGGAGCCTCTTCCCTTGGGTGTCCCCTGGGCAGCATTTTCCCTGATGGCTGAGACACACAGCCCTGCGCTGATCAAGATTTTACCTCAAAATCTGCAGACGCTGGGTCACCAATCTGTTTTAAACCTCCCTTGAGGACATGCAGGTATCAATCCACTCCCCGCCTGCGCCCGCTTCCCCCTTAATCCTGCGCTCCCCTAACCCCTGATGTGACCAAGTGGGAATGTTCTTAATGTTTTCTCTCTGAATACGATGTGGGTGCCTCAGTTTCCCCAGTGCAGTTCTTAAGTATCTAGATGGTGGGATGAGGGGTGTGACTGTTGCAGAGCCTGGGAGGGCCAGTGTGATGCCGTCTGCAAAGAGAATGGCCGACACCCTGTCTGCTGGCAGCCGATGGCCTGAGCCCATCCCTTGCAAGGTGCCAACTGTAGGTGTTGGAGAACAAAGAGATCAGGGGCCTCCTGGCCCGGGAAAGGGACGAAGGCCAGAGGAGGGGCCGGCGAGTTCCAGTTTGGCGCTGGCTGGGGAAATGGTGCGGGGGGGCCCAGACCTGGGGTCTGGCCTCCCTGGCCCCAAGATGTTCCTGACTGAGGGTCCTGGTCTCTGTACCTACAAGCTCTGTTTTAAACCATGTTCCCGTCGGCTAAGAAACCTTCTGTTTTCCTGGCTGGCTGAGAGTCCCGGTGAATCGCAGGAAGTGGGGGGTGCAGGGCCCTGACTCCCCCGCACTCGGTGACACCCCTGCACTTCCTCGCGGCCCTAGCCCCCTGCACCGTCTCCCTCCAGGGCGCCCCCCAGGCGCGTGGTCCAGCTGACCTGCCTCCAGCACATGGCTGCATGGCCGCAGCAGCCGCCGTCTGCCCTTCCCACCAGCCAGGGGAGTGTAGTGTCAAAGGCCACTGGTGACCGATTTTGTGCTGACAAGTACCCCTGTACTTTTCGCTGCCTCGTCACAATTAGCTGCCTCTCCCCTTTCTCATTGGGTCACACTCAGCTTTTCCTAGACCAGGGAATGGCAGAGGTGAGCGGTAGGAAACCATAATGCACGGTTCATTTGCTGTAATTCGGAAATCTCCCTTGCAAATGTGACACAAGTAAAGGGAGGTATTTTTCAAAGTTTTAAAACTTTATTATGGTAACAAGGTATAGAAACAAGACTAGCTTGCTTTCTGGGTCCCTATTTTTTCAGAAAGAAGCATCTAAACGAGGGGTCGGCAACCTTTCAGAAGTGCTGGGCCGAGGCTTCATTTATTCACTCTGATTTAAGGTTTCATGTGCCAGTCATACATGTTAACGTTTTCAGAAGGTCTCTTTCTATAAGTCTGTAATATAGAACTAAACTATTGTTGTATGGAAAGTAAATAAGGTTTTTAAAAATGTTTAAGAAGCTTCACTTAAAATTAAATTAAAATGCAGAGCCCCCCCAGACTGGTGGCCAGGACCCGGGCAGTGTGAGTGCCACTGAAAATCAGCTTGTGTGCTGCCTTCGGCACGTGTGCCATAGGTTGCCTACCCCTGTCTAAACGTGTGTATTGATACGGAGTAACTGACACACTTTTTTCTTTCCTGAAGTGGACGTTCAAATGTAACATCTCTATTACACATTTACATGCTAACTCCGTTATTCCCAGAAAACCACAATAGGTCTCTTAGCAAAACAATGTTCAATGTACATGTTTGGTAAACAGCCAAACTGTGCGCGCTTCGTGCAGCTATACGCTCCCTTCTTCTCCGCTAGGTTTTCTTCCTTAGTTCCTCCTGGAAGGCAGGGCACCCACGCCCACGTCTTACTGGAGTCACCCTGGACCTTTAAGACGTACTAGAGCGGCAAACGAAATCACAGAACTAATCGTGTGAAATATAATTTCAATTCCTTCATCAAATGGATAAAATCGTATTCCTTGAACATATCGTCATTAGTCAGGATAGGACTAGCCGCAGCAGTGGGAATATTTACTAATATGAAATTAGGTGGGTTTTCCATTTGGTCAGCATGCAACTGGCTAAATCTTGGGCCGTGACTTTTGGCCTGTAGGGTACAACAATCCTATTCTGCTCACTTATCTGCTCCCATGTATGGGGTGTGTTTCGGATACAATGTTGTGTTTCTTACCATCATGCAATCTTCATTTTCTGTTTCGCAAGTAAGAGGGTTGCAATGCATGCAGTACTCCATGAGCTCAGAAAAAATCAGGATAACGTGCTCAACTGATGACTACATGGTGACCAACACTCTAAATAGAATAATGTCAATTATTTCAGTTAAGCGCCTGGTTTGCAAATATTTTGTTTTCTTGCGTGGGGGTCATATTTTAAATCATATTTGGTACCCCAGTCTGTTTCTCAAACTTCTAGTTTACTGCTGGTGGATATAATGATTTAATATATTTATAATAAATACAATATAATTATAGATATAATTATAATTAGATTTCACTGCTCTGTCAATATCAACCATTCACCCCCTCCACTGTTATTCATATAGAGTCACCATTACAGAACCAAACCTGACTTATCCCGCTGTAGGTGTATTCAGAGAACTGTGATATGACGTTCGTCCACTCTTCTTCATCTCCCCCCATATCCGATGGGCTCACCAGGTTTACGTAACAAAGTTATGATCTAACTCTTGTATCAAAAGAATTGTTATTTTTCTTCTAAACGTAGTTAGAGCCTCTTGTGTGGTTTCTACAGAACTGATGTCTTTATGCTGTAAATACGTTTCTGCAAATGAACACTTCTAATTAGAAAACACATCATAATGACATGGCATTGGCATGTGGCATGGAATCCCTTTGGGATGAGTGGCCCACAGTTCTGCCCATCTTCCGTTCCACAATGTTTGTTTCCCAAAGTCCCACTGGGAATTTTCCAGTGTCTTGGTAGACGAAGGGTCTGAAATGTGCAGGGAGTGACGCAGCCGACGCGTTTTCTCTTTAATGAATAGTTGCCGCGACAATGCTCATATTTACAGCCTTGGTTTCATATTATTTGATACCTCATCTGCTCTGACCGATGTTGCTAATGACACCTTCTCACTCACTCTAAAAGCTAGTGGTTATATTGATTGAAAACAGTCTCATGCTAACCCTACATGTAAACTATGAAAATAAATTTCTGAAAAAAAAAATTCACCTCCAATTAGTGTCCCTAGCCTCTGTTTGCCAGAAGCTGGGAATGGGTGACAGAGGATGGGTCACTTGATGATTCCCTGGTCTGCTCATTCCCTCTGAAGCACCTGGCCTTGGCTACTGTCGGCAGAGAGGATCCTGGGCTAGATGGACCTTTGGTCTGACCCAGTCTGGCCGTTCTGATGTTAATTCCTCAGGAAGGTTCTTTCATATCTCCCCTCATCACACAAGGGGTCAATTCTTAACAATCCTTTTGTTTCCATTACTGTGATCTGTACGTGTAAATACATACACATAGGTTATTGTCAATAGCATAATTTAAACCCTTTTATACTGATTGTTCAAAACATTGCATGCAGATAAATGTCTCACTAATGCACAAGAAAAAATCATATTGTGAGTTCCTTGATTAAAACACTACAGGCGATGTTCTTTAAATTTACATCACCAACATAACACATTTTTCAGACTGGCATTTTCTTTTTAAACTGCAGTCCTCAGAATTTCAAGACTCGCACTGGAGTTCCATTTTCCGGTGTGTGCATTAAATGGATTGAAAAGCCACAACACAGGAAACTGTATCCCTGCTACGCAGCTGTCCTTGACACCTGTTGTGTAGCACTTGGAGACAATCCCAAAGTATAACAATGGAAAACACGGTGCCAAATTTGACACCATCAGCTCAGGATTGAACAAAGACTGTGAATGGCTTGCCAACTACAGAACCAGTTTCTCCTCCCTTGGTTTTCACACCTCAACTGCTAGAACAGGGCCTCATCCTCCCTGATTGAACTACCTCATTATCTCTAGCTTGCTTGCTAGCATATATATACCTGCCCCTGGATATTTCCATTACATGCATCTGAGGAAGTGGGTATTCACCCATGAAAGCTCATGCTCCAAAACGTCTGTTAGTCTATAAGGTGCCACAGGACTCTTTCCTGCTTCTACAGATCCAGACTAACACGGCTACCCCTCTGATACTGTGGCACAACATCCCAATTCTTTGGTGTATTGAAAGGAAGCAATCCGGTATCACTTTGCACAATTCCACTCGGTGTTCATTGAAAATAAAAAAAAAAGGATTACAAATGCAGCTCTGCTTGCCAATGATGCAAGCCGTGCAATCTACTTTCTACCAAATTTCCCAGGTTCAGTTCTGTTACCTTCCCCAGCGTCGCTGGTTCTTAGTGTTATTAAAATGTTGGGTCTGCCCAGCTGAGAGCCGATAACAGCCAGACAGGGATAAGGAAAGGTTGCTTTATTTTGCAGAAGAGAGTTTTGTACCTTGGTACAAAAATACTCTATACAAAAACCAAGAATTTTTTATACACACTCACACAGGCTTCGGTCGTGTTAGCATTGGATTGGTGGTTAGCAAACCCTGCACTTCTGCTCAGCAAAAACCGGCTTAGGACCAGCTTTAACTGCCTTAAGTCCGATAAGGGGAGACAGTTGAAAAGCTCAGGCTGTGTCCGTGAGGTGTCCAATTTCTCCTAATGGTTGCCAGCTATTCTAAGGCTACTAGCTGTTGGGGGCCGCTGCTGACTGTTGCCGTTGTTTCCTCGGGCCCCTTCCGCAGGCCGCGATGGCGCCGGAGGGTGAAATGTTGTGGTTTCTAGGGACAGTAGCGCGTTCAGTGCCAGCCCCACACAAACATTTCCCTTCTCCGGCTCCGGTTCTCGCGCCCTGCCTGACCCCGCGCTGGCGGGAACCGCAGGGCAGCTGGGGAGAGCAGCGCTCCCCATTTTATAGGGACAGTCCCAATTTTGGGTCATTCTCTTATACAGGCTCCTATTACCCCCCGCCCCCCAGGGCTGCCCGGGGGGGGCAATTTGCCCCGGGCCCCACAGGGGCCCCCCACGGGAATGGACTATTCCAAAGTTTTGCAACTTTTTTTCCGAGGCAGCAGCCCCTGGAATTGCTTTGCCCCAGGCCCCCTGAATCCCCTGGGCGGCCCTGCCCCCCGCTCAGACCCTGCCCCCCCCCGTCACAGCAGCCCCAGGCTCTGAGGGCAGGGAAAGGGCAGGGAGCCCGGAAGTGGCTTCAGCCGCGGGGACTGCGCATGCTCCGGGGAACCCGGCCCATGGCGTCACTCCCCCCCGCCCGGCAGGCCTGCGCGTGACCTTCGCCCTCGTGACCGGCCCGCGCGCGCGGCAAACTCGTCCCGGGCCGGTGGGGCGCGTGGCGGGGTCTGGCCGGGGGGGAGGGGCGGGGCTGGGAGCGTGCGGAGGGGGGAGGGGTGCATGGGGGGCGCTGTGGCTGTGGGGGTGCTATGGGGCTGTTGTGGGGGGTGCTGTGGGGGCGCTGTGTGTCTGGGGGGTGCATGGGGGCACGTGGAGGGTACATGGGGGATGCTATGGGTGGGGCTGTGGCTGTGGGGGGTGCTGTGGGGGCGCTGTGTGGCTGTCAGGGTTGCATGGGGGGCACGTGGGTGGTTGCATGGGGGTGCATGGGGGGCGCTGTGGGGGGCACTGTGGGTGGTGTATGGGGGGTTGCTGTGGCTGTGGGGGGTGCTATGGGGCTGTTGTGGGGGCACTGTGTGTCTGGGGGGTGCATGGGGCACGTGGAGGGTACATGGGGGATGCTATGGGTGGGGCTGTGGCTGTGGGGGGTGCTATGGGGGCGCTGTGTGGCTGTCAGGGTTGCATGGGGGGCGCTGTGGGGGGCACTGTGGGTGGTGTATGGGGGGTTGCTGTGGCTGTGGGGGGTGCTATGGGGCTGTTGTGGGGGCGCTGTGTGTCTGGGGGTGCATGGGGCACGTGGGGGATGCTGTGCGGGTGCGGGAGGTGCATGGGGGGCACGTGTGTGGTGTATGGGGGGTGCTGTGGCTGTGGGGGGTGCTGTGTGGCTGCAGACGGGTGCAGTGGGGGGGCGCTGTGGTGATGTGTGGGGGGTTGCATGGAGGTATGGTGGGTGGTATGGGGGATACTGTTGGATCTGGGGGCTCTGTGTGGCTGGGGAGGTGCTGTGGGGGTGTATAGGGGTGCTGTGTGACTGTGGGGGTTGCATGGGTGCACGTGGGATTGCATGGGAGGTGCTGTGGGGGGTGTATGGGGGATGCTGTGGCTGTGGGGGGTGCTATGGGGGCACTGTGTGTCTGGGGGGTGCATGGGGGCACGTGGAGGGTACATGGGGCATGCTATGGGTGGGGCTGTGGCTGTGGGGGTGCTATGGGGGCGCTGTGTGGCTGTCAGGGTTGCATGGGGGGCACGTGGGTGGTTGCATGGAGGGTGCTGTGGGGGGCACTGTGGGTGGTGTATGGGGGTGCTGTGGCTGTGGGGGGTGCTATGGGGCTGTTGTGGGGGGTGCTGTAGGGGCGCTGTGTGTCTGGGGGTTGCATGGGGCACGTGGGGGATGCTGTGCGGGTGCGGGAGGTGCATGGGAGGTGCTGTGGGTGGTGTATGGGGGGTTGCTGTGGCTGTGGGGGGTGCTATGGGGCTGTTGTGGGGGGTGCTGTAGGGGCGCTGTGTGTCTGGGGGGTGCATGGGGCACGTGGGGGATGCTGTGCGGGTGCGGGAGGTGCATGGGAGGTGCTGTGGGTGGTGTATGGGGGGTTGCTGTGGCTGTGGGGGGTGCTATGGGGCTGTTGTGGGGGGTGCTGTAGGGGCGCTGTGTGTCTGGGGGGTGCATGGGGCACGTGGGGGATGCTGTGCGGGTGCGGGAGGTGCATGGGGGGCACGTGTGTGGTGTATGGGGGGTGCTGTGGCTGTGGGGGGTGCTGTGTGGCTGCAGACGGGTGCAGTGGGGGGGCGCTGTGGTGATGTGTGGGGGGTTGCATGGAGGTATGGTGGGTGGTATGGGGGATACTGTTGGATCTGGGGGCTCTGTGTGGCTGGGGCGGTGCTGTGGAGGTGTATAGGGGTGCTGTGTGACTGTGGGGGTTGCATGGGGGCACGTGGGATTGCATGGGAGGTGCTGTGGGGGGTGTATGGGGGGTGCTGTGGCTGTGGGGGGTGCTATGGGGGCACTGTGTGTCTGGGGGGTGCATGGGGGCACGTGGAGGGTACATGGGGGATGCTATGGGTGGGGCTGTGGCTGTGGGGGGTGCTATGGGGGCGCTGTGTGGCTGTCAGGGTTGCATGGGGGGCGCTGTGGGGGGCACTGTGGGTGGTGTATGGGGGGTTGCTGTGGCTGTGGGGGGTGCTATGGGGCTGTTGTGGGGGTGCTGTGTGTCGGGGGTGCATGGGGTAAGTGGGGGATGCTGTGCGGGTGCGGGAGGTGCATGGGGGGCACGTGTGTGGTGTATGGGGGGTGCTGTGGCTGTGGGGGGTGCTGTGTGGCTGCAGACGGGTGCAGTGGGGGGGCGCTGTGGTGATGTGTGGGGGGTTGCATGGAGGTATGGTGGGTGGTATGGGGGATACTGTTGGATCTGGGGGCTCTGTGTGGCTGGGGAGGTGCTGTGGGGGTGTATAGGGGTGCTGTGTGACTGTGGGGGTTGCATGGGGGCACATGGGATTGCATGGGAGGTGCTGTGGGTGGTGTATGGGGGGTGCTGTGGCTGTGGGGGGTGCTATGGGGGCACTGTGTGTCGGGGGGTGCATGGGGGCACGTGGAGGGTACATGGGGGATGGTATGGGTGGGGCTGTGGCTGTGGGGGGTGCTATGGGGGCGCTGTGTGGCTGTCAAGGTTGCATGGGGGGCACGTGGGTGGTTGCATGGAGGGCGCTGTGTTGCTGTGGGGGTTGCATGGGGGGCGCTGTGGGGTGCATGACAGGTGCTGTGGGGAGGTGCATGGGGGGCGCTGTGGGGGGGTGCATGGGAGGTGCTGTGTGGCTGTGGGTGCTTGCATGGGGGGTGCTGTGGGTGGTTGCATGGGGATGCTGTGGGGGGCATGTGGGGGTGTATGGGGCACATGGGTTGCATGGGGGTGCTGTGACTATGGGGGCTGCTGTTGGGGGTGCTATGGGGCGCTGTGTGGCTGGAGGGGTGCATGGAGGATGTATGGGGGTGCTGTGGTGGGTGCTGCGGTTGTGGGCTGTGCATCGGGGGCACTGTGGGGGGCACGTGGGGGTGCATGGGGGCACATGGAGGGTTGCATGGGAGTGCTGTGTGGCTGTGGGGCGGTGCATGGGGGGCACATAGGTGGTGTATGGGGGTGCTGTGTGGCTGTGGGTGGTTGCATGTGGGGGCTTGCTGGGGGGGCTGGGGGTGTGTGTGTGGGGTGCTATGGGGCTGCTGTGGGGGGTGCTGTGTGGCTGTGGGGTACATGGGGGTGGCGTAGGGGGTGCTGTGTGGCTGCATAGGGGTGCTGTGGGGGTGCAGTGGGGGGCACTGTGTGGCTAAGTAGGGTGCTGTGAGTGATGTATGAGGGGTGCTGTGTGGCTGTGGGGGGGCTCAATGAGGTGGGGGTGTGTGGCTGCAGGGGGGTGCAGTGGGGGGCGCTGTGTAGGGGTGCTGTGGGTGGTGTATGGGGGTGCTGTGGGGGTACACTTGGGGCGCTGTGTAGCTGGGAAGGTGCTGTGGGGGTGCTGTGTGGCTGTGGGGGCGCAGTGGGGGGCACTGTGGCTGTGTAGCGGTGCTGTGGGTGATGCATGGGGGTGCTGGGGAGCACTGTGGGGGGGCTATGTGGCTGTGTAGGGCGCTATGGGGGGTGCTGTGGGGGTACACTGGGGGGCACTATGTAGCTGGGAAGGGGTGCTGTGGGGGGTGTAGTGGGGGGCACTGGGGGTGATGTATGGGGGTGCTGTGGGGGTGCTGGGGGCACTGTGGGGAGGCTGTGTGGCTGTGTAGGGCTCTATGGGTGGTGTATGGGGGTGCTGTGGGGGTACACTGGGGGGCACTGTAGCTGGGGAGGGGTGCTGTGTGGCTGTGGGGGGCGCTGGGGGGCACTGTGGGGGGGCTGTGTGGCTGTGTAGGGCGCTGTGGGTGGTGTATGGGGGGTGCTGTGGGGGTACACTGGGGGGCACTATGTAGCTGAGGAGGGGTGCTGTGGGGGCGCTGTGTGGCTGTGGGGGCGCTGTGGGGGGCACTGGGGGTGATGTATGGGGGTGCTGTGTGGCTGTGGGGGGCACTGGGGGGGCTGTGTGGCTGTGTAGGGCTCTGTGGGTGGTGTATGGGGGTGCTGTGGGGGTACACTGGGGGGCACTGTAGCTGGGGGGGGTGCTGTGGGGGTGCTGTGTGGCTGTGGCGGGTGCTGGGGGGCACTGTGGGGGGGCTGTGTGGCTGTGTAGGGCTCTGCGGGTGGTGTATGGGGGTGCTGTGGGGGTACACTGGGGGGCACTGTAGCTGGGGAGGGGTGCTGTGTGGCTGTGGGGGGCGCTGGGGGGCACTGTGGGGGGGCTGTGTGGCTCTGCGCTTACCCTGTTCTCCCCCCCGCCCCCCCAGGACCCAGCCATGGCGGTGCTGCACTACTACCAGCGCCCCGGGGCGGAGGGCGTCCCCGTCTCCCTGCTGCGCTCGGCCCAGGCCGTGCTGGGGGGCGTCCGCGCCCTGCACCGGGAGCTGTGCTACAACGTCAGCTGGACAGGTACGGGGGGGGCCCATGGCCGGGGGGGCCAACAACGAAGCTTTCTGGAGCAGCTAGTCCTGGCACCCCCCAAAGGTGGGGCAGGTCTGACAAGCGGCCAGAGTGGGTCACAGCAAAGGTCCGTCCAGCCCAGCGCCCTGTCTGCTGGCAGCCGCCAGTGCCCGGTGCCCCCGAGAGAGTGAACAGAGCAGGGGATCACCAGGTGACCCCTCCCCTGTCGCCCATTCCCAGCCTCTGGCACTCGGGTGTAGGGACACCCAGAGCCTGGGGCTGCCTCCCTGCCCAGCCTGGCCACTAGCGACAAGGAAATGGGAAGGTGGCGTCCCAAGCGCGAAGTGCCCACAAAGCTGCGTGGCGATTTCAAAGCCACCATAACAGAGGCTCAAATGAAATGTCTGGCCCCAAATTAAAAATCATAGAGAATCAAAGAAGAGCCACCGTGGCTAAACCACAAGGTAAAAGAATCGGTTAGAGGCGAAAAGGCATCCTTCGGAAAGTGAAAGTCAGATCCTGCGCGGGGAAATCGAACGGGGAAATCGATCCTGGACGGGGAAATCGAACGGGGAAATCGATCCTGCACGGGGAAATGGAACGGGGAAATCGATCCTGCACGGGGAAATGGAACGGGGAAATCGATCCTGCACGGGGAAATGGAACGGGGAATAAACTCTGGCATGTCACGTGGACAGGCGTAATCCGGGAGGCTAAAAAAGTGTGAAGAGAAAGGAGCGAAAGGCACAAGCCAGAGGGCTGGAGGGATCCAGCGTTTGGACTTTCCAAAAGCTTTTCGCAGCGTCCCTCACCCAAGGCTCTTAAGCAAAGCTGGCAGTCACGGGGTAAGTCCTCTCGTGGCTCGATAACCGGAGAGAGGAGACAGAGTAGGAACAAACGGTCGGTTTTCAGCCTGGGGAGGGGTAAATCGTGATGTTGGGCCCAGTTCTGTTCAGCGTCTTCGTAATGGATCTGGACAAAGGGCTAATCCAGGAGGGGGCAAGATGTGCAGACGGTACGAAATTATTCAGAATAGTCGCACTCAGGGCTCCAGCGAGGCCCAAGCTGGGTGACTGAGCATCAGACTGGCAGGTGAATTTCAGCGTTGATAAACGCGAAGTAACGCACGCTGGAAAAGCCAGTCCCAGCTACGCACACAAAGTGACGGGGTCTAACTTAGCTGTTGCCACTCAAGACAGAGATCTTGGAGTCAGTGTGGCTAGTTCTCCGCAAACTTCCACCCGACGTGCAGTGGCCGTCACACAGCGAGCAGAATGTTAGGAACCGCTAGGAAAAGGATAGATAATAGGACAGAAAATATCATATTGCCCCTAGAAATCCATGCTCCGGCCACGCCCTGAATACCACGTGCAGTTCTGGTTGCCCCGTCTTAAAAAAACCCACAAAAATTAGACTTGGAAAAGGTCCGGAGACGGGCAACACCGATGATGAAGGCTACGAGAACAGCATCCGTGTGAGGAGGGATTGAAGAGCCCGGGACTGTTCAGCTTGGAAAAGAGCCGGCTAAGGAGGGATATGGCAGAGGGTTGTGAACCCATGAGTGGGGTGGAGAAAGTGCCTAGGAGAAGTGTTATTTACCCGCTCACAGAACCCAGGAACCGGGGGTCACCCACTGAAATGAACAGGCAGCAGGTTTAAAACCAGCCTGTCAAGGTTCCTTCCCCCCTCTGAACTTTAGGGTACAGATGTGGGGACCTGCATGGACACTTCTAAGCCTAATTACTAGCTTAGATCTGGTAACCCTGCCACCACCCAGAACCCAGTGTCTGGGGCACTCTCTGTTCCCCCCAAACTTTCCCCTCCCTGGGTTGCCTTGAGGGACTTCACCAATTCCCTGGTGAAAGCAGATCCAAACCTCTTGGATCTTAAAACAAGGAGAAGTTTACCATCCCCCTCCTTTCCCCCCACGAGTCCCTGGTGAGTCCAGATCCAATCCCCTTGGATCTTAAAACAAGGACAAATCAATCAGGTTCTTAAAAAGAAAGCTTTTAATTAAAGAAAGAAAAGGTAAAAATTATCTCTGTAAAATGAGGATGGAAAATGCTTTACAGGGTAATCAGATTCCTATAGACCAGAGGGGCCCCCTCTAGCCTCAGGTTCAAAGTTACAGCAAACAGAGGTAAAATCCTTCCAGCAAAAGGAACATTTACAAGTTGAGGAAACAAACATAAGACTAACCCGCCTTGCCTGGCTGTTACTTACAAGTTTGAAACGTGAGAGACTGGTTCAGAAAGATTTGGAGAGCCTGGGTGGACGTCTGGTCCCTCTTTGTCCAAGAGCGAACAACCCCAACACAAAGAACGCAAACAAAAGACTTCCCCCCACCCAGATCTGAAAGTATCTTGCCCCTTTCTTGGTCCTCCGGTCAGGTGTCAGCCAGGTTTACCCAGCCTCTTAACCCGTTACAGGTAGGAGAGACGTTAACCCCTAACTAACTATCTGTTTGTGAGACAGCCACAGGGAGTGTTTCTCCCCCCAGCACCCAGTCAGCCTGGGGACCTCTGCCGGGGGTGAGGCTGGGCTCAGCAAGGAATTGGCCCGTCCGTGGCTGTTAGCCACGGTGGTCGGGTCACAAGCCCCCTAGCCTGTGACTGCCGGCTGCCAGGAGTGGGCGACAGGCTGGGTCGCTCGCCGATCGCCCCGTGTGTTCGTCCCCTCTGAAGCCGCTGGCAGTGACCGGGCATGGGGCTGGAAGCACCGGTGGGCTGACCCCGTCGTGAGGCTGGGAGTGGGCATCAGATCCCATGGGGGCGCCCCTCAGCCCCATTGCCTGCTGGGTAACACAGCCCCATTCCTCCCCTGCAGGCGCGTCGCCCCCCAGCCCCCAGGAGACCCAGCTGCTGCACTGGCTCTTCGGCTGCCCCTTGCAATCCGGAGACGTTGCCGCCGAGTCCTTCCTGCGCCCAGCGCCCACCGACCTGCTGATGGAGATCGGGCCGCGGTGCGTGCCAGGGCTCAGCGGGGGCCCGTGCCAGGGGGGAGGTGAATAGGGGGCACTGTGGGGCAGGGAGCGGGCCAGGGGCTCAGCAGGGGGCGCTCCCCCCCGGCAGGCAGGGCTGGCCCCAGTGAGGTGCTGGGGGGTGGCTGTGGGGCAGGGAGCGGGCAGAGGGCTCAGTAGGGGGCGTTCCCCCCCCCGGCAGACAGGGCTGGCCCCAGTGAGGTGCTGGGGGGTGGCTGTGGGGCAGGGAGCGGGGCGGGGGGCTCAGTAGGGGGCGCTCTCCCCTGGCAGACAGGGCTGGCCCCAGTGAGGCGCTGGGGGGTGGCTGTGGGGCAGGGAGCAGGCCAGGGGCTCAGCAGGGGGCGCTCCCCCCCGGCAGGCAGGGCTGGCCCCACTGAGGCGCTGGGGGGTGGCTGTGGGGCAGGGAGCGAGCAGAGGGCTCAGTAGGGGGCGTTCCCCCCCCCCGGCAGACAGGGCTGGCCCCAGTGAGGTGCTGGGGGGTGGCTGTGGGGCAGGGAGAGGTCCAGGGGCTCAGCAGAGGGCGTTCCCCACCCGGCAGACAGGGCTGGCCCCACTGAGGTGCTGGGGGGTGGCTGTGGGGCAGGGAGCGGGCAGAGGGCTCATAGGGGGCGTTCCCCCCCAGCAGACAGGGCAGGGCCCAGTGAGGTGCTGGGGGGTGGCTGTGGGGCAGGGAGCGGGCAGAGGGCTCATAGGGGGCGTTCCCCCCCGGCAGGCAGGGCTGGCCCCACTGAGGCGCTGGGGGGTGGCTGTGGGGCAGGGAGCGGGCAGAGGGCTCAGCAGGGGGCGCTCCCCCCTGGCAGACAGGGCTGGCCCCAGTGAGGTGCTGGGGGGTGGCTGTGGGGCAGGGAGCGGGCCAGGGGCTCACCGGGGGTGCTCCCCCCCGGCAGACAGGGCTGGCCCCACTGAGGTGCTGGGGGGGTGGCTGTGGGGCAGGGAGCGGGCAGAGGGCTCATAGGGGGCGTTCCCCCCCAGCAGACAGGGCAGGGCCCAGGGCGGTGCTGGGGGGTGGCTGTGGGGCAGGGAGCGGGCAGAGGGCTCAGCAGGGGGCGCTCCCCCCTGGCAGACAGGGCTGGCCCCAGTGAGGTGCTGGGGGGTGGCTGTGGGGCAGGGAGCAGGGCGGGGGGCTCATAGGGGGTACTCCCCCCGGCAGACAGGGCTGGCTCCAGTGAGGTGCTGGGGGGTGGCTGTGGGTCAGGGAGCGGGCAGAGGGCTCATAGGGGGCGTTCCCCCCCGGCAGACGGGGCTGGCCCCAGGGAGGTGCTGGGGGGTGGCTGTGGGGCAGGGAGCGGACAGAGGGCTCAGTATGGGGCTCCCCCCCCGGCAGACAGGGCTGGCCCCAGTGAGGCGCTGGGGGGTGGCTGTGGGGCAGGGAGCGGGCAGAGGGCTCAGTAGGGGGTGCTCTCCCCCAGCAGACAGGGCTGGCCCCAGTGAGGCGCTGGGGGGTGGCTGTGGGGCAGGGAGCGGGCAGAGGGCTCATAGGGGGCATTCCCCCCCCCCGGCCGACAGGGCTGGCCCCAGGGCGGTGCCGGGGGGCAGGGTAGGAGGCATAGGCGAGGGCGCTGTGGAGCGGAGGGGCAGCTGTGGGGCTGGGGCTGAGACCCCTTTCCTGGCGCAGGCTGAACTTCTCCACGGCGTTCTCCACCAACGTGGCGTCCGTGTGCCGGGCCGTGGGGCTGGGCTGCGTGGAGCGTGTCGAGCGCTCCCACCGCTACCTGCTGCAGGTGAGGGGGGAACCCCTGGGGGGGCTTCCAGCAGTGTGGGGTGGGAGGAGTTCCTGGGCTGCTGGCTGCCCCCCTCCCCAATGCGAGCCGGGGGGCTTGGTCTGTCTGTCTCCTCTTCCTGCTCCCGGGGTGGGGGGTCCGTGTTCTCAGCCCCCCTGCGCCCCCTCTGCCTGTCCCCAGCGGGGAGGGGTGGGTGGTAGCTTCCCCTACTCAATGTGGAGGGGTGGGTCCCCTTGCTCCCCCGGGGAGGGGAGACAGCCCCCCGTCTGACACCGCCCCCCCCGGCAGTGCGCCCGGCGCCCCACGCCCGCCGAGGAGGCCGCCCTGGAGGGGGTGCTCAGCGACCGGATGACGGAGCAGCGCTACGAGGAGCCAATCCGCAGCTTCGCCGTGGCCGCCCGCCCGGCCCCCACCTGGCATGTGGATGTGCTGGGGGGGGGCCGCACCGCGCTGGAGGGAGCCAGCCGGGAGCTGGGTATGGGGGGCAGCTGGGGGAGCGGCTGAGCACTGCAGGGGTTGGGGGTGTAGGGGGTGAGATGGGCACCCCGGGGTTGGGGGGGGGCTGGGTATGGTGGAGGTGGGGGAGCGGCTGAGCACTGCAGGAGTTGGGGGCGTGTGTGGGGGGGAGATGGAAACCCTGGGGTCGGGGGGGCTGGGTATGGGGGGGGAGTGGGGGAGCGGCTGAGCACTGCAGGGGTTGGGGGTCTGGGGGGAGATGGGCACCCCGGGGTTGGTGGGGGCTGCGTATGGTGGGGGAGTGGGGGAGCGGCTGAGCACTGCAGGGGTTGGGGGTGTGTTGGGGGGAGATGGGCACCTCGGGGTTGGGGGGGCTGGGTATGGTGGGGGGGTGGAGCGGCTGAGCACTGCAGGGGTTGGGGGTTTGGGGGGGAGATGGGCACTCCGGGGTTTGGGGGGGCTGGTTATGGTGCAGTTGGGGGAGCGGCTGAGCACTGCAGGGTTTGGGGGTGTGTTGGGGGGAGATGGAAACCCTGGGGTTGGGGGGGCTGGGTATGGGGGGGCAGCTGGGGGAGCGGCTGAGCACTGCAGGGGTTGGGGACGTGTGTGGGGGGGAGATGGAAACCCTGGGGTTGGGGGGGCTGGGTATGGGGGGGAAGAACCTGCGGACGTGGGAAGGGTCTGGGCGCTGAGCACCAGGACTAATGGGGGGCGGGTGGATATCATGGGAGTCAGGCTGGGGTCTGAGTCCCAGGGTTTGGGGGGGGGGGGGGGGGCTGGGTATGGCGGGCGTGGGGGAGCGGCTGAGCACTGCAGGGGTTGGGGGTGTGTTGGGGGGAGATGGGCACCCCGGGGTTCGGGGGGCTGGGTATGGTGGAGGTGGGGGAGTGGCTGAGCACTGCAGGGGTTGGGGGTGTGGGGGGAGATGGGCACCTCGGGGTTGGGGGGGTCTGGGTATGGTGGAGGTGGGGGAGCGGGTGAGCACTGCAGGGGTTGGGGGTGTGGGGGGAGATGGGCACCCCGGGGTTGGGGGGGGCTGGGTATGGTGGAGGTGGGGGAGCGGCTGAGCACTGCAGGGGTTGGGGGTGTGGGGGGAGATGGGCACCCCGGGGTTGGGGGGGCTGGTTATGGTGCGGTTGGGGGAGCGGCTGAGCAGTGCAGGGGTTGGGGGTGTAGGGGGTGAGATGGGCACCCCGGGGTTGGGGGGGGCTGGGTATGGTGGAGGTGGGGGAGCGGCTGAGCACTGCAGGGGTTCAGGGTTTGGGGGAGCAGATGGGCACCCCAGGGTTGACGCAGGGGCTCTGCAAAGTGCACGACTGGGGTGGGGTGAGAGCTGTGGCTCCCCAACGTCCCAGGCAGCCCAGGTTCGGCCCCCCGATGTCCTGCAGTGCTGGGGGTCAGAGGTCTGTGCCCCCCCCCTTCCCCGCAGGCCTGGCCTTCGACTCCTGGGACTTGGATTTCTACACCGAGCTCTTCACGAAATTGGGGCGCAACCCCACCAGCGTGGAGTGCTTCGACCTGGCCCAGTCCAACAGGTACCGGCCCCGGGGCTGGGGGGAGCCGGCGCCCCCGAGAGGGGACAGACCCCTGCCCCGTTCCCGCCCCCCTGAGCCGGCCAGTCCCTGTCCCTGCCCTGGGGCTGGGGGCAGCCGGTGCCCCCCAGAGGGGACAGGCCCCTGCCCCATTGCCTGCCCCCCTGAGCCGGCCAGTCCCTGTCCCTGCCCTGGGGCTGGGGGCAGCCGGTGCCCCCCAGAGGGGACAGGCCCCTGCCCCGTTCCCGCCCCCCTGAGCCGGCCAGTCCCTGTCCCTGCCCTGGGGCTGGGGGCAGCCGGTGCCCCCCAGAGGAGACAGGCCCCTGCCCCATTCCCGCCCCCGAGCCGGCCAGTCCCTGCCCTGGGGCTGGGGGGAGCCGGTGCCCACGGGAGGGGCAGGGCCCTGCCCCATTCCCGCCCCCCTGAGCCGGCCAGTCCCTGTCCCTGCCCTGGGGCTGGGGGCAGCCGGTGCCCCCCAGAGGGGACAGGCCCCTGCCCCATTCTCCCCCCCCTGAGCCGGCCAGTCCCTGTCCCTGCCCTGGGGCTGGGGGCAGCCGGTGCCCCCCAGAGGGGACAGGCCCCTGCCCCATTCTCCCCCCCCCCGAGCCAGCCAGTCCCTGCCCTAGGGCTGGTGGGAGCCAGCGCCCCCTGGAGGGGACAGGCCCCTGCCCCGTTCCCGCCCCCCTGAGCCGGCCAGTCCCTGTCCCTGCCCTGGGGCTGGGGGCAGCCGGTGCCCCCCAGAGGGGACAGGCCCCTGCCCCATTCTCCCCCCCCTGAGCCGGCCAGTCCCTGTCCCTGCCCTGGGGCTGGGGGCAGCCGGTGCCCCCCAGAGGGGACAGACCCCTGCCCCGTTCCCGCCCCCCTGAGCCGGCCAGTCCCTGTCCCTGCCCTGGGGCTGGGGGCAGCCGGTGCCCCCCAGAGGGGACAGACCCCTGCCCCATTCCCTGCCCCCCGAGCCAGCCAGTCCCTGCCCCGGGGCCGGGAGGGAGCTGCACCCGTCTAGAGGGCAAGGCCCCCCGTGTGCACGTCTCACCCCCCATCCCTGCCCCCCAGCGAGCACAGCCGACACTGGTTCTTCAAAGGGCGCCTCCTGGTGGACGGGAAGGAGGTCGCAGAGTCGCTGTTCGGCTCCATCATGCGCACCCAGGAGAGCAGCAACCCAAACAACGTCATCAAATTCTCCGACAACAGCAGGTGCCTGCCTGGGACCCCCATCCGTGGGGCTGGGGCTGACGGCTGGGCTTGCATTCAAACTCTTACTTGCTCTGGGCTAGGGATGGAGTGGGGCTCTGGCTGGGATGCTGTCCCCCCACCCCCATGGGGCAGGGATGGCTGTGGGGCTCTGTGTTTGGGGGCTGTGGCCGGGATGCTGTCCCCCCACTCCCGTGGGGCAGGGATGGAGTGGGGCTCTGTGTCTGGGGGCCATGGCTGGGATGCTGTCCCCCCACCCCCATGGGGCAGGGATGGCTGTGGGGCTCGGTGGCTGGGGGCCATGGCTGGGATGCTGTCCCCCCACCCCCATGGGGCAGGGATGGAGTGGGGCTCTGTGGCTGGGGGCCGTGGCTGGGATGCTCTCCCCCCGCCCCCATGGGGCAGGGATGGAGTGGGGCTCTGTGTTTGGGGGCCGTGGCCGGGATGCTGTCACCCCACCCCCATGGGGCAGGGATGGGGTGGGGCTCTGTGTTTGGGGGCTGTGGCCGGGATGCTGTCCCCCCACCCCCATGGGACAGGGATGGAGTGGGGCTCGGTGGCTGATGGCCGTGGCCGGTTCTCTCCCCCCACCCCCATGGGGCAGGGATGGCTGTGGGGCTCTGTGGCTGGGGGCCGTGGCTGGGATGCTCTCCCCCCGCCCCCATGGGGCAGGGATGGCTGTGGGGCTCTGTGTTTGGGGGCCGTGGCTGGGATGCTGTCCCCCCACTCCCGTGGGGCAGGGATGGAGTGGGGCTCTGTGGCTGGGGGCCGTGGCTGGGATGCTCTCCCCCCGCCCCCATGGGGCAGGGATGGCTGTGGGGCTCTGTGGCTGGGGGCCATGGCTGGGATGCTGTCCCCCCACCCCCATGGGGCAGGGATGGAGTGGGGCTCTGTGGCTGGGGGCCGTGGCTGGGATGCTCTCCCCCCGCCCCCATGGGGCAGGGATGGAGTGGGGCTCTGTGTTTGGGGGCCGTGGCCGGGATGCTGTCACCCCACCCCCATGGGGCAGGGATGGGGTGGGGCTCTGTGTTTGGGGGCTGTGGCCGGGATGCTGTCCCCCCACCCCCATGGGACAGGGATGGAGTGGGGCTCGGTGGCTGATGGCCGTGGCCGGTTCTCTCTCCCCACCCCCATGGGGCAGGGATGGCTGTGGGGCTCTGTGGCTGGGGGCCGTGGCTGGGATGCTCTCCCCCCGCCCCCATGGGGCAGGGATGGCTGTGGGGCTCGGTGGCTGATGGCCGTGGCCGGTTCTCTCCCCCCACCCCCATGGGGCAGGGATGGCAGTGGGGCTCGGTGGCTGATGGCCGTGGCCGGTTCTCTCCCCCCACCCCCATGGGGCAGGGGGTGGCTGTGGGGCTCTGTGGCTGGGGGCCGTGGCTGGGATGCTCTCCCCCCACCCCCATGGGGCAGGGATGGCTGTGGGGCTCGGTGGCTGATGGCCGTGGCCGGTTCTCTCCCCCCACCCCCATGGGGCAGGGATGGCTGTGGGGCTCGGTGGCTGATGGCCGTGGCTGGGATGCTCTCCCCCCACCCCCGTGGGGCAGGGATGGCTGTGGGGCTCGGTGGCTGATGGCCGTGGCCGGTTCTCTCCCCCCACCCCCGTGGGGCAGGGATGGCTGTGGGGCTCGGTGGCTGATGGCCGTGGCCGGTTCTCTCCCCCCACCCCCATGGGGCAGGGGGTGGCTGTGGGGCTCGGTGGCTGATGGCCGTGGCCGGTTCTCTCCCCCCACCCCCATGGGGCAGGGGGTGGCTGTGGGGCTCGGTGGCTGATGGCCGTGGCCGGTTCTCTCCCCCCAGCGCCGTCCAAGGCCGGGCCGTGTGCTCCCTGTGGCCCCGCGACCCGTCCCGCCCCAGCTGCTTCGAGAAGAGGACGTCGACCCGGCACGTCGTCTTCACTGCGGAGACCCACAACTTCCCCACGGGTCCGTGCGGGGGGCTGTCTGGGGGGTGGGATGGGGGTGTGGCCAGGGGGTTGTGGGGCAGTCTGCAGGGGCGCCCCTGGGGGAAATCCGGGGCGGGGGGGGAGAGTGAAGGGGGCGGAGGGGATGTCTGGGGCAGTCTGCAGGGGCGCCCCTGGGGGAAATCCGGGGCGGGGGGGAGAGTGAAGGGGGGCGGAGGGGATGTCCGTGGGGCAGTCTGCAGGGGGGACCCTGGGGGAAATCCGGGGCGGGGGGGAGAGTGAAGGGGGGCGGAGGGGATGTCCGTGGGGCAGTCTGCAGGGGCGCCCCTGGGGGAAATCCGGGGCGGGGGGGAGAGTGAAGGGGGGGCGGAGGGGATGTCCGTGGGGCAGTCTGCAGGGGCGCCCCTGGGGGAAATACGGGGCGGGGGGGAGAGTGAAGGGGGGCGGAGGGGCTGTCTGTGGGGCGGGATGGGGGTGTGGCCAGGGGGTTGTGGGGCAGTCTGCAGGGGCGCCCCTGGGGGAAATCCGGGGCGGGGGGAGAATGAAGGGGGGCGGAGGGGATGTCCGTGGGGCAGTCTGCAGGGGCGCCCCTGGGGGAAATCCGGGGCGGGGGGGAGAGTGACGGGGGGCGGAGGGGATGTCCGTGGGGCAGGGCTCTGGGGGGTGGCAGTGCGAGCAGTTGTGGGCTGTGGAGGGGTGGATGCCACACGCTTTTCCTGCTCCCCCATGCGCATGGCACTGGGGGGGGGTTGGGGGTACCCAGGCGGGGTGTCGCTCGCTCTCACCGCCGTCTCCTCCCCAGGGGTGGCCCCGTTCAGCGGCGCCGCCACGGGGGCGGGCGGGCGGATCCGGGACGTGCAGTGCACGGGGCGCGGGGCCCACGTCGTCGCCGGCACGGCCGGGTACAGCTTCGGGAACCTGCACATCCCTGGTGAGAGCTGGTCCCCTGCCTGCCCCCCTGTGCCAGGCCTGCCCCCCAAGGGCTGCCACCGGAGGGTGCCCGGGACGCCCCCGCGAAGGGGCCAGCCGGTGCCTGACTTGCCACGCTCCCTGGCGCCCCCCCCGGGGTCCCCTGGCTGCGGGGGGATCTGTCTGTGGAGACCCCCGGTCACTCTCTGGTTGGGGGACAGGGTCTCTCCCCACCAGCCGTCCCCGTGGGGCGCTGCCTGCTGGGCGCCTGCTCTGGTCCTGGTCCCAGGGCGCTGCGGGTTCAGATCCCGGCCGGCCGGCCCTTGGGGTGGGGCCCCCGGCATCCAGGCTGGCCCCCCCGACCGTCTCTCCCTGCCCCCAGGCTACGCTCTGCCCTGGGAGGACCCGGCGTTGCCCTACCCCCAGAAGTACGCCCACCCCCTGCAGGTGGCCCTCAGGGCCAGCGATGGCGCCTCGGACTACGGCAATAAATTCGGGGAACCTGTCCTGGCCGGTGAGTGCTGGAGGGGCCGTGCCGGGGGCTTGGGGGACCCATCCCGGCGGGCGGGGGCTGAGCCGTATCTTCATGGGGCATGCTCCCGAGTCACCCCATCAGCTGCCCTCCTGCTGCCCCCTCAGAAGGGGACCTGCCTGGCCCTCCCATGCCCTTCTGGGGCGGCCAGGGGCTGCGGGGTCTGGTCTGTCCTATGGGGCGGGGGTTGGGGGGCACAGGAAGGGGATGCGCCTAGCTCTGGGGTGGAGCGGGGGGCGGGGGTTGGGGAGTAGAGGAAGGGGATGCGCCTAGCTCTGGGGTGGAGCGGGGGTTGGGGAGCACAGGAAGGGGAGGCGCCTAGCTCTGGGGTGGAGCGGAGGGCAGGGGTTGGGGGCACAGGAAGGGGATGCACCTAGCTCTGGGGTGGAGCGGGGGTTGGGGAGCACAGGAAGGGGATGCACCTAGCTCTGGGGTGGAGCGGGAATTGAGGAGCACAGGAAGGGGATGCACCTAGCTCTGGGGTGGAGCGGGGGTTGGGGAGCACAGGAAGGGGATGCGCCTAGCTCTGGGGTGGAGCGGGGGGCGGGGGTTGGGGAGCACAGGAAGGGGATGCGCCTAGCTCTGGGGTGGAGCGGGGGCCGGGGTTGGGGAGCACAGGAAGGGGATGCGCCTAGCTCTGGGGTGGAGCGGGGCGGGGGTTGGGGAGCACAGGAAGGGGATGCACCCAGCTCTGGGGTGGAGCACAGGAAGGGGATGCGCCTAGCTCTGGGATGGAGTGGGGGTTGGGGAGCACAGGAAGGGGATGCGCCTAGCTCTGGGGTGGAGCGGGGGCCGGGGTTGGGGAGCACAGGAAGGGGATGCGCCTAGCTCTGGGGTGGAGCGGGGCGGGGGTTGGGGAGCACAGGAAGGGGATGCACCCAGCTCTGGGGTGGAGCACAGGAAGGGGATGCGCCTAGCTCTGGGATGGAGTGGGGGTTGGGGAGCACAGGAAGGGGATGCGCCTAGCTCTGGGGTGGAGCGGGGGGCGGGGGTTGGGGAGCAGAGGAAGGGGATGCGCCTAGCTCTGGGGTGGAGCGGGGGCCGGGGTTGGGGAGCACAGGAAGGGGATGCACCCAGCTCTGGGGTGGAGCACAGGAAGGGGATGCGCCTAGCTCTGGGGTGGAGCGAGGGCGGGGGTTGGGGAGCACAGGAAGGGGATGCGCCTAGCTCTGGGGTGGAGCGGGGGCCGGGGTTGGGGAGCACAGGAAGGGGATGCACCCAGCTCTGGGGTGGAGCACAGGAAGGGGATGCGCCTAGCTCTGGGGTGGAGTGGGGGCGGGGGTTGGGGAGCACAGGAAGGGGATGCGCCTAGCTCTGGGGTGGAGCACAGGAAGGGGATGCACCTAGCTCTGGGGTGGAGCGGGGGTTGGGGAGCACAGGAAGGGGATGCGCCCAGCTCTGGGGTGGAGCGGGGGTTGGGGAGCACAGGAAGGGGATGCGCCTAGCTCTGGGGTGGAGTGGGGGCGGGGGTTGAGGAGCACAGGAAGGGGATGCGCCTAGCTCTGGGGTGGAGCGGGGGTTGGAGAGCACAGGAAGGGGATGCGCCTAGCTCTGGGGTGGAGCGGGGGTTGGGGAGCACAGGAAGGGGATGCGCCTAGCTCTGGGGTGGAGCGGGGGTTGGGGAGCACAGGAAGGGGATGCGCCTAGCTCTGGGGTGGAGCGGGGGCGGGGGTTGGGGAGCACAGGAAGGGGATGCGCCTAGCTCTGGGGTGGAGCACAGGAAGGGGATGCGCCTAGCTCTGGGGTGGAGCACAGGAAGGGGATGCGCCTAGCTCTGGGGTGGAGCGAGGGCGGGGGTTGGGGAGCACAGGAAGGGGATGCGCCTAGCTCTGGGGTGGAGTGGGGGCGGGGGTTGGGGAGCACAGGAAGGGGATGCGCCTAGCTCTGGGGTGGAGCACAGGAAGGGGATGCGCCTAGCTCTGGGGTGGAGCGAGGGCGGGGGTTGGGGAGCACAGGAAGGGGATGCGCCTAGCTCTGGGGTGGAGCGGGGGCGGGGGTTGGGGAGCACAGGAAGGGGACGCGCCTAGCTCTGGGGTGGAGCGGGGGTTGGGGAGCACAGGAAGGAAATGCACCTAGCTCTGGGGTGGAGCGGGGGCGGGGGTTGGGGAGCACAGGAAGGGGATGCGCCTAGCTCTGGGGTGGAGCACAGGAAGGGGATGCGCCTAGCTCTGGGGTGGAGCGAGGGCGGGGGTTGGGGAGCACAGGAAGGGGATGCGCCTAGCTCTGGGGTGGAGTGGGGGCGGGGGTTGGGGAGCACAGGAAGGGGATGCACCTAGCTCTGGGGTGGAGCGGGGGTTGGGGAGCACAGGAAGGGGATGCGCCCAGCTCTGGGGTGGAGCGGGGGTTGGGGAGCACAGGAAGGGGATGCGCCTAGCTCTGGGGTGGAGCGGGGGTTGGGGAGCACAGGAAGGGGATGCGCCTAGCTCTGGGGTGGAGCACAGGAAGGGGATGCGCCTAGCTCTGGGGTGGAGCGGGGGTTGGGGAGCACAGGAAGGGGATGCGCCCAGCTCTGGGGTGGAGCGGGGGTTGGGGAGCACAGGAAGGGGATGCGCCTAGCTCTGGGGTGGAGCACAGGAAGGGGATGCACCTAGCTCTGGGGTGGAGCGGGGATTGAGGAGCACAGGAAGGGGATGCGCCCAGCTCTGGGGTGGAGTGAGGGGCGGGGGTTGGGGAGCACAGGAAGGGGATGCGCCTAGCTCTGGGGTGGAGCACAGGAAGGGGATGCGCCTAGCTCTGGGGTGGAGCGGGGGTTGGGGAGCACAGGAAGGGGATGCGCCCAGCTCTGGGGTGGAGCGGGGGTTGGGGAGCACAGGAAGGGGATGCGCCTAGCTCTGGGGTGGAGTGGGGGCGGGGGTTGAGGAGCACAGGAAGGGGATGCGCCTAGCTCTGGGGTGGAGCGGGGGTTGGGGAGCACAGGAAGGGGATGCGCCTAGCTCTGGGGTGGAGCGGGGGTTGGGGAGCACAGGAAGGGGATGCGCCTAGCTCTGGGGTGGAGCGGGGGTTGGGGAGCACAGGAAGGGGATGCGCCTAGCTCTGGAGTGGAGCGGGGGTTGGGGAGCACAGGAAGGGGATGCGCCTAGCTCTGGGGTGGAGCACAGGAAGGGGATGCACCTAGCTCTGGGGTGGAGCGGGGGTTGGGGAGCACAGGAAGGGGATGCGCCCAGCTCTGGGGTGGAGCGGGGGTTGGGGAGCACAGGAAGGGGATGCGCCTAGCTCTGGGGTGGAGTGGGGGCGGGGGTTGAGGAGCACAGGAAGGGGATGCGCCTAGCTCTGGGGTGGAGCGGGGGTTGGGGAGCACAGGAAGGGGATGCGCCTAGCTCTGGGGTGGAGCGGGGGTTGGGGAGCACAGGAAGGGGATGCGCCTAGCTCTGGGGTGGAGCGGGGGTTGGGGAGCACAGGAAGGGGATGCGCCTAGCTCTGGGGTGGAGCGGGGGCGGGGGTTGGGGAGCACAGGAAGGGGACGCGCCTAGCTCTGGGGTGGAGCGGGGGTTGGGGAGCACAGGAAGGGGATGCACCTAGCTCTGGGGTGGAGCGGGGGCGGGGGTTGGGGAGCACAGGAAGGGGATGCGCCTAGCTCTGGGGTGGAGCGAGGGCGGGGGTTGGGGAGCACAGGAAGGGGATGCGCCTAGCTCTGGGGTGGAGTGGGGGCGGGGGTTGAGGAGCACAGGAAGGGGATGCGCCTAGCTCTGGGGTGGAGCGGGGGTTGGGGAGCACAGGAAGGGGATGCGCCTAGCTCTGGGGTGGAGCGGGGGTTGGGGAGCACAGGAAGGGGATGCGCCTAGCTCTGGGGTGGAGCGGGGGTTGGGGAGCACAGGAAGGGGAGGCGCCTAGCTCTGGGGTGGAGCGGGGGCGGGGGTTGGGGAGCACAGGAAGGGGACGCGCCTAGCTCTGGGGTGGAGCGGGGGTTGGGGAGCACAGGAAGGGGATGCGCCTAGCTCTGGGGTGGAGCACAGGAAGGGGATGCACCTAGCTCTGGGGTGGAGCGGGGGTTGGGGAGCACAGGAAGGGGATGCGCCTAGCTCTGGGGTGGAGCACAGGAAGGGGATGCGCCTAGCTCTGGGGTGGAGCGGGGGTTGGGGAGCACAGGAAGGGGATGCGCCCAGCTCTGGGGTGGAGCGGGGGTTGGGGAGCACAGGAAGGGGATGCGCCTAGCTCTGGGGTGGAGCACAGGAAGGGGATGCACCTAGCTCTGGGGTGGAGTGGGGATTGAGGAGCACAGGAAGGGGATGCGCCCAGCTCTGGGGTGGAGCGAGGGGCGGGGGTTGGGGAGCACAGGAAGGGGATGCGCCTAGCTCTGGGGTGGAGCACAGGAAGGGGATGCACCTAGCTCTGGGGTGGAGCGGGGGTTGGGGAGCACAGGAAGGGGATGCGCCCAGCTCTGGGGTGGAGCGGGGTTGGGGAGCACAGGAAGGGGATGCGCCTAGCTCTGGGGTGGAGCGGGGGTTGGGGAGCACAGGAAGGGGATGCGCCTAGCTCTGGGGTGGAGCACAGGAAGGGGATGCGCCTAGCTCTGGGGTGGAGCGGGGGTTGGGGAGCACAGGAAGGGGATGCGCCCAGCTCTGGGGTGGAGCGGGGGTTGGGGAGCACAGGAAGGGGATGCGCCTAGCTCTGGGGTGGAGCACAGGAAGGGGATGCACCTAGCTCTGGGGTGGAGTGGGGATTGAGGAGCACAGGAAGGGGATGCGCCCAGCTCTGGGGTGGAGCGAGGGGCGGGGGTTGGGGAGCACAGGAAGGGGATGCGCCTAGCTCTGGGGTGGAGCGGGGGCGGGGGTTGGGGAGCACAGGAAGGGGATGCGCCTAGCTCTGGGGTGGAGCGGGGGTTGGGGAGCACAGGAAGGGGATGCGCCTAGCTCTGGGGTGGAGCGGGGGTTGGGGAGCACAGGAAGGGGATGCACCTAGCTCTGGGGTGGAGCGGGGATTGAGGAGCACAGGAAGGGGATGCGCCTAGCTCTGGGGTGGAGCGGGGGTTGGGGAGCACAGGAAGGGGATGCGCCTAGCTCTGGTGTGGAGTGGGGGCGGGGGTTGGGGAGCACAGGAAGGGGATGCGCCTAGCTCTGGGGTGGAGCACAGGAAGGGGATGCACCTAGCTCTGGGGTGGAGCGGGGGTTGGGGAGCACAGGAAGGGGATGCGCCTAGCTCTGGGGTGGAGCGGGGGTCGGGGAGCACAGGAAGGGGATGCGCCTAGCTCTGGGGTGGAGTGGGGGCGGGGGTTGAGGAGCACAGGAAGGGGATGCGCCTAGCTCTGGGGTGGAGCGGGGGTTGGGGAGCACAGGAAGGGGATGCGCCTAGCTCTGGGGTGGAGCGGGGGTTGGGGAGCACAGGAAGGGGATGCGCCTAGCTCTGGGGTGGAGCGGGGGTTGGGGAGCACAGGAAGGGGATGCGCCCAGCTCTGGGGTGGAGCGGGGGTTGGGGAGCACAGGAAGGGGATGCGCCTAGCTCTGGGGTGGAGCGGGGGTTGGGGAGCACAGGAAGGGGATGCGCCTAGCTCTGGGGTGGAGCACAGGAAGGGGATGCGCCTAGCTCTGGGGTGGAGCACAGGAAGGGGATGCGCCTAGCTCTGGGGTGGAGCGGGGGCGGGGGTTGGGGAGCACAGGAAGGGGACGCGCCTAGCTCTGGGGTGGAGCGGGGGTTGGGGAGCACAGGAAGGGGATGCGCCTAGCTCTGGGGTGGAGCGGGGGCGGGGGTTGGGGAGCACAGGAAGGGGATGCGCCTAGCTCTGGGGTGGAGCACAGGAAGGGGATGCGCCTAGCTCTGGGGTGGAGCGAGGGCGGGGGTTGGGGAGCACAGGAAGGGGATGCGCCTAGCTCTGGGGTGGAGTGGGGGCGGGGGTTGGGGAGCACAGGAGGGGGATGCGCCTAGCTCTGGGGTGGAGCACAGGAAGGGGATGCACCTAGCTCTGGGGTGGAGCGGGGGTTGGGGAGCACAGGAAGGGGATGCGCCCAGCTCTGGGGTGGAGCGGGGGTTGGGGAGCACAGGAAGGGGATGCGCCTAGCTCTGGGGTGGAGCGGGGGTTGGGGAGCACAGGAAGGGGATGCGCCTAGCTCTGGGGTGGAGCACAGGAAGGGGATGCGCCTAGCTCTGGGGTGGAGCGGGGGTTGGGGAGCACAGGAAGGGGATGCGCCCAGCTCTGGGGTGGAGCGGGGGTTGGGGAGCACAGGAAGGGGATGCGCCTAGCTCTGGGGTGGAGCACAGGAAGGGGATGCACCTAGCTCTGGGGTGGAGCGGGGATTGAGGAGCACAGGAAGGGGATGCGCCCAGCTCTGGGGTGGAGCGAGGGGTGGGGGTTGGGGAGCACAGGAAGGGGATGCGCCTAGCTCTGGGGTGGAGCGGGGGCGGGGGTTGGGGAGCACAGGAAGGGGATGCGCCTAGCTCTGGGGTGGAGCGGGGGTTGGGGACCACAGGAAGGGGATGCGCCTAGCTCTGGGGTGGAGCGGGGGTTGGGGAGCACAGGAAGGGGATGCGCCTAGCTCTGGGGTGGAGCGGGGATTGAGGAGCACAGGAAGGGGATGCGCCCAACTCTGGGGTGGAGCGGGGGTTGGGGAGCACAGGAAGGGGATGCGCCTAGCTCTGGGGTGGAGCGGGGGTTGGGGAGCACAGGAAGGGGATGCGCCTAGCTCTGGGGTGGAGCGGGGGTTGGGGAGCACAGGAAGGGGATGCGCCTAGCTCTGGAGTGGAGCGGGGGTTGGGGAGCACAGGAAGGGGATGCGCCTAGCTCTGGGGTGGAGCACAGGAAGGGGATGCGCCTAGCTCTGGGGGGGGGCGGGGGTTGGGGGCACAGGAGGGGGATGCGCCCAGCTCTGGGGTGGAGCGGGGGTTGGGGAGCACAGGAAGGGGATGCGCCTAGCTCTGGGGTGGAGTGGGGGCGGGGGTTGAGGAGCACAGGAAGGGGATGCGCCTAGCTCTGGGGTGGAGCGGGGGTTGGGGAGCACAGGAAGGGGATGCGCCTAGCTCTGGGGTGGAGCGGGGGTTGGGGAGCACAGGAAGGGGATGCGCCTAGCTCTGGGGTGGAGCGGGGGTTGGGGAGCACAGGAAGGGGATGCGCCTAGCTCTGGGGTGGAGCGGGGGCGGGGGTTGGGGAGCACAGGAAGGGGACGCGCCTAGCTCTGGGGTGGAGCGAGGGCGGGGGTTGGGGAGCACAGGAAGGGGATGCACCTAGCTCTGGGGTGGAGCGGGGGCGGGGGTTGGGGAGCACAGGAAGGGGATGCGCCTAGCTCTGGGGTGGAGCGAGGGCGGGGGTTGGGGAGCACAGGAAGGGGATGCGCCTAGCTCTGGGGTGGAGCGGGGGTTGGGGAGCACAGGAAGGGGATGCGCCTAGCTCTGGGGTGGAGCGGGGGTTGGGGAGCACAGGAAGGGGATGCGCCTAGCTCTGGGGTGGAGCGGGGGTTGGGGAGCACAGGAAGGGGATGCGCCTAGCTCTGGGGTGGAGCGGGGGCGGGGGTTGGGGAGCACAGGAAGGGGACGCGCCTAGCTCTGGGGTGGAGCGGGGGTTGGGGAGCACAGGAAGGGGATGCGCCTAGCTCTGGGGTGGAGCACAGGAAGGGGATGCACCTAGCTCTGGGGTGGAGCGGGGGTTGGGGAGCACAGGAAGGGGATGCGCCTAGCTCTGGGGTGGAGCACAGGAAGGGGATGCGCCTAGCTCTGGGGTGGAGCGGGGGTTGGGGAGCACAGGAAGGGGATGCGCCCAGCTCTGGGGTGGAGCGGGGGTTGGGGAGCACAGGAAGGGGATGCGCCTAGCTCTGGGGTGGAGCACAGGAAGGGGATGCACCTAGCTCTGGGGTGGAGTGGGGATTGAGGAGCACAGGAAGGGGATGCGCCCAGCTCTGGGGTGGAGCGAGGGGCGGGGGTTGGGGAGCACAGGAAGGGGATGCGCCTAGCTCTGGGGTGGAGCACAGGAAGGGGATGCACCTAGCTCTGGGGTGGAGCGGGGGTTGGGGAGCACAGGAAGGGGATGCGCCCAGCTCTGGGGTGGAGCGGGGTTGGGGAGCACAGGAAGGGGATGCGCCTAGCTCTGGGGTGGAGCGGGGGTTGGGGAGCACAGGAAGGGGATGCGCCTAGCTCTGGGGTGGAGCACAGGAAGGGGATGCGCCTAGCTCTGGGGTGGAGCGGGGGTTGGGGAGCACAGGAAGGGGATGCGCCCAGCTCTGGGGTGGAGCGGGGGTTGGGGAGCACAGGAAGGGGATGCGCCTAGCTCTGGGGTGGAGCACAGGAAGGGGATGCACCTAGCTCTGGGGTGGAGTGGGGATTGAGGAGCACAGGAAGGGGATGCGCCCAGCTCTGGGGTGGAGCGAGGGGCGGGGGTTGGGGAGCACAGGAAGGGGATGCGCCTAGCTCTGGGGTGGAGCGGGGGCGGGGGTTGGGGAGCACAGGAAGGGGATGCGCCTAGCTCTGGGGTGGAGCGGGGGTTGGGGAGCACAGGAAGGGGATGCGCCTAGCTCTGGGGTGGAGCGGGGGTTGGGGAGCACAGGAAGGGGATGCACCTAGCTCTGGGGTGGAGCGGGGATTGAGGAGCACAGGAAGGGGATGCGCCTAGCTCTGGGGTGGAGCGGGGGTTGGGGAGCACAGGAAGGGGATGCGCCTAGCTCTGGTGTGGAGTGGGGGCGGGGGTTGGGGAGCACAGGAAGGGGATGCGCCTAGCTCTGGGGTGGAGCACAGGAAGGGGATGCACCTAGCTCTGGGGTGGAGCGGGGGTTGGGGAGCACAGGAAGGGGATGCGCCTAGCTCTGGGGTGGAGCGGGGGTCGGGGAGCACAGGAAGGGGATGCGCCTAGCTCTGGGGTGGAGTGGGGGCGGGGGTTGAGGAGCACAGGAAGGGGATGCGCCTAGCTCTGGGGTGGAGCGGGGGTTGGGGAGCACAGGAAGGGGATGCGCCTAGCTCTGGGGTGGAGCGGGGGTTGGGGAGCACAGGAAGGGGATGCGCCTAGCTCTGGGGTGGAGCGGGGGTTGGGGAGCACAGGAAGGGGATGCGCCCAGCTCTGGGGTGGAGCGGGGGTTGGGGAGCACAGGAAGGGGATGCGCCTAGCTCTGGGGTGGAGCGGGGGTTGGGGAGCACAGGAA
Organism: Gopherus evgoodei; assembly: GCF_007399415.2. Taxonomy (NCBI): domain Eukaryota; kingdom Metazoa; phylum Chordata; order Testudines; family Testudinidae; genus Gopherus; species Gopherus evgoodei. The sequence goes on along the minus strand of NW_022060081.1, from coordinate 3,161 downwards.
GGGGATGCGCCTAGCTCTGGGGTGGAGCACAGGAAGGGGATGCGCCTAGCTCTGGGGTGGAGCACAGGAAGGGGATGCGCCTAGCTCTGGGGTGGAGCGGGGGCGGGGGTTGGGGAGCACAGGAAGGGGACGCGCCTAGCTCTGGGGTGGAGCGGGGGTTGGGGAGCACAGGAAGGGGATGCGCCTAGCTCTGGGGTGGAGCGGGGGCGGGGGTTGGGGAGCACAGGAAGGGGATGCGCCTAGCTCTGGGGTGGAGCACAGGAAGGGGATGCGCCTAGCTCTGGGGTGGAGCGAGGGCGGGGGTTGGGGAGCACAGGAAGGGGATGCGCCTAGCTCTGGGGTGGAGTGGGGGCGGGGGTTGGGGAGCACAGGAGGGGGATGCGCCTAGCTCTGGGGTGGAGCACAGGAAGGGGATGCACCTAGCTCTGGGGTGGAGCGGGGGTTGGGGAGCACAGGAAGGGGATGCGCCCAGCTCTGGGGTGGAGCGGGGGTTGGGGAGCACAGGAAGGGGATGCGCCTAGCTCTGGGGTGGAGCGGGGGTTGGGGAGCACAGGAAGGGGATGCGCCTAGCTCTGGGGTGGAGCACAGGAAGGGGATGCGCCTAGCTCTGGGGTGGAGCGGGGGTTGGGGAGCACAGGAAGGGGATGCGCCCAGCTCTGGGGTGGAGCGGGGGTTGGGGAGCACAGGAAGGGGATGCGCCTAGCTCTGGGGTGGAGCACAGGAAGGGGATGCACCTAGCTCTGGGGTGGAGCGGGGATTGAGGAGCACAGGAAGGGGATGCGCCCAGCTCTGGGGTGGAGCGAGGGGTGGGGGTTGGGGAGCACAGGAAGGGGATGCGCCTAGCTCTGGGGTGGAGCGGGGGCGGGGGTTGGGGAGCACAGGAAGGGGATGCGCCTAGCTCTGGGGTGGAGCGGGGGTTGGGGAGCACAGGAAGGGGATGCGCCTAGCTCTGGGGTGGAGCGGGGGTTGGGGAGCACAGGAAGGGGATGCGCCTAGCTCTGGGGTGGAGCGGGGATTGAGGAGCACAGGAAGGGGATGCGCCCAACTCTGGGGTGGAGCGGGGGTTGGGGAGCACAGGAAGGGGATGCGCCTAGCTCTGGGGTGGAGCGGGGGTTGGGGAGCACAGGAAGGGGATGCGCCTAGCTCTGGGGTGGAGCGGGGGTTGGGGAGCACAGGAAGGGGATGCGCCTAGCTCTGGAGTGGAGCGGGGGTTGGGGAGCACAGGAAGGGGATGCGCCTAGCTCTGGGGTGGAGCACAGGAAGGGGATGCGCCTAGCTCTGGGGGGGGGCGGGGGTTGGGGGCACAGGAGGGGGATGCGCCCAGCTCTGGGGTGGAGCGGGGGTTGGGGAGCACAGGAAGGGAATGCGCCCAGCTCTGGGGTGGAGTGGGGATTGAGGAGCACAGGAAGGGGATGCGCCCAGCTCTGGGGTGGAGCAGGGGCGCTATTTAACAGCCGGGGGGGGACATGCCAAGCACTCAAGGGCCATGGGGCCCAGTGGGGCCGTGGGGGTGTCTCTGCTCTAACCCCCCCTCTCGGGCAGGGTTCGCCCGTTCCTTCGGCCAGCGGCTCCCCGACGGGCAGCGCCGTGAATGGATCAAACCCATCATGTTCAGCGGGGGGTTCGGCGCCATGGAGGACATTCACGTGCACAAGGAGCCCCCCGAGCCCGGTGAGTACCCCCCAAACCCTCCCCCACCCCAGGCCACCCCCCGGAAAACCCTCTGCCTTTTCCCTGCCCTGCCTGCCCCACGCCCTGACCCCATGGTGAGTGGGAGCAGCCGCCTGGCCCCAAGTCCGCCCCCCTTTGCAAGGGGGAGGGGGGCGAGGGAGAGGCAGCGCCCGCCATGGGGCTGGAGGGGTTTGGGGGGCTCTTACTGTTCACTCTCCCTCCAGGGATGCAGGTGGTGAAAGTGGGGGGCCCCGTGTACCGGATCGGAGTCGGGGGGAGCTCAGCCTCCTCCATCCAGGTGAGTGAGGAGGGGACCTGGGGGGCAGGGACGGGGGGTTTGCTATGGGCGCTGGGTGGGAGGGGTCAGCAGAGCCCTGGGCCCAGCCCCCACCCACTGCCTGTACTGCTCCCCCTACATCCCTAATGTGTCCCCCCCACCTTGTCCCCCGGGGCACCCCGCCCCCTCACTGCTCCCACACAGCCCTGCCCCCAAGTCACCCACCTCCCCTCCCCCTCAGCCATGGTGCAGGCCTCTTGGCCCCCTCCCCCAGTGGGGCCTGCCCCCCATAGCCCTGCCCTGTGTTATCCCCACCTTGCTGCATACCCCCCGCAACAGTGGGGCTCGCACAGCCCTCGCCCCCCATGTTTGTAGTGGGGCCTGCCCAGCCTCATCCCTATGTGACCCCCAGGATGCCCCCAACTCTGCCCAGCGCTGCCTGGGCAGTGCCCCCACATGCTCCCCCCGGCCTGAGAGCAGGGGGCAACGGGTTAGGGTGAGCCCTGTCCCCCCCAGAAGCAGGGTTTGGGGGTGCTGCTGGGAGGACTGGTTGTGGGGTCGGGGCTGTGTCAGAAGGTTTGTCGGGTGACCCCCCCCCCGTCTCCCGCCAGGTGCAGGGGGACAACACCAGCGAGCTGGATTTCGGGGCGGTGCAGCGGGGGGACCCCGAGATGGAGCAGAAGATGAACCGGGTGCTACGGGGCTGCGTGGAGAGAGGGAAGGCCAACCCCATCTGCAGCCTGCACGACCAGGGGGCCGGGGGCAACGGTGAGGGGGGGCAGGGCCGGGGTGGTGGGGTGGGGGATCAGTGCCGGGGTGGGGTGTACTGGGGGGGCCGGTGCCCCCGCAGTGGGTGACTTTCTGCCCTGCCCTCCAGGAAACGTGCTGAAGGAGCTGTGTGACCCAGCCGGGGCCGTGATCTACGCCAGCCGCTTCCAGGTGTGTGGGGACCCTCTGCCCCCCCACGCCAGCTGCTCCCAGATGTGGGGACCCCCTGCCCCTCTGCCCCCCCATTTCAGCTGCTCCCAGATGTGGGGACCCCCTGCCCCTCTGCCCCCCCATGTCAGCTGCTCCCAGGGGTGGGGACCCCCTGCCCCCCCACGCCAGCTGCTCCCAGATGTGGGGACCCTCTGCCCCCCCATGCCACTGCTCCCACGGGTGTGGGGACCCCCTGCCCCTCTGCCCCCACCCCCACGCCAGCCGCTTCCAGGTG